>NC_138133.1:32912659-33162045 GCF_964188305.1 Podarcis bocagei
TTGGCAGCTTTATTTTCAATCTCTTTCCTAATGATCCCTGACATGGAATTTGCCTTTTTCACAGCTGCCACACCCTGGGTCAATATCTTCATCATCCTACCTACTATGACTCCAACTTCTCATTGCCTGGTCAGTCAAGTTCCTATGTGTTTATATCAACTTAGAATTTTTTGCTCCGATGTGCATCACTGAATCATTGCTTACGCTCAACTATGTTCACCATTTTTAATGATTGTTATTTACTCGGGTAAAGAGTAAATAACCCCCAGTTTGTCTTACAACCCTGAATAATTTGATGCTGTTTGACTCCTTTTGTATCAGTTCCATTCACAGGCTCTGGTTCTGTTAAAGTCACTCCCCTTTAAACAATCCTGGCTGCAGATCTTAGTTTTTCGCCATTATAAGCACGCGTTACATGAGGGGCAGCCAACATACTGCCTTCCAGATGTTTTGTTTGTTTGTCTATTAAATTTGTAGGCCGCCCTTCATCCGAAGATCACAGAGCAGTCCACAACACAAAAATACAAAATGAAAACACAAAATGCATAATAAAACAAAAGCAAAGCAAAATAGTAACCCCCATTAACTGGTCATGCTTCCTTTAGCTGACATTTTGGGTATGAGGAGTAAGTCTGACCGTCTCATGAACCCTCAGCCATATCTTCAAGTTTTAGAAAAGTATGGCAATCTTTCCTCCTTCCCGTTCCTTGCCACATGTCTCTGCCCTTGACAGATCTGCCTGGACCAGCCTGGAAAAACGTCAGTATTGAAAGAAAAGATGTTATTCACAGTATTCCTGGCTAAGCCAGAGTGTTTCCTTTTATAAACATTTGAGCTGAAAGCATGAGGTGCAATACTGGGAGCCTTGTATTTGTTGCCTCTGTATTCAGGATCTTCTCTGAAACGGGCAGATGCCATTTTTCTGTTTCAGCTAAGTACCTGGCTGTAAGCTGCAGGGCACATTCTTGGCTTTCTCTAATGAAGTCAGCAAAAGTTCAATTCTCTGCCGTTCTTCCCTGGCTCTTCCTTTGCGTATGTACCCATTTACCTGGGAATTTTCACTGAGTAAAATCTCCTTCCATTCTAGTTCACACTGAATGCCTTGCAACTAGGGACAGACAGACCCTTTCTCCATTTTTAATATCACTTCTCCACATCTCTGCAGCTATTCAATAATAAGAAAAAACAACCTCATGAAAATTCTTCAGCGTTTTAGTGCAAAATTCTCTTAACACACATTTTTAACACACATTTTTGTGTGCAAATTAGACAAATATACCCAGTTCTTGCAAATAATTTCCCCCATAGGGGAAACATTTCTGCCATTCTGTTATTATTATTACTGTTTTACTAATTTGTGCATTTATATGCATACCCAAATACATGGAATTTTGTACACATTACTTAGTTGGAGAACTACACTGCAAAATCCAGAGAACTGCAAATCTGGAAAGAGGGCTAGGTTCCAGTTCAGACACTGTTTCAGAAAGTGCAAATTTAAATGTGAACAGAGTTGAATTTCTTCCCCACTCCTAATTGCAGCCAATTGTAAAACCATCGCATAGCTGCCTGTTGGTGCAAATAGATATTTATGCATTTTAAAAAATCCCTTTCATTACAGGCGGATGGGTGAGATCTGCAAAGACTGCCATCAGAAAACAGCTTATTGCAAGCCTTCCTAAATCAGAAGCAACCGCTAGTCTAGAACCCTTCCCTGTTTAGGGAAGTTTTTAATGTTTGATTCTATTTTTAATATTCTGTTGCGAGCCACCCAAAGTGGCTGGGGAAATAGTAAGTAAGTAAGTAAGTAAGTAAGTAAGTAAGTAAGTAAGTAGTGGCTCGATGGATGCCTCTGGGAAGCAGACAAGCAAAACCGGAAGACAGTAAGCCTTTCCCATTTTATGACACCAACCTCTGCTTCTGAATGTAGAGGCTCCATTACTGAAATACTTTATTGTCACTTGTACAACTTGTATACAGTGAGATTACACGAGACCCCCCCACCCACTCATCTCTCTCAGTCTTAATTCCCCTCGTTTATTGATGCATACCCACCAAACCCGAAAGTCAGTTGTCATGTTATTATCTTTTCATTCAGCAGCCTAACAGCCCATGGATAGAAGCTGTTCTTTACCCTGTTGGTGCGACTAGTCATGTGGAACGCCCTCCCATCAGATGTCAAAGCGATAAACAACTACCTGACATTCAGAAGACATCTGAAGGCAGCCCTGTTCAGGGAAGCTTTTAATATGTGACATTTTAGTGTATTTTTCATCTTTGTTGGAAGCCACACAGAGTGGATGGGGAAACCCAGCCAGATGGGCGGGGTACAAATAATAAATTATTATTATTATTATTATTATTATTATTATTATTATTATTATTATTATTATTCTATATCTTCTGCCTGAGGGCAGGAGATCAAGAAAGTGCCGGCCAGGGTGTGAAGCATCCCTGAGAATTTTCCTCACTCTCCTGAGGCAATGTTATTCCATGATGTCATCCAGCGGATTCACGGGACAGCCCATAAAATCTTGTGCTGTATTCATCACCCTCTGTAGGCATTTCCTATCCGTTGATGTCAAACCAGTGTACCACACCATGATGCAGTATGAAAGGACACTTTCTGTTGTGGACCGGCAAAAGGAGATCATCAAATGTTGATTGACATCATTCTTTTGCAATACTCTGAGGAGATGGAGTCTCTGTTGGGCTTTCTTAACCACCTGGGTTGTATTGATTTTCTAAGTAAGGTCTTCACTGAGATAAACTCCTAGGAATTTAAAGGAAGAGACTCTCTCCACACAGCCCTCCCCGGTGTACAGCAGGGCTAGTTCTCTTTTCCTCCGAAAGTCCAACACCATTTCCTTTGTCTTTATGAAGCTATTGTAATCATGGATTTTGTCCAACCCATTAAAAAAGCCACCTAGATGGCTAGTGGTCATTACCACATCCTGAGGCAGAGGATTCCTAAGTTAATCACACATTGTGTGAAACACGACCCCCTCTTGCCTGTTCTGGACCTACTGCCAATACAATCGTTTTGGGTGAAACTGGAGATGGGTGCACTCAACCCACATCTGGCGCTGCATAGAGGAGAATGGATGTGAAATGGTTCTCCCTCAAATCGATACTTCATTCATGAAACTGTTCTATACTGAGCAACCTGGTCCATGTTTTGGCAATGGCTAGCAGAGACACAAACTGTTTGGAGAAGCAGAAAATGCCTGGAATGAAGAAGGCAAGAAGTTGGCAGGAAAATGGGACAGTCCAGAGGGCAAACCCTGTGTGTGGCATCCTCAGTGACAAAGGGCTGCAGTAGATTTGGACGCACTATGGCAGAAAGTGGCTTCGAGTGCAGAACTATGGCCTAGGAGACCAGGATTCAAATCCTCACTCAGCCATAAAGATTAGTAGGTGACCTGGGGCCAGTCACAATCTCTCAGTCTAACCTACTTCACAGGGTTAGGATAAAAATGGGAGGGGGGAGGGTAACCACATGCACCACCTTGAACACCTAGGAAGAAAGGTGGGCTATAAAGGGAATAATATAATTTTAAAAATAGATGGGCATTTCTATGGTCATCTGTTTCCGAAATCATCTTCTGTGTTAAACATATTTTTATTGGGGTTTACATAACAAATTTAAGTTCAAACTTTAAACATCAAGGTCATCATTTAGGATTCCCTCCACCCTTCCATGGTTACCATTATCAATCTTTTTTTTTTCAACTGCTTCCCTTATTTTCTCCATTATTTAAAAAAAGAATAATCCATTTTTAACCATAGTTTTTTGTACATTACAAGCATTACTCAAATCCCACCAATGTTTTTAGTTGTTCACAGTGTTCTCTTAAGTACCTTATGATTTCCCTCCATTCTTTCTTGAAATTCTCCTCTTCCTGGTTTCTGATTTTCCCAGTCAATTTTGCCATCTTGGCATAGTCCATCATCTTCATCAGCCATTCATCTCCAAAATCATTTTCTGACCAATGATGTTATTCTGGTTTGGAGCTGCCATTCCAAACATTGCAAAAGGTGCTGGGAATCTGTGCCTGATTTGCAGAAGCCCACATGACACCTACTGGCTTCCAATAGACTTCCCGGGTGCATCAGGTTTGCAGGCCTCGATCTGTACCTTTCAAATCGTGCCTGCATGTCTTAAATTTTCAGCGTCACCTTTTATTACATCTAGTTTATTTAGCACCGGTTGTCAGTTTATTAAAGATCCAAGAGAGGGCTGTGATTTATTATTGAAATTCCACTGCAATTACTTCAGCTCTCATCAGCATTACAATTAAGTTCAATACTGAATACTTTAATGTTATTAGGATATTAATGACTATTAAATGCTGGCCAGCATAATCTGTTATTAAATTAAGCAATAGGCCATGGCTGGCTGACTGCTATAATGGATACAGTCACATCTCAAGTGTACAGGGAGACATAATGATAGAGATATTTGAGGAGAAGGAATTAAAATCTGGCTAAGTTTAAGAAGCTGATGGCATTCATTATACACTGGGACAATATAATTGAGGTGACTTTGCATTTCCATTTGTGTGAGAACTAGGTTGTACATAGAGATATACACATATGTACGAGCATTGCACACAAGAGCCCTTTGTATACTATACTTAGTCTTCTGTTCTTCCTTTGGAGAAAGGTGCTCCTCTAATGTTTGCAATTTCTGCAGCTAATCCTTAGTTTTCTAAAAACTTAATATCATATTCTAATTTCATGATCAGTCACACTGATAGAAATCTCCCATCCAAACATCTGTTTAGAAAAAAATTCCAACGATTTCCTCAAATCCTGAGAATCACATCCTTAGTTTTTGGAAAAATCCAAATGCTTCCCCTGAATTATTACTCACAGAAGGTAAAAGCACCCTGAAGCAAAGTGTTCATGAAAATATTTTGAGGAACAACAATGCTCTGAAAGCTTAGGGGTTGCCTTCCTGAGACTTCCAGGTATAGGGCGGTGTATAATAATAATGATAATAATAATAATATAGCTATGTTGAATTAAAATTCCACTATTCAGGAAGAATGTATGCATTAGTTTTATTGAATCATGCTATTGCAATTTAGGCTCTTCATATATCTGTTCTGCATACAATGGTAAACTGGGCCAGTCAAAAACATTTTCCTACCTGAGTCAGAACAGCCAATTGCATCCCTCTCCCCCACAAATCAAGGTGCAATAACTGGGCCAAGATACCTTGGCACCTGAGACAGGAAACCCACAAAGGACATCTATGCTTTCCTGTCACCAGTCACCTGTCAGTAAAAACACAACAATAATAAATTAAATATACCTGCTGCTCTTTTGCTATATGCAAAATCTTCCAACTGAGGTGGCCACCTCACTTTACCTAAACCTAAGGCAGTGTCTTGAAAGATCTACAGTGTATGTTCTTGGCTATGGCTATAATCCCCTGTGTGCCTGATTCAAGAGTAGCTTCTACACTGGCACATTGACCTCCAATTTATGTAGATTTACAGGTCAGTAGGTACTCCCTTGGGAAAGATGGAGGGCACAAGGAGAAGGGGATGACAGAGGACGAGATGGTTGGATAGTGTTCTCAAAGCTACCAGCATGAGTTTGATCAAACTGTGGGAGGCAGTGGAAGACAGGAGTGCCTGGCATGCTCTGGTCCATGGGGTCACCAAGAGTCGGACACGACTAAACGACTAAACAACAACAACAGGCTCTCCCTCCCCATTTTCTCTTGCTCATGACAGAATTTGCTTTGGCGTGGTAGGGGATGGCAGGATGTACTTTTTGCAATGCTAAAGTAATATGGGAATCAGTGGGGCCTACCCAGTGCTTTTTTCCTGGGGGTACGCACATCCCTAAACATTTTGTGAATCTAAGTTTGGACTCATTGAGGGCCAGTATTTCAATATGAGTAGGAAAATGAGAGTACGCCTAAACATTTTTTTAGAAAAAAAGCACTGGGCTTACCCCTCTTCCTTTTTCTGTTAACCCATCCAATTTTAGAAGAGTGTAGGGCACGCTTCAACTAAAACATCAGGGGGCAACGCTTTTGGCATTCATGGAAGTATCTCCCTCTGCCTTTCAGAAAATCACCCTTGTACAGAAATGGATTGCCCTGGGCATGAATGCCATGGACGTTCTAGAAATGCTTTCATAAACCATTTGTTGTAGGAAAACAGAGGAAAACCTCCTCCTGACTTTCCACCCCTTCAAAAATGGTTGTGTGAATTTCCTTTTAGGGCAAACATTGTCTAGTTAAATATTTGCTATTGAATAGAATGGGCAAGACTTTTAGCTGGGCTTTGGTTATCTTTCTTGAGTAAATAGCACAATCCCATGTACACTTGTTCAAAAGCAATCCACTGTGTATCTAATAATAAGTGTGTACAGGACTACAGAAAAGAATGATGGGGAGTTGTGGTTTATGGCTTTTAGAGAAAGGCATATTGTACATAATTTGTAGGAACGATCTTTTTTGTAGGTGAGATGTCCCCATGTTCTTGCTACAAATAGATTGGCCTCCACTTACTTAATACCCAGTTGCAAACCATTTAGGATCCTGACTTGCTACAATTTCCCATCCACAAACATAAAAAGTCATTTTGTAAAGAAACAACACCAATGTGTAACATGCCGTAATAGATTTTTGCAAGTAGCCTTGCAAAAGGGGAAAAAAGAAAATAGGAAACTTCAGCACTCTGAATTCCATTCTTGGGTTCCCATTTCTTATGGAGCATGAAGGATTGCAGTCATGGTCAAAGCCAAAATGAGCCCAACTCTCTGTTTTTTGTAATCACCCCGGTCACCTTTGTGGAAGGTTTCGACTTGCCTCTGTTTGTTCAGATGAAGAGCGGGGGGGGGGGGAGGTTCTTTTGGCAGTGCAACTTTTACATTAACATGTAATATTGGGTATATCCACAGGCAGCTGGCTGAGTGCTATTTAAGCTGGGTGCTGAACTAGCCGCAGACACTGACAGGCAGTAGTTAAGCGGCTCTTATCTTTTTTCCTCCATGTCACCGATAATGATACTGTAATTCTCTGCAAAGTGGAATCCTTTGGCTGTGTTTTGACAGCATGCTTGTTACTCCAGTGGCCTGCACTGTTCTCTATGTCATTTCCGTTGGAGAGTTCTCTCCTCTCCCATCTTTTCATTCCTGTTTCAGGATTTTTGGAAGCAAGTCCTCTCATCCTCCGCTTCACAGTTTCTTGTTGTTGTTTCCCCAGCCCCACCCCACTAGTGCGTATTGTTCACCTTAAATAAGATCGGCCAACAGCCTATTTAGCTCTTGAATATTGCAGCCCATTTAGCACTGTGCTTCTGATTGCGGGCTGGGGTATCCCTACAGTCACTTCCTAGTGTCTTTCTTCATTTCCTGTGTTTAGATTGAAGGGATTTGTTTTCCAGATCTTTTCTGGAAAATCGCATACGTTCCCCTCTGCAGCCCGTCAAACCATTAATTCCTGAAATTAGCAGTTATGTCTTTAAATGCTTTTGCATTGTTTACCCAGAAAATAGAAGAGGCCTCCTATTCCCTTATCTTTCCCTTTCTCAAGATTACGTTGACTGTCTTCAGCAAGTTTTCACATTCTGGCCATAATAAATGGGACCCTGGTTCACTAAGCTTTCTCTGCTTACACTTCATTAGTTACAAATTTGGCATGGTTCAAGTGTTTCGACTTTTCAGGAAACTGGAACGTCCCCCTCCTAATCTGTAGGAAGAATATAAGTGATGGAATTTAATTACTACAAAATGTACTCCCCTGCTGTCTTCTATGTGGCCACATTTCTACAAACCAGTGTTTTCTAATTTATGTTTCCATCTCTGTGAACTTAGCAAGATATCCATATATGCATGAAGAGCAGCAGTCAATGTAATTACAGCAGCAATTCTGATAAGCACATAGCTATGCTCTTTAGTAATAGTAAGTATTTAGCAAAAGCAGCAGTTTTGCTGTTAATTATGTTTTCTAAAAGGCCATAAGAATAAAAACATCCATTCTGAGTCCTTTCCACTCAGTGTTGTGATTTTTGACAGTTGGCACATTTAGATGTTTCTGGAAATTTATAGCATGGGAATAACTCAAAAAGTTCATTCCTTGGCATCCTTTGGCAACCCAAGGCAATAAAAAGCCTTCCAAATTAGGATGGATGTCCTAAATAAACACTCTACATATCTATCTTCCTCGAATCTATTCATTTATCCAAAATTATTTACGGACCGTCTTTCATTGCAGTTTACAAAGTAAAACCACTGCAAATAAATAATAAAATATACAAGTGCAATAGAACGGTGCTAGGGATGGGTGCCTGGTGACGTTTACATCAACAGGCAAGTTTTTAACAGGCAGCGGAACACCTGGGAGGTTGTTCCACAATGAGGGGGCTACCACAGAGAAGGCTCTCCTTTGGATCACCACAAATTGTACTTCTCCTGGGTGCAGCATGACCGGAAAGGTGACTTTTGATGAGCTCAGTGATTGGGCTGGTCTCTCAGATAGCCTGGTTCTAAAGCTACTCAGAACTTCATAAGTCAATAGCAACATCAGAGATGGCACGATAGTGAATGGACAGTGCAAGTCCTTCAGCGCTGGTGCAAAGTAGGATATTCAATTGAGCACCCCAGCTGCTGTGTTTTGTATCAGCTGCAGCTTTCAAATCAACCTCAAGGTACCCCCCTTTTCTAGTCTTTAAATATTATCCTCCAAGCCATGACACCCATTCTTGGTCTAGTAATAATAAAAAATTCCTTCCAGTAGCACCTTAAAGACCAACTAAGTTAGTTCTTGGTATGAGCTTTCATGTGCATGCACACTTCTTCAGATACACACGAAAGCTCATACCAAGAACTAACTTAGTTGGTCTTTAAGGTGCTACTGGAAGGAATTTTTTATTTTGACTATGGCAGACCAACACGGCTGTAACTTGGTCTAGTAATGTTGGTCATATTGTTACTGACATGGTTACTGGGAAACAAAATAATGCAGTGGCTATAATCCTGCACCTGTGTCACTTAGGCACACTTGAATTCTCTTGCCTTTAAAGATTGCAATGTGCAAATGGTTGAAATAGTTAGTGATAGGAAAGACAATCCATTTTATTAATACATCCCAGAATTGCTTGTTCTCTTTTGGGAATGATCATGTGTGGGCTATTTGCACTTTAAAGGACATGCACTCATTTTCCTTGTCAGTTTCAGAAAGACACAAAACAGGAGTTTGGCTGCAGGCTAGCTAGGGTTGTTTGCTTTGTCCTGCATCCCATCATACAGGAGTTGGAGGTTGATGTCATTTTTCAAGGTCATGGTACCAGAGCACTGTGTGGGTCCCCCAGTTCCCCCTGCCTTAGCATAAAAATAAATTACCGGTAAGAGAAACAACCCACTTGTATTGCAACTGTGCAATGGACATAAAGGATCAGTGTTAATAATAAACCTATTCCTTTTGGAATTCACAGTGGCAAAATTCTGTTTTTGAGATGCTTAATGCTCAAGCAGTGAAGAATTGTGGACAGTAAATTGCAGGGCTTTAAGAGTGATGTAAGAAAGTGAGTGCAATCTTCAATGTGCCTTTTTAACTGCTACTACTCATACAACTGCTAATAATGTTTTTGTAATCAGAGCTGGCCCCAGAACATCCAAAGTCAAATTGGCCAGGGGTACCATTCCAAATTTTCATAACTGCCAAATACAAAACTGAGCAAGACTGAAGATTAAATGGGGGGGGGGGGGAATTCACATGCAGAATTGTTTTCTTTCTTTCTTTCTTCCCATAATTATTACTGTAATGTTACGAATGCTCAACAAATAGCCATTCCCTTTTTTTCAGCAAAGGGAATTTGTGCCTTTGCCATGTACACAAACGCAACTGTGATGGAGAATGAGTGGCCTGACTGGAGGCAGAGAGAGAGAGAGATGCAATCCTGAAATTTCTGGCCCCTTTTGGCTACTGCTCTCTGTCCACAGCAGTAAAAATCTCCCATACCCCAGACTTAGAACAAGAGCCGTTTATTTAATGTGCAAAAGATGCCTCTTGATCACTTATGCTGTTGTACAATGACACAAATTGTGCCTGGGTACCTGCACTTTTCCTTGGTCTTTGGGGGCCAAATCCAGATGGGGTGCATGGGACCAACAAAGGTGCCCCACATTGCCCTAGTCCTGAGCTGCCTTATTAAGCTTCAGAGCCTGACTTTATTGCTAGAGGAATCCTCCTGTGAGTTGACCCATGCCTGTTGGTAGCTGGCCAGATCTGCTTATCTGTTTGCTGCTTTTACTGCTGCTCATATTGTAAATATTTTGCCTGCTCTTTTTCTTGAGTTTTAAGCCTACCTTCCTGTTTTTTTTTTTAAACTTTTCATTTAATAGTTTGCTGTTTTTAATTCACTACTTATTGCTGCTGTTAGCCTTGCGGGTGTAATTTTTTCGAAAAGGTGGGATAAAAATATTTATCGTAAATCTAATTGATAAAAAAATGTGAATCTCTCTTTACGCAGCCACTATAGATCAATACTGAGATCTTTGAAGTTGTTGTGGTTTTTTTGTCTTCAATAGGTTTATTTACACCAACTTGAGAACCTGATCTATCATATTCAGGATGATGTAGAAGCTGAATCCTGAATGTGACCTTTCCTTTTCAGGAGCCTCTGGGAAGAGCGAGGCAATATTTCCTGGGGACTCTGTGGAACGATGTTACCTTCTCCTTCCCCAAGAACGCTTCTCTTTTTTGAAAGCTGATGGATGGGGGCAGGACGTGTGGACTCGAACAGGAGGGCAGGCTCACGGGAGCCTGAATCCTTGGTGAACCCTCCACTACAATCTCTAATTATAAAAAACATTACAGTTGTAACAGTTGCCCAGCCATGAATTATTCTGACAATGTTTAACTTGCAGATAAGAAACCACAATCAGCCTGTCACATATTCCCCACTAACGAGGTTAGCATCAGTCGAAAAGGAAAGGCAGCTCACCACGCAGTGTCTTGCTGTCATAAATTATAGGTATCCAGCATGCATCACAAGGAGAGGAACAGTCAAATAGCATGGGACTCTATTACACATTCTGACAGTGACAGAAAAACACCACTCGGCAGTGTTTAATCTACCATAGCTTGTTTATTCCCTTTTCCCATCGATGCCAGCCTGAAAGATTTGGCGCTGCGTTTTGCTGCTATCTGCAATTAACACAAGGATCTATTTAAAGCTTGTCTTTGATAGATAGCATGGGCCTCTCTAATTGCCCAGTCAGTGGGACCCATGCAAGGCCCGGTCCTGTTTTGTGCCTTCAAAACAAAAATGCTGTTTTCAGGCAGGTTCCTTGTTTTGCTTGTAATAAACTGCACCGTTACTTGTGCAACTGAAGGGTGCATTCAATGCAGAATTTCCTCTGGTTTTTCCTCTGGAATTTTCGCCGGTTACGTTTTTGATGGGAAGACACAACCACAGGATAACGTGTTACCCTCCAGGTCAGAAGCTCAACCTAGCTGCCGGGTACTTGCTTTTGCAACCCCAGGCAAGAAAGGCAGGAGGTTTATTGAATCCTTGGTAGGCTGCCCTTAGTGGCTCACAAATTTTGCAGAAAGAAATGGAAAGATTTCAGGAAAACCCTCATTGAAAACACTTCTTTTCAAGAGTAGTGTTTGATATGCAGAAGCAGATAGCAGGATTATGGCTGTTTGGAGCAGAAGCCAAATAAAAGGTGAGATACGTTAGCAAGGAATATGCACCCTGTTCCTTCCATATTTCCTTCCACTGCCTTTTTTTTTAAACCAGTTGCTGCCTTTATCTAAGATTATACTGAAATGCTGTATACCAGCTTGCCAGTGGGGTGGGGCTGCTACTTTAGCTAGGAGGGGCAGGGTGGCAGGGAAGCTGTTGCAGTGCAAACACGTGGGCAGAGCCAATGTGGCATTCCTGCCAATTTGTTTGCACCACACTGACTTCGCCTTCACCTTGCCCCTCTCAGACAGCTGAGAAGCCACTCTACCTGGTGTTCTGCTTCTGAAATCAGGCCAGACTCTTAGTCCATCTAGTTCAATATTGCCTGCCAATAGCTGTCCAGGATTGCATGCAGAAATAGGCCTATTCATATCACCAGTTGCCTGACCCTTTTAACTGGACCTCCTGCATGCAAAGCAGATGTTCCTCCATTGAGCTATGGTCCATTTCCCATATCTGTCATCCCCCCCCCCTTTGTTACATTTGATCACTTATAAAATATATGAAGGTGACCCCTTGCTGAATGCTGGAGTAATTGTATCTTAAAACATAACACACATTATTCTTTGCACACAAAGTAATAGCAGGTTGGTTAACGTGACACCCTCATTTTTACACGCCTGACCTGGAGCTAAGCTGAGTCCTGAATTACAACACATTTTAATTTGCTGCCAACAAGCTTTCTGCAGTTGGGTGATGCTGTTTTTAATTTAGCCTGCTTGCCTTGGCTCTGTTCAGCCCTTGCCACTGACATAATCAGAAAAGGTCCACATGAAATAGGGAATGAATTCTATCTTGGCCAGTCAGTGGAGTAGATTGGATGCCCCCCAAACCTAATGCTTACTTGCATTGTAGGGCAGAGTGTAAAATATATCTGCAATTAGAAGACCTTGTAAAACCTAAAGGACAGCTAAGATTCCTCGGACAGGAACTTCGTCCTTCATTCTGAGTTGTCAGCAATAGCGATGTTAGTAGAAATTTTGGGATCTTAGCAGTTTCTTCAGTGTGAATTCAATAATGGTTTCTGAAACGTATCATGAAGAGCAGAGGAGGCATAACAAAAACAACATTAATGCAAAACAGTTTGTTGAGAGAGAAAAACATGCAGCAGGCTCCTGCTTGTAATGCAGAACTGAAACAAAAAACACACAACTCAGGCAGTTCCTGATATGAAAAGCCAGTTCCTTAAAATGTGGGAACACAGCCCATAATCAAAGTAACTTAATTGTGAATTGCTTTCCTCTGCTCCTTTGGCATTCACAAGAAGAGAAGTTCAGAAGCACCCAGTTCTGGTTTTAAACATAGCTCCCTGTTGCATTTGGATTTGACAAACTGTGGCTTGTTAAAACTCTAGTTATTGAACAAGAAAGGATCATAAACTACAGTGTGACCAATCGTGTCCTGCGCCTGTGAAATCATTACTTACTGTTACCTTCCTCCCAAATGTGAATATATTCGGCTCAAAGTGTGAGAAGTGAATTGCCCGTTCCATTTTCAGTATGGATGACTGAAGAGGCCCTATGCATGAGTACGATTTAGCAATGTCAGCTGTCACAGGCATACATTGTTTCGAAGTGTAGAAAACAACTTTGTTAAATAAATGAGTAAATGCAATTAAAATAACTAGAGATAGTGAACCCCAGTGTTTCTTTCTTTCTTACATCATTTTTGGATGTTTGGAAGAATAAACCAATTTTAACCAAGTATAATAATGATAATAATTTATTTATTATACCCCTGCCCATCTGGCTGGGTTACTTCCTTCCTATGCTCAGTCAGAAGCCTGTCATGCCTTAGGGTGGAGGATGGATGGATTTATTATAATAAATCGAATTGTGTATTTTAAACTATTGACTTTTATTGCATTGTTTATATTTGTTGTTTTAGATTGTATGTCCTTTGTGGAGGAATTTTTTACTGTGCACAGCACCAAGTACATTCAGGGAGTTATATAAATACACATTAACAACAACAGCAATAGTCACTACTCCCCACTACTATAGAGCAAGGATATTGGTGGTAGCAGCTGAATCATCACCATCATTTTGAGATGTGTTTATGTTCTTGAACTTTGAGCACAATTGGTGTGTGTGTGTGTGTGTGTATGTAAAGGTGCATGCAAATAAAGTTATGATGATGATGCTTTGTGCACTGGGCATTTGCAGGTGAGAGCTCTGATTACATTATCACTCTAGGAAAGCAACATCACTACATGCATAGGCCTAAAACTCACAAAAGTTAGGTATTTACAAACTTTCCACCAAGCTTTCCACTGCAGATGATGTGCAGTGAAATCCTATGTTATGCATGTTTACTGGAAAGGATGTCCCATTGTATTCATCTGGGCTAATTCCCTAATAAAAGTGCACAGGATTGCAGTCTAACTGTATCAATGGGAAATAAAGTGGGACATGAGGCACATACTCTATGACCATCATAAAACAGAAAAAAACCCTGAGACACCTAAGGAAGCCCGTTAAGAACCCTGATAATGGAAACATGGCTGGAAGAATATGTCTGAATATGTCATTCAGAATATGTCTGAATAAATCCCTAGAGCAAGAATGGCACATTACAGACTTATAAAACTTGGTGTCCTCCAGATGTTTTGGACTATAATTCCTAACCACCCAGCAGGGTAAATGATCAGAGATGATGGGAGTTGTAGTCCCAAACATCTGGAAGTTTGGGGAAGTTTGGGGAAAGCTGGTGTAGTATAAGAAATGCATATTATTATTATTCATTTGGCCACATGCTTACTTGGGAATATATCTCATTATATAATATATGTATTATAATGAGAATATATCACATTATAGAAGAAGAAGAAGAAGAAGAAGAAGAAGAAGAAGAAGAAGAAGAAGAAGAAGAAGAAGAATTTATTATTTATACCCTACTCATCTGGCTGAGTTTCCCCAGCCACTCTGGGCGGCTCCCAATCGAGTGTTAAAAACAATAGAGCATTAAATATTAAAAACTTCCCTAAACAGGGCTGCCTTCAGATGTCTCTTAAAAATAGGATAGCTGCTTATTTCCTTGACATCTGATGGGAGGGCGTTCCACAGGGTGGGCGCCACTACTGAGAAGGCCCTCTGTTTGGTGAGAGCAATAATCACTGTAAACACGAATAAAACTAAGGTGTAAATGTATTGTTAATGATTATTATTATAACTGATGGTGATAAACTTTGCTTATGACTGAAGAGAATGTTGAAACACCTCTAATTTTAAGGAAATGTAATTCTTTCATTTCCAGTGTTGTGATTCTTTCATTTCCAGTAATGAAACCATCTTTCTTAATTTCCTACTGAACACAGATGCATTGTGCCTATGACTTTAAAAGTTATATGCTGGGGGGTGGGGTGGGAATCCGTGCCTTCTCTGGTATATTATGAATCCTCTCCACATGACTGTGCAGACTTAGCATGCATGCACCCGAGAGCAGCGTGGTACTCGTGCAAAGCGCAGCGCTGGAAGTAAAGCACTCAGACTTTCCATCCCCTGAGCTCTGAAAGCTCGCAGCCCTCATCCCCCATAATACCCAGATGCCTGGGTTTGCAGATTGCACGCACGTTACTTGAAGCAATACACACTTGCAGGCGGCAGCTCAGCCAGGTGAACCAAAATTAAAAACCTCCCTCTGGCAAAGCTATTAGAAGCTGTGCCAAGCTTGTCTCAGCTGGAAACAGCCTTTTTCCATATCTTATGGAGTTCATATGAATTGTTTTCTCTTCCAGGAGGTTGTAAATTCTCTGGGTCAGCAGATAAAACGGAGGGAGGGAGGGAGAGAGAACCACCCTCAAATGAAAGACATTTATTCTTTTGCTAAAAACGAGCTCCCAGCATTTTATTGAAATCAGATGCCATGTATGGTTTACTTCAAGGATGTTTTGCAGAAGCCAACTGCAGAGTGCAATAACTCTGTGGAACACAAACACACAGCGTTCCCACCCAGCAAGCCAAGGTGTAGTCAGAGCTGATTCAAGGGAAAGGTACCTGCTGAACAGACAGGGAGAGCAAACACGTAACGTATTTTCTCTCTTTTACGACATGTATAGCCTGTCATTTTCTCCAAAGAGCTAAAGGCACCACACATGGCACCTCCGCTCTCCATATTATCCTCACCAGAATTCTCTGAGGTAGGATAGGCTGAGAGACAGGGGAGCCAACATTGGGGTTAGAAGGGGCTTCGGCCCCCTCCATATTGGTGGGCAGCAGGCTGAGCCCCCCCCCAACATGGAGGGGGCCAACATCCCCTGCCACTGCAGGGCACCCTCCGCATGACCCAGCCCGAGACCGGGAGCCCAGAAGCTGGACAAGGACTGGGATGGGCGAAGGTGAGGGAGATTATCTCCCTCTGTGCTTTCCACTGGGTGGCATCATGTGACACATCATGTGACACGTCAGTGCCCCTGACCATCCCTAAATCACCCAGTAGGGTTTTTAGATGCATGACCATTTGAATCCAGGGTTTCCCAGGCCACAACTCCGCCATACATTGAAAGCCCATTCATATGACTTCCACCGTCGTGGCTTTCTTCAAGGAATCCTGGGAACCATCATTTGTTCAGGGTGCTGGGAAATGTGGTATTGTGAGGGGGGATACTACAGTTCCCCGGATTCTTAAGAGGAAACCAGATAAAGTGATATAAATGTGTTTTAAATGTATGGTGTGAATGTGACCGTGGTCTCACACAGGGCTTTTTTCAGCCAGAACTCGCAGGAACTCAGTTCCGGCAGCTGTCAGGTGGGCGCCATTGCCATTCTACTAAAATGAGGGAGCTCATTTCCTAGAAAAATAGGACTGGTCTTACACTCTAACCACTGCACCGCACTGGCTCTCTGGCGTAGTTGCCCTTTCTTACTTGATTTGGCTGCATTCAAGTTTCTTCCCCCTCCCCTCCCCAGTTCTTCCTAAGATCATTATCCAACTCCCCTTCTATTTCTCATTTGATCCTGACCTCCGGAGACACTGTTGCAGGAGGGAGCTGCATGCTGGAGTGAGAGAAAAGACTGTTTTTTAATGCTTTTAGCAATGTGACCTTAGGTATTGATTTAGAACCTGCTGCAGTGCTTCAGTGCAAAAAGGGAACTGTGGTAATTAAGTTAGTATCTGCACTTTCTAAAATAGTGCTGAATTGCAACAAAGAGAGAGAGAGAGAGACCCCTTTATTTCCTCCCTGCTGTCTCTCACTGAATGCAAATGCAGACACTGCCCTCTGACCCTGTGCAGCTTTCTTCAGCTGCAGCTGTGATTTGTCTTCTCTTTATGCCTTTAGGTAGGGGATGGATGGAGTCAAATCCATTCCTTCTGCTGCCCAGCTTTCTCTTCCCCAAACGGGCACTGAAGCATTTTTACACCCTACCTGACTTAATCACCCCCCTGAGATTTCTAATCGCAGAAAGAAAAACAGAAACTTGGGGAGGGGGGATACACATAAAAATGGTTCTGATGAAATTGCTTCCCCCCCCCTTTCCATTTATGTATGGAAAGACTCCTATCTCAACAAAGTGCATTAAATATAAAATAAAAAATCTTTACAAAAGAGATGTGATAACGCCAGCCTCCTGAAAACTCTGTTTTTGTATTATTTCATTAGCAAAACAGAGCTGCTAAAGGTAATGGCAATAAAACCCTGAGTACCTTGGGGTAAACATGCAAATGACATGCTAATGTATGCAGATTAGCCCACCATGTTCAGTGTCCATAAAACCCCCACTAAATGCAGCTAATTAAAGATAGGTAAGTTGCTGCTGCCTGGCATTCTGCAGAAGGCAGTATATTATCACAATTATACTACGAGTGCCTTGGGGAATCTTGTCTTATATCTACCTTTCCAAATAACTTTCTTCTCCCTTTGATTTTTTTTCCCTACTGCAAAAGAGCAACCGCCTCCTTTCTTCATTTCTCAAAGATTCAGTGTAAGTGAACTGTAAAATTTAATAATGAAACAAAAGACTGGTTCTGCAAATACTGTTGAATGGTGTGCAATTGAGATCAGTAGGTGTTAGGCATGAACTAAAAGTTATTTTTCAGAACAGATATCAAGAGAATCCCAGGATTAAATCTTACTTTGTCTCTCACACACACCTGAGTCAACTCTAAGCCAATTATTATTATTATAGAACTGAATCATTTTTACTGACTACCAGCCCAGTGCTCTGGCCTGTTCTTAGAGATCTGAAAATATGAGGGTGTTGTAAATATTTTCTAATTGCACAAATGCCTATTTTTAGATGCAGCAGAGTATATTTGTTTTTATAATAATTTGCATATTTTTAAATGCCATATTATGGCTCTAAACGCTGTTTTGTGCCTGGAGCCTACAGGAATTGGCTGGGTTTAAGTAGCTCAGTTGGTGAATGGATCCATTGTGTGCCCTTGGTTTTGAACAAACCAGGTTGTCAGTCCTTGAGCAGAGTGAAAGCTACTTGGTGGCAAGAGCTTCGAGGCATTTTCCTTACAGATAGCTTTAAATTCGTTTCCTGACTCGAAGACCAAGCTGTGGGATAATGCAAATGAGCGAAGGCCTAAGCCTGCTCAAGTATTCAGAAGTATTCCTGTGACAGCAGAAGAAACTTAGAGCTCAGTACTATACATGTTTACTCAGGTATGAATCCCATTGAATTCAATGGGGCTTACTCCCATGTAAATGGTTATAGGATTGCAGCTGGAGCCTTACTTAGTTATTCTACTGAGGCCACATTGTTCTGCCTCAGTCAAACCTGTGATATCAGTGCTTACTTTTCAGCATTTCAGCACACACTTAGATCCTGTGGTGTGTTACATGTTGTTTGTGCCACAGTTCTGAGCTTGTGGCAAAATTATACACTCTCTCTCTATATATATTTACAGCAGCTTGAAACCCCACCTTATCATCAGTTCCCTCCTGAATGAATTGCATGTAAGAACACTCCTCGCTTCGCCTCATACTTTCTTTCTCTTGTCTTTTCAAGTTTAAAAAGATACAGTGAAGGACTTCAGAATTCTGTTGCCAAAGTCTGCATCCTTACGATAACATTCAGCAGCCTCGTGCCATCCAGATGTTTGGGTCTAAACTCCCAGCATCATGCTGCCTGGGGCTGATGGGTAGAGCTGTCAATTTAAGTTTTTCTTCAGTTTCTCATTTCCCTCCCAATCTTAATTTCAGTATAAATTACTGTGCAAATCAGCTGCAGCAGCTGAGTTGTGTCACCAGTGGGACTCTGTGGGGCATGCCCTCCAGTCTGTCTCATCCACACGGTTGCTTTGCCAACACCCTGCCCTTACCTTCCTGACTGACATTCGCCGCCACCCCAGGTTTTGGCAGTTTCTTGTGTCTTGCTCCTCTGCAAACTTACATAGTTCTGAAGACCTGCTATATGACACCATCAGTCCGTCATCAGACAATGGAATTCTGCCTGTGCCATACGTTGTTGGTGACTGTTATCCTTTTTCACACATTCACTGGATCGATCCATACATATGTGTAGTGAGGAGCAGGAACATGCCAGCTCTGCCCTTGCTTCAGACCGCAATATGTTTAGCTGAACATCGGCACACAAGGTAGGCTGTATTATTATGCGTTTTCTGTTCACAGAGTTGGCAACCCTGCAGAAAGAAGTTCCCCAACTCATTCATATTAAGCCTACAGTATGTGTCTTCATGTATGTGTCCAGACCTTCAATTAAAAGGTAAAAGGTAAAGGACCCCTGGAAGGTTAAGTCCACGCTAAGGCAACCATGGGGTGTGGCGCTCATCTTGCTTTCAGGCCAAGGGAGCCAGTGTTTGTCCACAAGCAGTTTCTGGGTCATGTGGCCAGCATGAATAAACTGCTTCTGGCATGAAGAGTATCAGAGCTAGCATGGAAACGCCGTTTACCTTCCTGCTGCAGCGATACCTATTTATCTACTTGCACTGGTGTGCTTTCGAACTGCTAGGTTGGTAGGAGCTGGGACAGAGCAATGGGAGCTCACCTCGTGACGTGGATTTGAACTGCCAACCTTCTGATTGGCAAGCCTAAGAGGCTCAGTGGTTTAGACCACAGTGCCACCCACGTCCTTTTTAGATCTTCAATTACTGTAATGTGAAAAGCGGGTGCAGCCCTCCCTCTCCTTCGTGGATTCAGTGAATTGGTCATTAATCTGCATGAAGGCCATGATTATAGAGCTGTTTTCCCACTTGAAGATACCTGCAAATATGTATTTCTTTAGATTTATGGATCATCCCAGCTTCAGGGAAGGTAAATATTCCATAATTCATTTCCTCTCTGTTCACTATTGCTGTGGGTCTGCTCTTACTTCTTGTACAAGAGCAGTGACTTCAGGAAGGCCACCCGGGGACTCAACGGCTAAGACGGGAAAGGTTTTGAGTTCAGGTTCAGAAGAGTGACTGTGGTTGACTTGGGAAGATGAAAAAAGAGTTCCGTCTTGTAAAAGTCATTTCTGCCTATTTAAGAAGCACTTCAAGGGAGTGGCAGCACTTCTTTCGATTAAGCCTTATTCGCGGGGAAGGGACAGCGCAGAATCTGCTGATATTGGCAGAAACGGCCTTGGCTTCTTTTCGATGCTTCCCTTGATGAGTGTTTAAAGAACAGCTTTGGATCTGGCAGTCAGAGGACTTTTCCCACTTGTTTTACTTCTAAATATTCTTCAAAAGCTTCAGGGGCCTACTGAGCATCACTTTGATCCTTCAAGCATATTCACCACAGAGGTTTACACCTACCTCGGACGATGCTCAACTCATTTCCTATCCACATTCAAGTTTCTAATTATTACTCTCAGGCACAAGGTGCTCTCAGCCTCCACCCAAACCACTGAATTTATGAAAGGATACGTAGATGGGAATTTGGGCTGCAGATGGGTAGGATGAACCCTCTGATAAATGGAGTGGAGACTACCTTACCTGGGCAAATGGGGCAGTGTCCCACCAACCTCAGCCAGTTCCCACCTGCCTTCCTTCTTACTTACAACCAGTCCAGAGGGGGTAACACCGTCTGACAACTTCCTCCTTATTAGGAAGAAGATGGAGACAAACTAGAATCTGCCTGCCATTGGTTCTGGATCCACCTACTGCTTGACCTTCCTCCTTTCCTGTGCCAATGGGCACCAGCCACTACTGGCTAAAGGTAAATTAGTTTTAAGTTAGAGCATTCCCCCCCCCCTTGTGAGTACTATGCTGTTGCCCACAGCCTGTTAATTTCAGATCAGAACACCAAAATGTGAGAGTTATAGCTACACCATTGGTATTCATGTAGTTGTCAGAGCCTGACCCTCAATTCCCCATGTACTCCATAAGCAATGGTAGTAGTTTTCTGGACCCTGAGATCATCTTCTGAGGCTCTCCTTCATGTCCCTCCTCCTCAAGAGGTTCAGAGGGTGACAACACGAGAACAGGTCTTCTCTGCAGTGGCTCCCCATCTGTGGGATGCTCTCCCCAGGGAAGTTCACCTGGTGCCTTCACTATACACCTTTAGGCGCCAGGCAAAAACATTCCTTTTTAACCAGGCCTTTGGTTGATCTGATTTACATCCTGTGCCCTCTTAAAATGTGGTTTGGTTTTGTTTTTGTGGGGTGGGGGCATTGGGTTGTTGTTTTTATTTTTATTATGTATTTTGTGGTATAATATCTTGATTTTATTCTGTGAACCGCCCTGAGTCCCCTGGGTATAAGGAGGTTAAATAAATAAATAAATAAATAAATAAATAAAGAAAGAAAGGTTCCTGAGGATGCCCACTCCCCTTTCCTCCATGGTGAGAAAAAGAAGGCCACTTTGCTGGAAGAACTTGCCCATCATGACTTCAACTCCTTGCTCAGTGGTAAAGCTTACCGACTGAGCATGGGCCAGCTGATATCTCTCAGCCGAACCAACCTCACAGGACTGTTGTGGGGAGAAACAGGCACATTGCCCTGAGCTCCTAGGAGGAAAGGTGGCAATGAAAAAAATTAAAATATTCTAATTTGGGACAGCAGTTCCTCCTCAAAGGCCATGCTATTCAATATATTTAGCAATCTTTTCCAAAGTAAATACTTACTGATTTATAGTGGGTATGGGTTCCTTCCCTTTTCCATACCTTTGTCAGGGGTTTTATCATTCAGAATGTGAGTTTAAACTGCACAGGTCTGCTATCTTTGTAGCTTGGGCAGGTGGTGAGAAGATTGCAGTGAGAAGATATTTTGATGGCAAGTTGAAGTACACTGGATAGCACTTGAACTTGCTGATGGTCTAACATGAACCCTGGTGTTGGAGTGGGAACCGACAAAACTAATTTTAAGTCTGAACAATTGTCCTACAACCAGAGGGTGGTAGTGGTTCTAACAAACTTATAAACACTGGTTCTAACTGGTGAGCCTCTTAGATTTCAAAGGAAATCATGCTGATTGGATAGTTTGCAGTTAGTAAGCATCAGTGAAACAGGTGAACAGAAGAACAGGCACTGCTTGCCTACATAAGGACATGCCTTACCAAAATTATGACCACCAAATCTAAACAATCTACTGATGCAAATTTCCTTTTCTTGTGACCAAATATGATTTTTGAAATGCACACTTTTGGTTACCAAACTCTGTCTTTAGCTCAGCAGAATGGAGCATTCTGCTCTTCCTCCTGAAATCAGCCCACAGTGGTGGGTCAATATATTTCCCTGATAAAGAACATAAACTTATTAACATATGAGTAAAACATATCAGTGTGATGTTGCAGCAATGTGGGGGTTTTGTACAGCAGCTGATATTCCCAGTGACCTTGTAATATGGATGAAATCCAATATTAGAACCTGAAAGGGGCTATTAGGGAGAGGGGAGGGAAAGCCTTGCAAGATTCTTTTGCACAAGTGGCCTTTGTAGAAAGAAATAAGAAATGAAATCCAGCCACCTGCTGCAAGGCATGGCTATCCAGGCACCAGTCTGACCCCCCTCACTTGACCTGCTATGACACCACCCAGGCTGTACACATAATGCAACCCAAACATCTGATCTTGCAAACCGCACTGGAAAGTGTGAGCAAGTACATTGGCACATCCCTCACGTACTATGCTGCGATGTTTTCTTTCTTTCTCCATTGGATTGAGCCATTCTGCAGCAGGAGCTTTTAATAGACCGAAAGAAAAGAGATCTATCACAAGACTGCCCTGGTCTTGCACCCTTCTTCTGTTTTAAGCTGCAGTGACCTCAGAGAGCACAAGACTAGTCCTCCTGCCCGGCCCTTTTCAAACCCAAGCCTGCCTCAAAGGAGTCTTGTTTTCTTGCTGGCTTTCGCACACCAAGGCACTGTTGTGTGACTTTAACATTGTAAATTATGTCTGTTTAAGAAAATGTCAGTGTTTTTTAAAAACAGAATAACAAGAACTTTGGAAAGGCTGGGCTGTGCATTTTACTCCCAAAGTTTGAATGCAAGGAGAATGGTACATTCATCATTCTAAACCAGCAGGAAAAGAGACGAAAGATGGATGCACAATGCAACTTCAGTCCCAAGTAACGTGATAGCTGTTTCTTTTCTTTAAAGCAAGCTTATCTGGGACATGTTAGTGCTCATAATCTGACATCTGAGGCACTATCAATGCTGGTCTCTACTTACAAGCAACTGAAATGTTGAAAAGCCTCTTTCTTAAAAATTGAGGCTGTTTCCATATGATCTTAACCAGGGGGTTGCTTGGGGTAGGAGCATTTTGTGGTCCTCCAAATAGGATGACATGGGCACCCCATTGCCAGCTGTTTTTATGTTTTCCCTCCTTGAATCAATGTCATCAATTTTTTTTAGTTTTACCTATGTTGGGAGCAGTCATCTGACTATGCTTGCCATTGCATTGGCTTTAGGCTTACTATATCCTACATACTGGGGTATTTAACGTGAACATAGCTCTGTGTGTATTTTGGTTTAGTGAATATTTCAGGACAATAGTGCAAATTGCTTCTTGCCTGTTGGTCTCCCCCCCCCCCCCGGCACACACCTTAAGACCCGTGTGATGATGATTGGTTGCCAGATCCAGAGCCCATGCAGGTGTACACCCTGATGAAGATGGAAGATGGGAAGGTAGGACCCAGGGAAGTCTGAGCTCAGTCCCTCCAATTGTCCCTATTTTCCAGGTACAGGCCCAGATTTACAGAAGCCGTCTCGGTTCTTATTTGATCCCAGAATGTCTCGCTTTTCCTTAAGACGTCTGTATTTTCACCAGAGTAATGTTGAAGGGTATGATAGGATGTCCCTATTTTCATTGGAGAAATGTTGGAGGATATGGAGTTATGCCACCCCCGAGCCAAGGAGATGAGTAAATTACAACCTTTAGAAGGCACCAGAAGGCAGGGAAGGGTTTTTTTTAATGTTTCATATTTTATTATGCTTTTATTTATGCTGGAGCTGGAAGCTGGCCAGAGTGGATGATGCAGCCCAGTCAGATCAACAGAATAAAGGTAAAGGGACCCCTGACCGTTAGGTCCAGTCGTGGCCGACTTTGGGGTTGTGGCACTCATCTCGCTTTATTGGCCGAGGGAGCCGGTGTACAGCTTCCGGGTCATGTGGCCAGCATGACTAAGCCACTTCTGGCGAACCAGAGCAGCGCACAGAAACGCTGTTTACCTTCCCGCCGGAGTGGTACCTATTTATCTACTTGCACTTTGACGTGCTTTCAAACTGCTAGGTTGGCAGGAGCAGGGACTGAGCAACAGCAGCTCACTCTGTTGCGGGGATTCCAACCGCCGACCTTCTGATCGGCAATCTTAGGCTCTGTGGCTTAACCCACAGCGCCACCCGCGTCCCAACAACAGAATAGGATGTCCCTATTTTCATCAGAAAAATGTTGGAGGGCATGTGAGTTGTCTTCTGATTTCATCCTGGATGATGGAGCTTTGGCACTGGCAGTGTAGGCTGTGGAGCTGGCTGAGGAGGAAGGTTTAAGGGGTGCCTGAAATATATGGTTTGGACGTAGCCTTAAAAGTAAATGGGAGGTGAAGAAGGTGACTATATTTTGTTGAGAACACAAAAATAGTAGCAGCAATGGAAAGGAAGCTGTGAAACTAACTGAACACAACTAACTCTCTCTCTCTCTCTCTCTCTCTCTCTCTCTCTCTCTCTGTGTGTGTGTGTGTGTGTGTGTGTGTGTGTTTTGGAACGACAGCCTAAAGGATAAATGAGAATAAGCCACCGTGGTAGTGACAAGTAAGAAACCCCCTCTTCGAATGGAGATGCATATTATATCAGATGTGACTTCAGTAAGTACAAGGACTGGAAATTTCTGCATAAATAGATAATAGAGGACAGAGGCTCTAGAGCAGAGATAAAAAGCTGAGTAGGTGTGACAAAAACCTGCTTCTCTTATGCTTACAAAGCCCAGGTCAAGCTCATCAACTCTAGGGGGTTGATGTGTCTCAAACCCCAGCAAATTGGGGGTGGGGATTGTCTACAACAGAAGAGGAGAGTTAACTGTGAATAGGGTTAAGTGGTGGAAGAGGAAAGTCCCTAGCAAGAATTAGTATGTCTGCAGCTGATCATTTTATTAAAATAATGAATACTTTATTTTGTTTTCAATGGCCTGAAGACATGTATAAAGTTGTTTATGAGTTATTTAAAGATGGGGTTGAATGGAGACTCTGTAGTCATAGCAGTCTGTTTGGAATTCTTGTAATGAGAGGTCAGATGTGATGCAGCAAGGAACACACAAAGCAGGGAAAAAGAGGGATGGAGATCCATTTATAAAGGTCAAGCGATCAGATTTTTCTTAGCGGGCACATGTGGTTCTAGTTTGCTCGTATTTTCCAAGGGCTTGTTCTCACAAGCTTCTATTTCTTATATCATAAAGATGATGGTAACAAGGTCAATGATAAATTGCCTTACTCTGGATTTGTTTCCATCATCTTTCTTCCAGCTGCTCCAGTCACTGCCTATGCTCCAGTGAATCTTCGCTTCCATCAGCGTTGATGCATTGTGGCAGAATCACCTTATTCACAACTCCCCTCCTAAAAAAAAGACCCATGCCCATGATAAGATTCTTACGATAGCTCTTTGGATGGAGCTGATAAATGCACTGAATCAGACATGTCCTTTAGAAGTAGTTGCCAGCCTTTTTCTTTCTGCGAGAGTGTCATATGTCAGGTGCAAAATATGCAGCAGTGCTACTCTACTGTTCAATGGAGTACATTTGTCAGCCACTCACGCCTTATAGTTATGCAGTCACTTCTCAGGACTACTGTATAAAATGTGACTTGAATTGGCATTGACAAATATTGTCACAGTGCACCTTCTTTCCTGGCAGTAGAAAATGAACTTAAGAAGAGGCTGCAGGATCAGGCCAAAGACCTATCCATTCCAGCATCCTGTTCTCACAGACAGTGGCGTAGCATGGCAGGGGAGGGAGGGGCTCCCGGGGCAATTGGCCTGGGTGCAATTTTTATTTAGGGGTGTGCCTCTGCAGTTGCTGCCCTGACTGGAGGCACTCCCTACCCCACCTGCCCACCTAACTTGAGCAGCAGCATGCTGAGCAGGAGCTGGGAGAGAACAGGAGGAGGACAGGCCCTGTCATCCCTCGGTCGCGTGGCATCCATGCTGGTGGGGAAGGCAGGCGGACAGCGAGACTCACGGTGGAGTGGCACCCCAGCCCAAGGAGGCTCATGCATGTCCTGCCACTGCTCTGCAGCTCTGTTCGGCAGCAGAGGCCGCAGTTAGGCAACACAACACTTACTTTAGGAGGTACGATACTTGCCCTGGACGCTGACAAGCCACGCTATGCCACTGCTCACAGATGCTCTTGGGAAGCCCACAAGTAAGACCTGAGTGCAACAGTACTCTTCCCACAGCAACTGGTATTCACAGGCATACTGAATAAAGATTGAGCATTGGAAATGCCTACCAAGAAGAAACAGAAATGATCAGTTGTTTCACCACTTGTTTAATATCTGAGCTATTGCAGTGTCTCTTCTCCTGGCTTACTCATCTCTCACGCTCAAGCTCCCTTTTCTGTTTTCATTTCTGCTGTTCATCATTGCTCTTCCCACTGGGCAGTCTGAGTACAAATCACCTCTGTTTCCTGCATCTTCACTGCTATAGAGACTTCTCTGTATTTTAGGAACACTCCCCTATCCACTGCCAATCTTCCTTCCTTGCTGCTTTGATGTGGATCTCTGTTACACACTAAACAAATAAAACCGCTTGTTCAGGGGTCCATGGTCACAATTCCTCAGGCACTAGACTGGCAGAAAGTCATATTAATTACAGTAGCCTTTGCAGAAACTGCTCTCAGCAGATTAGATCCCACATAGGAAGAGAACCTTTATACGCTCCTCATCAAGTCGACACAATTTAGCACTGTTCATAATTGGAGTGGCTCAAGCTGTTGCACGACAGAAGCATAAAAATATGAAATTTATTTTCCTGATACTAAATATTTCAAGTTCTTGTTTTAAGTGTTCAGAAAGTGGTCATGACCCGAGGCGCTTCAGACACATATAATAGTATAATACACTAGCTATTTCATTTTTTTAAAGAAAGCAACTGATACAATTTTCATTCCTTCACAAACCTTCTAAGTGTACAGCAAATTGTCTCCCAAATGAACAAACCAACCCCACAAGCAATCAGGTTTCGCTCTGAAAACACTTATTTAACTGTTTCTTCTTATTATTTATATATGCCAGCAAATTGTTAGACATTTTAGCAGTCCATAAGTAAAGCAACTTCATTTCATATTCATTATGCTTCTCCAAGAAATATATTAGGTGCTATGTGTTGCAATTTTTTACATTAATAACATGATTATTGTGACCCCTCAGCTTTTCAAATACCATAGATAGATATAGATAGATGATAGATAGATAGATGATAGATTGATAGATGATAGATTGATAGATGATAGATGATAGATAGATAGATAGATAGATGATAGATAGATAGATAGATAGATAGATAGATAGATAGATAGATAGATAGATAGATAGATGATAGATATAGATAGATGATAGATATAGATAGATAGACATATGAAAAAAATAATTCAGCCTGGAAAAACCTGTTGGACTAGTGAGGCTTTATAAGATGTCCATAGGGTCAAACATTATTAAGTATAAACATAGCCAGGGAGCCCATCTGAAGCACTGGGGCCAGCGTTGAAAAGGCTATGCTCTGACAACTCACAGATATTTTCAGAAATAGGGCAGGGAGCAAGGAAAAGGTTCTTCTGGGTTATGCAAGACCCGTGGTGTGTTTATTAAAACTAACACTTAAAATATGCTTAGAGATAGTTGATGCCATTGCTACAGCATAGGCTGAAGAGGAAAGAGCTATGGCTAAGTGGCAGAGTATTTGCTTTGTTTGGAAAAGGCCCTGGGTTCAATCCCCAGCATCTCTAGCTAGAGCTGAGAGACAACTCTGTCTGCAACTTTTTCAGAGCCTCTGCCTGCCAGTGAAGACACATACTGAGCTAGAGAGGCTAATGTTCTAACTCAGTTCGAGACAGCTTCCTGTGTTGCTAAGATACCCCTCATCTCAAAATGTGTAAGGAGCTATGGTGCAGGGTTCTGTTCCAGCTGCAGCTTCCAAATAGTGCACTGCAATCACCAGTCTTTGAAGAAATCCCTTTTTTAGATCCAGTCTTCTCAAAGGGCATCATGGCCTCAGTAGATCCACCCAGAAACAGAAAGCTACGTATCCTACCTAGGAGACAAGATGGGCAAAATAGAGATGTACCTGATGTACTATTTGGAGGAAATGAAGCTTCCTAAAGGAGGTAGGAACTGAGATAGCATTGAGGGCAACATGGTGCTGTAACCTGGTTAAACCGAACAAGGTCTGGGTCTGTTCAGTGCTTGGTTGGGCAATCACCTGGGAACTCGACACACCACAATGAGGTCTAATCATAGATGAAGTAAATATAGAAATTGTGAAAAGGTTTGACATGAAAGGAGGTGCACCCGTAGTGATAATTCTTGGGAAAGGGCAAGAAGAATCCCAATAGGTAATTATTTTAAATCCATTCTTTCCTACAACTTTGCCACTACCTCCTTGTTTGTGACCAAGCTGGTGTAGGAAAGAAGGAACATAGCACAGCGCAACTCTGGGACTTTTTCCAGAGCACAGTACTTGAGAGGCCTTCTTTGCAATGCATGCGACTGAGGTGATGGTGAGGCTCCCAAGTTTGCTTGCGACGTATTATGATAGTCAGAGAGTGAGAAAAAGAAGCAATGGCTGGATCCTTCTTTTCTCTTCTTTGATGGTACCATTAAAATGGTATCACTTCTTTGCAAGGTTGGTTAAATGTTGCATTTCATCTGGCTGAAAATCTTTTGTGAAAGCTCGGGGTAAATCTGTGTAGTCAGAAGTAGCCACCACCAAGTTCAACGGAGCTTACACCCAGGAAACTATGCACTAGATTACATTTATGCTGATCATAATAAATAGGGTACTGTGTGCTATGTGCTCTTTGATGTTCGCAGGCAGTACGACCCACCTGCGCAGGTTACTTTATTCTGTTTTTTGGGGAATGCAGCCCTTTAGCCAGTGATGGAAGGGAAAGAATTTTTTGTGGTCTAGTAACATGAGTAAAAAGAAGAACTAGTTGCAGAGAGAAATTGAGACCTTATAAAACTGTTGTGGGCTTCCCTCTTGGGAAGGGACATGCCAATCCCCTTCTACCTGTTGTCAAACAAATGCAGACACTCCAAGTGTCCCTATGTTCCAAGATGTCCCTGATTCAGAGAAGCTGCCCTGGTTTCTGATTTGATCCCGGAATGTCCCACTTTTCCTTAGGATGTCCCTATTTTTGTTGGAGAAATGTATGGAGTTATCTGACCCCCCCCCCCAGCCACCTGAAGGCAATCCTGTATAGGGAAGTTTTTAAAAATATTTAATGTTTCATTTTGTTTTTATATATGTTGGAAGCTGCCCAGAGTGGCTGGGGCAACCCACTAAGATGTGTAGGGTATAAATAGTAAAATTAACATTATGGAATGGGGCATCATTATTTTCATCAGAGAAATGTTAGAGGGTATGCAAATAGTATGTGATATGCACTCCAGAACACACACCACTTGTACATATAACTAACACTGCCCATGTGATATGCAGGTGTTTTAGTTTATAACTTTCTCCTCACAGACAGCAGCCAGATTTCCCAAGAGTTTATGCTCCACGGTTTCTCGGCAAAAAGAGACATTGTACAGGCTCACAGACCCTGGCTGTTGATAAGTGTATTTGTTTTCATCATTTGAATTTTTTAAAAAACAAAACAAAACAAAGCAAGATCTTCCGTTGTGTAAATCAGCTGGGCAGATGTTCTCAACACTGTTCCTTGGCCCGTGAAAAATGTGTGAGGTTTACATAGTGGCTAGACCATCTCAGTCTCTGTGTTATGTTTCTACTAATCCTGTGATACCTTACAGTCTACCACTGTGGTTCATAAATCAGTTAAGGCAGAGCACAGAAGCACAGGATATAGTGCACTAAGTTCACCTTGTCATACTGGGCTCCTGTGAATATAAAGCAACTTATGAGTAGGGGTGGGGGAGAAATTTGAAACAATATGCAATTTGAAACACAGCCATTTATGATGTTGCTTTATGCTGAGTCGGACCATTTAAACCAGCATTGCCTATTCTGACTGGCAGCAGCTATCAAATATATCCAGCCTCTCTCGGGTAGAATATGTTGAACTTGAGGGCAAATACTTTGAAATAATGCATTTAGGATTACCCCATCTTTCATTTCATTCCATTTATTATATTTCTGTGCTGCTTTCCACTCACACAAATCACAAAGCGACTCACAAACAATAAATAACAATAACATAATTAATTACAATAACAGAACCTCAGAAATTCAACATAAGTCATATAGTCATTTTGTTGACTATATTAACAAATCCTCACATTCTATAAAACACTATTAACAAGACAGCTTTAAAAAAAAAGCTGAACAGCACAAGCATATAAAAGTCATATTATAAGATGCACAGAGCGCTCATAATCCACAAAGCCAATAACCAAAAACAAACTTGGCACTGCTGAATTCACACACACACATACACACACACATTCCTCACCCATACGACCACTAATCTTCTACTCAGCTCATCAAAAGACACATACACATAATGCCCATGGCAGCAATTTCATTCTGAAGGCTCCTAGGACTTGAGGGTGGGGTAAAGCAATTGGAAAAACTATTGCCTGATGGTCAGCACAAAGTCTCTCTCCTCTCACAGTTCTTCCTCTGGAAACAGCTCCCTTACCAAAGTTCCCTAGGGCTGAAGGGTGGGACAAGGCAAGTAGAAAAGCCTTAATGATTTTAGTGAGCCCAACACTCTCATCCTAAACAACTATCTTTGGAAGTAACATCCATAAAACTGAATAGGATTGAGTGATCAAAATGTAAGATAGTTTATACATTATGAGCTGAAATTATAAAACTTTATCCAAGGAGACGATGTAGCACAGGTGGATTTCAGCACAGCTTCACAAAAGCCAGAGGGAGTTACCACAGCTGCAAGTAGTAGCTGTTGTCTTCTGAGCAGCATGCCTTCCCTTACACATGTTTTGAGCTGTATCTTTGATCAGTGTATTCAATGCAGTGAGGTCCCCACAATCTTTGAGAGGGAGTAGACAGATAAATCTCTGGATCAGGCTGTAAGTGCCTTAAGGTTTTATAGCTAAGGAAGCAATCGCTTTCCCAAAGACCTGAAACTCACAAACCTAGCAACATTTGTAGAGGCCGGTTCTTCACTAGGAAGTTTTCTTGGGATAAAATTTTCTGTAGTATTTTTTGATTCCTCTCTGGAGCTTTGTGACAAAATTCCAAGCAATACAGTATGACACCGACATGATGTACAAAATACAAGGAATCTTCTCGTTTAAATTTCCTTGGCTCAGTTTTGTGAGCTGGAGAAGAGAGAGAAGACACTGGAAGATGATTCATACTGTTTATAAGAACTTCCTCCTTCTAGTGAACCATGGATGTGTCAGAAAAAAAATGAAACTTTCCTTGCGGATATGATTTTATTTTGTTTAAAATTTCTTTAAGAGCTTGTGCTGGAGCTCAACAGGACAGATCTGGCTGACTGAAAGAAATCGCATGATGGGTTCCACTACATTTGTCCTTGCCAGTAATAAGGCCATGTAGCCAATTTTCTCTACGAACCCTTCCCACTGTCTTCACCTCTCATTCTGACTCCATTAAACGATGTTTTCTTTTCTTTTTCATGAAGAGGGCAAAGATGTTTAAACCCTGATCCAAAGCACATTTAACTGGAACTAAATCCACTGTTTTTCATGCAGCTTAAGATGCCTTTCTCAGTTACACATGGCTCTTCTTAAATATATAAATAAAATTTGAAAAGGATTTGTGCTCCAATTATGGTTGCCATTTGACTACAGGGGAAAAAATATCCCAGCTTTTTTTTTGGGGGGGGGGAGGGGAGACGGGAGGATTGAGCCTGCTGCAACAAACGAGTCAAACTTAGCAACTTAAGGATTTTGCCAGGCTTGCCTAATATTTGTATTTGCAGTTGGAATCCATTCATTGTTACTAATAAACTTAATAAATGGGACATTTTCCTCAGAAAAATAAAGCAGTGGGACGTTTTCCAGAAAGCAATTGTGTTTTGGACGTTTTCCCACCCCACATCAGGGACTAGGCCCTAGGATACACACACAGGCTCAGCCTCCCATTTCTGTCAGCTCCCGACACAGGGGCAAAGAGAGGTTTGTTTGTTTGTTCATTAAAGTATCGATATACTGCCATATCATAAAATATCAGGGTGGTGTACGACATTAAAACATAAAATCTGTTCCTGCTTCAAGTCTTTCATACTGGTGGTTGGCGCCCATTCTGAACAACTGGTATTCAGAAACAAAGTGCCTTCAATACCAGTGCTGGAACATAGCCATCAAGTCACTGATGTCTTGATCCTCCATGAATTGTTTAATCCCTTTAAAGGCCATCCAACTTGGTAGCCATCACTGCTTCATGCAAGGGCAAATGCCATTGATTATCTATGTAGTGTGTGAAGAAGTGCTTCCTTTTGTCTGCCCTAAATCCCATCACCCCTTCTCTCAGGCCTTCCCATATCTCCCAAGTACCTCAGGAAAAACAGGATATCCTGTTTTTTGGTGAGAGATCATGGTGGCCATTTTGGGTGCCATGATATTGCGTGGACATTTTTGGGGGCCATATTCTCACGCAGCACCCAAAAACACAAGACCTCATCCTGAAAGAACACTTTTCCAGGTTGAGAGTGCAGTGCGGGTCATGTGACTCACCCAGGAGACATCCTGGAAGATGCTTGTCCTGGTTTTGGCTCCAGAAAAGTTGGATGCTATCCTTCCCCTCCCAAGTTTCCCACATGCACCACTCTAGAGCCACATCTTTACTGTGTTTTCTCTCTTTACATGATGGTTTAGCAAGCTATGTGCACTGAAGAAAGACTCGCTTATGGTACTGAAATGCAGTCCCCAGCCTGCACTCTGAAGTGCTGTAGTCCCAACAGATCTATTCCATGTGATTATTATTTTTAAGGGTAGATAAGTTCTGGCATTGCTTTGAATACAATGGAGAACTAAAACCTTTCCATTCTGCCTGAGAAAATGTTCTACCTTAAGCCTTTTGCAAATGGAACAATATCATGGGTTATTAATTCAGCTCCTGCGAGGTAACGAAGAACTTCCAGCCTGCAAAGGCTCAAGCCAGAACAAACAGAATTTATTTCAGATGATCGCAGCTAGCTATCTTTATGATAAAAAAATTCCTTCCAGTAGCACCTTAAAGACCAACCAAGTTAGTTCCTGGTATGAGCTTTCGTGTGCATGCACACTTCTTCAGATACCTGAAGAAGTGTGCATGCACACGAAAGCTCATACCAGGAACTAACTTGGTTGGTCTTTAAGGTGCTACTGGAAGGAATTTTTTTATTTTGACTATGGCAGACCAACACGGCTACCTATCTACTATCTTTATGATGCATTTTTTTCATACTTTCATAGAAGGTGGTACACTTTGCTGTAATTAAAAGTTAAGCTTGTATTGCTGGAGTAGATTCTCATCTTCCACACCACATAAAGTGGGCAGCGGGAGGTTATTCTAAGGTTTTGTGGTATTCTGTAAAACTCTATACAGTGGTTTGTATTTTTGTTTTTTATCTCATTTGAAATTTGAGCACTTCTGTCATGTTATATAACTGAAGTTACAGCTTTTTAGCTGTCATGACTTGGGTTCTCTGGGTGGCTTAACAAATTCAATGAAAAACATATACACAGCAAATAAATGTGAATATAGGCTACTATTGTTCATAGATACTAAATATTTCCTCAGTGAACATGACAACGAGTATTCTTCATATCTGAAGAATGGTAGGTAAATTCAGGGGACTGATTTGTAAATCTGGGGACTGTCCCCGGGAAACGGGGACGTCTGGTAACTTTATATAGCAACAGGAAATCTCTGAAGTCTGGCAGCCAAAATGTGTGTGTGTATCTGTATACGCTAAGGATGAGGGAGAAATTTCATTTGAGTCTGCATTTAAGGATAAGTTTACCTCATTTGCACTTCCTGGAAAAAATATACAAACTGATACACATCCATCTTTTGAAATCCACACTTTTCTGGTTTTTGTGGTGCAGTTCTCCAGCCAAATAATGCATCTACTAAGGGAAAGTGTGCATTAGTGAAAATTTATTGTACTAGGGTGAATTGCTTGTAAAAAAAACATTCATATTAGCAAAATTGCATAAAACGTGTGGTTTAGGAGATATACTAACTAAAATGCTGACAATTTTTAATGAGGACTTAAAACATCAGAAACTGATGTGAAAATGTTAAGAACAGAATTAAGATTGAGAAAATTGGAGAAACCAAAACTGACAGATTTATCCATACCTAGTACACCCACCCACACAAATTACTTGATTTGTAGTATTAGCAAAAAGTCCCTTTTGAGTTTCCAGCCTGAAACAAAGAATTCTGCCATGACCTCACTTAGACTGGCTTCTTGTAAGAAATTCTCATGCTGCATTCTTTGAACTAAGTGGGACTTGGGGTAGTATCCCACACTGCTGTTTTTGGACTGCAGCAGACCTCTGCTTGTGCAACAGAACTTTTCCCTCACCTCCTCGCCACTCCCCTTTCTTGTAGCCCCAAGCCCCTGAACAGATGATGAGGACTAGTAGAAAGAGGAGAAGAAGGGGACGTCCTCTTCTGTGAGTGGAACTCTGCACTTGCAGCACTGTATAAAGCCCCCAGCTTCAAGTAAATAGGTGTGGGGATTGCACTGAATATCTCCATTTCTTCTCTGCAAAGTACACTCTGTACCCTGCCAGTGATTCCAAAGTACCTGGTGAGAGAGCACCATATCTTATACAGAGTCAAGACCAATGATTTGTTTAGCTCAGTATTATGAACACTGACAGCAGCAGCTGCTGTGCCAATGTGAGTTCTGAGGCTCTGCAGAATTGTTACCAGATGTGGAGCAGGGCCAGCAGCAGATTCCTCACTTAGGATCTTCAGGGTACCATTATTGGAAGGCTGTGATCTACAAAAGTATTTCAAACATGTAAGTCATTTTGGGTTCTCAAAATGATTTACAAGTATTAAACAGTTGTCACAACAACAACAACATTATTATTGCATCTCACTCCGAGTGGTGAGAGATTCCTGGGGTTCCAAGCCCTTACCCAGGGTTTGGTTTCGTTTGAAATGAGGGGCAATGGAGACTGTGGTGTCTTTATGATATATGGTTTATTTACACTTATATACAACCTGAACCTATGATGGAGCACTTCACAGAATTAACACCACAATCTCATCTTATGCTGGAGTACGTTCCTGACTATCATGCGCATCTGCAAAATTGTGGAAATGAAGAACAAGGTTTTTTTATTAGCTTTGTTTTCTGCCTTTCATCTGAAGATCACAGGGTGGTTCGCAACTTAAAAATACCCCGAGAGCAACCCTGTATGACAATCCTTACCTTCTGAATCCAGCCAGCGCTAAGTGAGCCTTGCCCTTCCCTACTGATGCAAAGCAGACAGAGGTTGCACCAAGGCTCCTGCAAGATATCTAGGGTTTCCCCCTTGCTCTCCCATATTTCTGATTTTTGGTGAACTGCTAAAAGCTGTGATTGTACAAGGGAAATCAGCATACAATGTGATCTGTATTATTTACCCCAGAGTCTAATTTTGCTACAGACACCACCAGCAGGACTGCTCGGCAGTGTTGTTTATGGATGGCAGCCTTTGAGCATTCCGGTGGCGTCTTTCTTCACCTTCTTTTCTGTGTAGTGTTGCATATACATAAAATTAATATTTATATGCAGCTTGGCAGTACAGCACAGGATGAAATGCCTCAAGAGCAATTGATGCTCTAGGTTCTTTTTCACCTCAGGAAGTTCTTTTCAAGGAAAAAGTGATGACAGTGATGCTTCAGAAACTCGATCTTGGTATTCACATGCAACATGAGTGCAGATTGGTAGTAAGCCTTGGGCTTTGCAGTTTTGATGGTGATGATGACTTGGAGGGAAGAAGAATCCAGAGGTTAAAAAATGCAGAAAACACAGTGTGATGTATTTAAAAAAAAGCCCCTTTCCATAGATAAAATGTTAACAGAGTGGAGAACATCTTCCTCTTACAGAATTTGGGCTTCTGTTTGTGTGAAGCTGACAACCACTTTAATCTGCGAGTTTCAATCTATTGGCTGTGTTAAACAAGAGTTTGAGGAAACTCTGGTGCTCTGGCTACCCCAGAACTCTACATATGTGTACACAATTAAATGGATTTCTTTGCCTCTTTAAAGTCATTTTGAGTCAGAAAGCTATCACGTGAGCCTGTTCCATCTTCATTCTCTCTTTTTGCCCCCCACTTTTTCTTTCTTCACCTTGAATCAAAAGATCTATTCAGCTTGTGACCAGATGTGAGCAATCACAGCTTGACACACGGTACAAATAACACCTACACCAGGCATCTACTTTTGAATTGGAAAGGAGCCCTTGATGTGCACAGGAGATTGCTCTGGTTTATGTAACTTGCACATGAACAGTAGTAGGCATCAAGTGAGAATTACATGTGAGGATCTCTCAACAGCAAGCCCAGAGGCAATCCTGAGCTCCCAACTAAATGAAGGCAGCCATTTCAAAATGGAGCTGGGGTCAGAGGCCACGGTTCAGCCTGATTGTATAAGTGGTCTAATATGTTCTGTAAGTAAAGATCAGCCAAAGGAAGAGAAAAAAAGGAGTCTGCATTGAAACCCAAATTAACATTTGTTTTCATTTTTCAGCAACTGCAGAACACACAGGGGTCATTGAACTGCTGGGACTGACACTATTTAGCATTCATGATCTGGAGAAAAATAAAGTGCTAACCTCTGACCTTTCATTAGAGTGTAGCCTAGAGTAATGGCGGGGAGCAGGGACAGTTTGTGACTGAAAATAAAGCATAAAAGGGCTATTCCCTATTAGAAAACTGAGCTTATTCTGTTAGTAGACACAGGGAATTTAGTGTTCTAACAGTAAATGGGGCCCATATGATGCTTGTGGGTGTTTTGGTAATGTGAATAGTTCTTAAAAGTCATATCATAGACCATTTCATCTGGTACTTTTAAAGTTTGCCAAATACAGCAACTGTGGGCTTTTAAAATAAAAATATAAATCATAATTTGGTTTTCTTTTTCTTTTCAAGCACTGCACCTTGATTCTCTTTCAGGAAAATGATTTCACCAAACAACTTTAAAGTAAACACCTGTCATTCATACATCACAGTCAGAACTGTACAAGTGTTCGTGAGTGAACTGTCACATTATGGAGCAGCAAGCAGCTACAATAACCTCTCCGCCAAACACACAATTCAACATGACAGGATTCCTCACCAGTCTTGAATGCCTGATCACAACACTGCAAACATACTACTGTTCTAGATCCAGTTTTGAACTGGTGTGAACAAATGCCACGGAAGCCAGAAGACTTAGAACCCACTCCTGATAAAATGCAGTTGAAGAATCGAGAAGAAATTGTTTTGTATATTTCATGACAACTTGAGGTTTCTATACAAGGGGGAATAGAATATCTCAAATGTTGAAATTTGGCAGTGGGATACACAGCTTTTCTCACTCAGTTACCTGTGCCAATGCTCCCTAAGTTGATAGTAGCTGAAAATTGCTACCATCTGTTGGCTGCTTTAGTGCCAAAAGGAGATGGTGGTTGCTATTAATCTCTTACTGTACCACTGTTCATCAAAACATAGAAACCCTATCATGCTTGGTGTGAGCTTCTAATAATTTTCTACGGCTTCAGCTAGCAAACAAAACAGGTATGAGTTTCAGTTGTTTCTGTAGCATGGATTGTTATGAGTGAGTAAGGGTGGCTCTACACATGTGTAGAGGTGCTAGATGGCCAAAGTGGAGGTAGAATGGACTGAACCACTTCTGACAGCAGATGGGGGGATACCACCTCTTCTCTATATTAAATCAACAGCAACCATAAATCTCAGCAGAGCAGTGGATCTTTTTGTCAGATTCTTGGTCTGCTTTTACATGTCTCTGTACAAACCAGGGAAGTCTACATAAGGATTTCTAATCCAGGCCAGTTACTGTCATACGGTATTCTTGAGAAACAGTTGTGGCACCACCAAACTATATCAAGCTATCAAACCTTAGAAGCTTCAGATAATTCAGATTGTTTCCAGGGTATACAGGAATCTAGGTCGATAGTTTTTGACCTTTTCAGATCCTGACCTCCTTTGGCATGTATTAGTATATCCTTTTTTGCTGCCTTCCTCACTTTTTGTCCTTGTTCCCATTTCTCTCTTCCTCAGGCTCTTCTCTTATCTTAAATTTAGAGGCCTAAAGGGGGGGGGGTGATGATACTGGTATGACTCACCTTGTCCCACCCAGGTGTTCTGGGATGCTTGTCCTCTAATTCAGCTTCATTCCACAAAAGGCCTCTTGTGTGGTGCTTCAGTTTAAGTTGACAATTTTGTCGTCGAAATCACTGAACTGCAATTATATTGATTTCTCTTACACAGGCAATAAGCAATTTCTAGTGACCCAGAGTAGATGTAAGGGACTGGCAGAACTCTGATGAGTGTGCATCAGCAGGAGAGGAGGTCAACAATTTGTGGGGAATGGCACTGGCCAGGCGGCAAGAGTCAGCGGCAGGGGAAGCTTCAGAGCTAGAGAGTAGAGTGCAGGATAGGTTGAAAGATGAGGAGGAAAAAGTAGGTCAGGCAGGTGAAGGGCCAGGTGCACCACTGTTGCCCAGAACCAGGAGGGGATTGGAAAAGGAAAAGGACGAGCAGAGGGTGTTTCTACACAGCCAGGGGCAGGCTCAGAATTGGGAACCACCTGCGCCCAAGAGGATGGATATCTGGATATCTTGTTGTAACTAGGCAAGCATCCCCCAGTTCCATCTGAGCACTGGACATAGTGGTTGATGCCGTGTCCCACCAGTGAACCAGGTACATGCTTCCAAAGTCTTATCCAGCGTTAATGGGATGTCAAAGGGGATGTTCAGTGCTAGAGTTTTAGATACAGAAGGTCCTGGGTTGAATCCTCAGCAGCTCCTGGTAGAACTGGTAGTGTCCCTTCCCTGCCTGTAGTCCAGCAGAACAACTATGCTCATCAGGGCAGAAAATGGTGGGCAAGATGGACCTACAGTACAAGGCAGTTTCCTCTGTTCCTAAGCACTGCTCCCCTAACAAAGCTTTTCATTACATTGTTTTGTTTTCAGTCAGCACATTCTTCTGCCCTTCTTCATACAGGGATAATGCACTTGGATAATATCAGATTAGATGGCACAGTTCCAGGAAGTCTGAGGCAGCTGTCCAATTGGTTGTTTTCTTTTGTTTTTTGGTAACCCTCAGACTGGTTTTACAACCTTCTTGCAAAAGTCATACTTAATGGCAGAGTAGTCAAAACACATCACTATCCGAAGATAGAATATACCAGAACCATTCTGCTCTGAGCAGAAATGTGCCTGTATGCTTGATTTAGTGCAGTGGGAGCTCACAAAGCCTATAGATTAGATAGAAATGTACCAACTGTGCTTGTCAAAATACACTCGTGCAGAGCTCACTGCCAGATACCTTTTGAGGGAAGGGGCTTCTTGTATGTTTCCATAAGTCTGTTTGTGTTTCTTTTTCCATCTTGACAAAATTATGCTAAGTAATCAATAAATCTTGGCTGTAGCGCATATTAGAAACACTCCAGCTACCCAAGTCTGCAAGAACATTGCTTGCTGTGCATATTTGCGGCTGATCCACTTTGTCCCTTACACAAGCCATTAGGCACATGCACCCCCTCTATAATTACTCATGGGAGGGTTGCCAGTGGTGTGGGGGAATGGACGGTTGCACTGGCAGCAGGAAACTCCTGTACATAGAATAGAGTCAGTGGGGAGGAGTCAGTAGATGACCGAATCACCTCCTACTTCAGAAAATATTTAAACTGATTTGCATTTTTATGGAACAACAAGAGGGGTTACTAGATCTCGGGTGTAAACTTACTGTCCCTTCTGTGTATGTGAACAATGAAAGGTCTTATCTATACCACAAACCTATACCAGTATGGCTGTCATGGCTTCCACAAAGAATTCTAGGAACTGTAATTTGTTGAGGGTGTTGACAGTTCTTTGTTAGAGCTCTAGCCACTCTCATAAACCTACAGATCTCTGGGTTCCGTGGAAAGAGACGGCAAGTGTCAAATTTGTTTCTGTGGTGTAGATATTCCCAAAGAGGAAAGTGTGATGCAACTCTTTATTCAGCCCTTTGACACCTGAGATGAGTGTTTCCAGGGCCCACTCGAATACATTCCTGTGACGGTCATCTGTTTATAAACTGTTTTTAATTCTGAATGTTAAATTATTGTAACACACTTTGGAATGTGCTAGTGAAGGGCAAGTAATTGTGATCTCAAATGTAATTTGGTCCAACCCTGCCGTCTATGCAGGAAACCAGCTTCTACAGCATCCCTGATGGGTAGCTGTGCAGACCCTGCTTAGGAACCTCTAATGGAGAGTCAGCCACTTTCCTTCAACCTTTCCCCACAGAACCTGGCCTCTAGACCACTCACCATCTGTGAATAATTCTAAGGATTAATCTTTAATACCTATTTTTAATACCAGTTATATCTGGCTCCATTTCCTGGTGGCTTCTGCATTTCTCAATAATTCACAAATAAAATTACCAGTATGCCGAAGCAAAAGAATTCAAATCATGCATTCCAATTTAATTTGACTGTTTAGTCAATTGCTTTGGACATGATCCAGACAAACGTAAGTGTTTTTATGCCTTGCTGATTTCAGTGGGTGAGATTTGAGTCCTTCCTTCCCATTCCCATTGAAATGAGTGAACATTCAAATGGTTTAACTTTGGCATATGCCTGCTACATATATGGAGGATCTCTCCATGACTGGTACCGCTTTACTGTAGAGTAGATTGTGATTTCCCCCATTGGACTTACTTCTAATGAATCCATTCCAGTCACTGCTTAAGGTAGGCTAGCATCTACAAAGGAGTAAAGACAGCTGTTAATTCTTGGTATAGCAACAAAGAGGGTAAAAATATAATAGCCGTGAAATGAATTTGATAATATATTCAGTACAACTGATAATTTAGATGATGATTTGCAAATACACCTCCTCACTTACATAGCACAGTCCTTTAGTTCTATCCTACTTCTGTCCTACAGGAAAAAATAAGCTTAGAGCAAGGAGATGGAAACTTGAAGTCAACATGAACTGATGGTGACATGAGCCAATAGCCTGAAAGGTGAAGAAAGGTGGGACTGCTTTCTTAGCATTAAGTATTTTCCAGGGTGTGCTTGCAAAACTGTTGCAGGATTTCCGGAGGGCACTGCCTTGGCATGGGTTTAGGGTGTGCCTGGTTCATTGCTCCAGGTCTATTTAAAGGTGTGGCTTCTCAAAGTGGTTAGGGCTTGACAGAAGTCCAGCGTCTTCATAACAGGTTATTCCTATCTACTTGGAAACTACTAATGTCAGATTCAAGGCCTTGAAGAAGCTATTTTTGAAAAATAAAGGGGCTGCATATTTAAAAGAAGGAAATGCAACCGTAGATTCCAGGCCAGACCTTATAGAATCTTAATATATCTCTTAAGGGCACATAGTTATTTGGCATGCCACACATCACCTATGCAAAAGGCCACACCAATCTTTTCCCTTCTCTTCACAGCAGACATTGAAAACGGTGACCTGCGAATGGTTAGAGTCATTCACAAAAAGTAATTAGTGCCAACAAAACCTGCCCAACCAAAAAGCAGTACAATGCCCCCATCCTGCTTTATATACTTCCAGTTTAGCACTAATTATCAAACTAAGATCATGAGCAGAGCAAGAAACAAAGTGTGGGTGGGGGTATTGCTTCTGCAAACATCCCACGGATGCCCCCAAAAGAGTCTTCTTTTGAATACTTTTTAAAAACAACATGAAAGTGCTTGTGAGGTGAGAGGTAAGGAAGGAATCCTTATTGCCAAGGCAACTGAGTCAGCGCTCCTTGTTTTGCCTGCCCTGCAGTTCAGCAGTGTTGCGGCATCACCTCAGCAATGGGGATGTTCTCTCTGTGCATCAGTTTCAATTGAGGACAAAGCATTGGCTTTCTTTGCCCTTGGTGACATTGTCATGTAGCCAGCACATTTCACATAGGTCTCATGCCTTGTGAATGCTCTCCTTTTACCTGGAAGGTTTTCAACACTGAAAATTGAGTGCAGCACTAGTGGTGACCGAGAGCCATTGTAGTGCAGTGTGTAGAGTGAGAAACATAGTCTGGAAACATTTGCACTCAAATCCTGCTCAGTAGTGGCCTCTCAGTTTAGCCTAGACTCCCCCAACCTGGTGCCTCCAGATATTTTGGATAACAATTCCCATCAGCCCCAGCAAACATGGCCAGTGGTCAGGGATGATAGGAGTTGTAGGCCTAAATATCTAAAGGGCATTAGTTTGGCAAAGGCTGACCAAGCCTATCTCTTAAGTTTGCCATAAATGAGAAGGTGGGTGCACTGCTGCTGGTCCAGACTCCTTGAAGACAGGCTAGGCTCCTTAGCAGGTAAATGGCAGCACAAAAAGATTGTGTAGAAACATGGTCTACTGTAGTGCTAGAAGGCCATGGCACTATTTTCTTGTATTAGTATTTTCACACATTATAGTTTGCCTCCTTGGATGTTTTTGTTTGGTTTTGTGTTTTTATATTGTTGTCAACCACTGTGATATATTGTTATGATACCGTGGTATATAATTATTATTTTTTTACAAATAAATAAAATAAATAATGCTTGGACATGTCTAAATAGAACAGCAAAAGAGCTGAGAAGTATGGCTTCCAATATGCTGTCCTGTTGTCTCTTTCAAGGAGAGGCCCAGGAATATACTGTTGTCTATATATAGCCTTCTAGCCTCTCTGCTAACCTGAGACTCCCGATACCAGGATTATGTTGTTATTTGAAAGTAGGTTTTTTGTACCTCTCCTCTCCTCTCCTCTCTCTCTTTACAGTGGTTTGAATACCATAAATTTATGCATAGATTTGCACTCATGGAGGTATTGCCAGATTAATGCAGAGATGTGGAGCACAATCTCTGTGGATAATGCAGAAATAATGTTGTGACTGGAGCCATGAAGAGGGTTCAGAGCTGGTTCCAATGGCAGCTCTGAGGATGTAGACATGGGAGGGATCAGTGCAGCAGGGGCCTCCCCTGCCCCCAACACTATTGGCTGGATCAAGACATTTAAGCCCCATTGATGTCAGTGGGTCTGCTCTAAGCATAACTTACCCCACTGACCTGGGAATAAGCCCTGTCCAATACAGTAGGACTGACTTATGAACAGAGTTTAGGGTTGCACTGTAAGCCTGGATCCAAAGCAACACACATCAGAACACTAAATAGACCTAAAGAGCAATCCTAAACATGTCTACTCAGAAGGCAACCAAACTGAATTCAATGTGGCTTTCTTCTAGGTAGGTGGGGTTGGGGTTGAATCTTTATTTCCATTCTTCGTTATCAATTATTTATTCAAATCATTTTGACCACCACCATCCCCTTTTAGAACAAAGTCATCACTAAAACAGCTTATAATCAGTGGTTTATACTGGATCAATAAGAAGCAGACGAGACAAATAATATAGCCAAGTAATTCAAAAATAATAGTTCCAATTATGCTAAATCCATGACAATTTGTAAAGGGAAGGGGACAGTCTATCGTGGGCATAGCATGTGGGAATACATTTCACAGAGACCAAACAATATGCTTAGAATTAGGGTGTAATTGTTATTCTTCCTGCATTAAAGTTGATAAATTGAGAGATCATGTTTGAGTTCACTAAGTACAGATTTTCAGTGCATGTTGGTGGATAAAATAAGGATGGATTATGCAACCGGGGTAAGAACTCTTATGGTGTTTCCTGCTGCCTGAGCTTTTATTTGTGCTGTTAGGAGTTCACAACAAGGAAGCTGTATATAAAGGAGAAAGATATCAGCATGCAGTAAAGGAGTGCTGTAACAAATTGTGGAAGAGGTAGGAAATCTTTCACCTAAAAGTTGATGAAAGTTTGTTTATTGATAATAACATTTAGAACCCGTGTTTTCCTCTCTAATGGCAGACTTCAAAATGGGTAAGAAAACAGTAAAAAGTAAAAAATAAGAATGTGAGAGCAACTTGCAGGATCATGCCAGTGGTATTCAAGTAAATATTCGTGCTAGTGCAAGGATTAGTGATAATGCACTGTGGTTTCCTCCCACATCCCCCTGCATGCGATGTGCACTGTTCCCAAATTTGCTTTGGAGGGTTGAGGTTATCCCAGAATGGATTTAGCAGGTGCACTGGGGAAGGAGAAGAGAATTTTCCATTGTACAGTGATAAATCATTGTGCTGATGAAACATTCTACTTCCCACTGCATTGGATACTGATAGAATGATTAAAATTAATGGACCCAAGTGAGTTATGTCCATTAGTATCTACAGGTCTATTCTGAACATTAGATACCACCAGTGCTCCCCCCCCCAAAAAAAGTTTAGGGGTATTCTCATTTTGACTCAAGAAAATCACTGGGAAAGGAAATGGAGCTGCCATCGGAGGTGGTAACAACAAAACTGACCAATCACCATGCTAGATTCCAACTCCTACTTCACACATTAAACACTCGCTTCCATCTGAGATTCAGGAAACACAGTGACAGGAAATGAAGCCGCCATCGGGGTTAGCAACGGAACTGATGATTCACCATGCTAGAGAAGAAACTAAAAATTGCAAATTTTTTTAGTTTCTTCTCCCGTTAGATTCCCAAAATGTTTAGGGATATGCGTCCCCCGGTGTCCCCAGAGAAAAAAACCCACTGGATATCACCCAACAAATTCAACAGAATATCAACACACCAAAGCTAAAAGCAGCATAAAAACAAATCAGGGAACACAGAGCTAATAAAATAAATCAAATAAACCACAGTCTAAGATTCTAAGCAACTAAATCAAAAGCTTGTTGGAAAAGAAAAGTCGTCAAAACACAAAGAGGCAGGTGGCTTGATCTCATGGGACAAGCAGTTCCACAGGCTGGGAGCTGCCACAGAGAAAGTTCTCCTGTATGTTGCCACCACCATACCTCAGAAAGCAGTGGCATGTACAATCAGTAGATCTTAACAGGGTTTGCATGGGAGGAGGCAGGTCTTAAAACAGCCTGGTCCCAGGCTTTAAAGGTAATACTAATAACCAACACCTTGAATTGCACTCAGAAACAGGTGAGCAGCCAGTGCAATGTTTTTGTACAATATTTTTGCAGCAACACTCTGCAACCAACTTGTTCCGCTTCAGGTAGCAGTCTCTACTGGGAAAGGGTGGGCACAGCAGAAATAGACTAAACAAGTCCATGTCCAGCAGGTTGAATAATCAGGAGTTGTATTCCAGAAAGGCAGGTCAGTAAACAGTAGCTTGATTCTAATATGTGTGGTCAGGTGCTGCAAAAGGTCAGCTTCCAAGATGGCCGATGGGGGGAGGTTTCAAAAACAAGTTCAGTCCAAGTGTAGGTTATGCATGAAACAAGCAGAGGCAAGGAAATGCGTAGTACCATGGAGAGCTCCAAGTTGGGCTGGAAGCCAGGCAAGCTTAATTTGAATTCTGACTGATCCTTAAATAAGTTTTTCTTTAGGCTATAAATGAGTGAGGCCTCTATCCTTAATGACGTCCTGCATGCTTTAGGACCTCTTGACTTTGGCGTTCCAGAAGGGACTTTGACATGTTACTTCAGAGCTGGAAAAATTGGATAACAGTGCTGCCCCCTCAGGCCGAAAGTGGCATGGCCTCATGGTATACACCTGATGATGTAGATTTTGAAGAGGTAGACACTCTGATAACTAAATCCCCTTATGGATCCTTATGGGCCTCAGTTCATACACCAGGTGAAGTTTCTTAGTGGTCTTCAAAGGAAACACAATAATGAGCATGTTGCAGTAGTCTAATCAAGATGTAACTAATACATGTATGACTACATTATTTTATGTGCATAATGTATGCAGCAAAAGAGACACAAGCACTCCAGATGATTCAAAGAAGTGCTGTAAATATTGTAAATGCAGTGTGAGCAATTTGTACTTCCTTTCACACGGCTTCCTGGTGTTGTCAGAAGGCCAGAATTATGATCTCCTGTGGTGAAAGGCACTTTCTGCCCCTGAATTAGGAAAATATACGTACCCAGATGCATGGGGAAAGGAAGTTATGTCCTTTGCTTTAGCACATGTGAAATGGGTTGAAGACATCTATGTCTCCATAAAGGTGAACTCATTTACTGGGGGTAAAATGTGCCATGGAAATGCTTATAGCTGGTTGTTTAAACAGTGCCGAACTCCTTCAGGCTAGAGTTACTAAGAAGATTCAGGTTCATTGTCAAGAGTGCAAAACCTGAGGTCTGATAGCAAGAAGATGCTATAATTGGCTCAAGTATTTCATTAGGGAACAAATCAAGTCATTTGACCAGCTGCAAAGCCCTTTGTTGCCCTCTGCAGGAGCAGAAATCCTATCCTAAAGAGAAAATAAGGGAAGCAGGAGATCTCTCCGTTTCCTCAGCAATTAAAAATATATCCTAGAACTAAGGGAGTCAAAGATCAAGCCATTGTTAGCAATGTAAAAGGGAATGTGTGCTTATGTTGTATGAAAATAACTGTATAGGGAAGAGATGTAACCAGATCACTATATTTGTGACCTTTGTGATGCATCACTGAAATTTAATAATAATTGTTTCATCTCTGCTGGTCGCAAGGGTGAGGTGCAGGGTTAAAGAAGAAATAATGCCTTTTGTTCATTTAGTTGAATAATTGAAAGAAAAGGTTATGAGTGGCAAACCTCTGAAGCAATAGCCTCTAAGGTGGAGATGGGGATTTGACAAAGGTCAATCCATCGTGTTCTCAACTGCATCTTGCAAGCATAAAATGCAATATTCTGTTCCACTGCCTCATTTCTTAAAATCAGGAAGTCGCTGATGAAGCTGCAGAACAGAGGGGGAATTATTTGTTGGGTGAAGGAAAGAGAAAGGGAGCTCCATTAGCAAAGTGCCTCTCTGCTGTCTCAGCAATTTTGTGCTGATGGGATGGCAGGTCCTTGTTTAAGTTCCCATAGATTTCCCCCCCCCACAAGAGAATAGGCCATCAACTGATGAGTGAGATATATGCATTATACATGTATTCATAAATGAGGATTGATCAGCCTCTGGAATATTAGATTACTTGGAAATGAACTCATTCTTCTTAGGTGCCTGGCCCATTAGCACCACATGTCCCAGGAAATGGAATCTTCTTAGCATGTTCATGTTACTTTGCAAGTGATCATTGCAACCTTGTATGGAAAGGCTGCTGAAACGCTTTTCTGTGTAGCAAGGCTTCTGCATGCAATTCTGCCCCCCCCCCGCCCCCAATCCCTGGTCTCTCCAGGTAGGACTGAGAAAGACTGACATGCATCAAAAGTTGGCTGACTTGCCCAGCTCTGTTCCAGCACCGTCCTTATTCTCTTTCCCCTGTGATATAAAGAAGGGACGGGGGACCTCAGCACCAGGGGCCAGAGGTGGCCCCCCAGGCCTCGCTATCTGGCCCTCAGGATTCTCCCCAGGCCACACCTTTTCTTCACAATCCATGCACCAGCCTTCCCTTGTACCCCCTTGAGTGTTTTTGCTGGACTATTAATGAACTCTGATAATGCCTTTTGCTTGCCTGTTTGGAGAATAGAGAGGGGTGTGCGAGAACATGTAGAATCAAGCCACCTATGCAAAGTTGAAATTCGCATTCATTGTTCTTCCTACTTTTGCTTCTGCCTACCACCGGCCTCTGGCACAGGAAAGGCTGCCTAATAGGGAATGTGGTTCTTGAGGTGAAAAGGTTCCTTATTTCTGCTGTGGAGATATACACTGGTACATGGAGAAGTTTCTCACCTGCATGTGTTTTCCCATGCAACATCTGAACAGAAAATGCAGATGAAATCTACATGCAGCCCCATATATTTGCTACCACAGCTGTTTTAGGTGGATCAAGCAACTCATTGACTATTTGCAGCCTAACTCAACCCATGTGTCTCCTGTTTGCTGCACTGCATTGGACTCTGATGGGCCATTTTCACTCACAAGGAGGGGGGAAATACCCTAGAATGCTGCACCCAAATAGCATGACATAGAACACTTCCCACAAGCCTTGAGTCATCTATTTGTTGTTCTGTGTGCATGATCTGCAATGAGGGCATAAGCATGTCAGTCCCACTCCTAAATGGCCTTTCTATTCATTTCACTAACGGTTACTCCCTGTGTGCATGTGCACACCTGCACAATGCCCCTTGTTGGGACACTTTAAGGAAACTTTGTACGTGTACACAAGTGGGTTGTCTATTGAGTCATTCGGCTGTCACACTTCTCCCAAACTCAAGATAAGGCATATTCCCATTCTAGTTTTCTATGCTGGTGACTTTGTGAAGCTGTGAATAATGAAGGTGACTGTTTTTTTTTTAATATTATGACAAGGTATTGCGAATGTTCTGATGTACGTTCAATTTGTAGCTCTGTTTTTGCTGGAAGACATTCAAACTGATTCCAGGTTAAAGCAGATGGAAGTGGCTCTCAAGCTTAGCAAGTGTTCGAACACATTTCTGCATAGGCTGCCTCCTCTCTGATGACATATGCATCTCATTCATAGTTTATAGATTGTGGGCACTTTCGCAGAACCTGCCCCCACACCTGTAGAGTCATCTCGCAGTGATTTCCCCATGCACAAAAATATATCACCTATCAAGTTCCTGTTGCTGCACAACTGCTTTTCTGAAACAGAGCGCAAGCAACAATCCTCTTAGAAACAGATCCAAATGCTTTGCCTCCAGGTCATCTTTGAACTTCTGAAATGTCCTTTAGGCACAATTTCAAAAGTGTTGATGGGATCAGTATTTCAAATTTGGCCCACTTGCTTTGGGATTTGAAATATCAGGATTGACCAGAACATAAATGGATCTTTCCCACTTTCAGCCATGTGCTAACAACATTCAGATGCGATGCACTGGAGACTAAAATGTGTTCAGAGCATCTCTTGTCAAAATGCTCTTCGGTATGGATTTTATGCCATTTTCCAAACTTGGTGTAATTTCCCCCTTAGGGTTAGTAGAAGCAGAAAGCAGCTTGGACAAAAAAATACAAAAAACTCTAGGCTATTATTTTTGAGCCATAGCTAACTTTAGCTTGTTAATGCATATAAGAGATAAACCGAGTGCTTATTGTTGTAACCAGTCCTGGGAACAGCTGGGTGAAGGGTGGACGATAAATTTAATGGTGATGGTAATTATGTGCCTCTCCCCCTAATAGTGAACGTAGGTAGTGAGTGCTGACAGGATTGGGACCAAAACCTGATAACTTATTTATAAATCTTTTTGCTTACATTTACCCGATCTCTCTTCTGTCATAGAACCCAAGCAGGCACACAGGTGGATTTAGGAGTCACCCACTCAGGCACAGACCAGACCCAAATTCAGCAAGGCGGTGGCCTCATGTGCCTTCAGCCAATACCTTGCAAGAGGAAGGTGCAAGCATGCTCAGGAGAACCCGTTAAAAACAGAATCATCACACACAAAACAGCTTAATAAGAACCAAGGGTTGTCTTACATCCACCAAGTTCAGGGCATTTAGTGTGTTGGTTCCTGCCTTTTGAAATGCACTCCCAATGAACATCAGGCAGACATCTGCACTACTGGAATTCAGACACCTGCTTCAAAAACTCACTCAGGTTTTCTGAGGAGTGATCCAGCTATGTTGATGTATTATGCTGATTTATGGTGAATTTTGTATTTGTTTCAGGAATGTGATTTTATTGTTGATTTTATGCTGTTCATTGCAACAATGCTTCCCCCCCTCTTCCCATTAGCTGTATAGTCATTTTTGCATAACAGCAGCAGCAGCAACAACAACAACAGGGTAGCCACAGAAGGTTGAGTGTTAGTTGGAAAGGAAAATGTTGAAACCCAGAGAAGGTCACGGCTGGTTGCCTGGAACGGTGAACAGTTGCACTCCAGTTAGGAGATGAGGATACATGGCACCATTTTGCTGCAAGTCTCACTAGTTTCATATATATCTATCACAAGTCCTGAATTGAAAGGTCAGCATTAAGAATCAGTAGTATAGCAGCAAGACTCATGCCATGACTTATGGAAGTGGCATTTTTTCCTAATAAAGAAAGATGGGAATGGTTTGTACCTTTGATGGGTAACATACTATTATCTTGTGATGCACAATGTCAGTCAAATTTTCCACCCCAAATATTGGTGTGCCTCCATGGCCCATCTCCCCAGCTGAGAGCACAGAGAAATTCCAAAATCAGATAAATGTAGAAATAAAGCATGCCAGCGGACGGGAAAATCCCCACAAACCTTTTTAACCTTACTCTGTCAGGCATTGTTAAGGAGAAGGATTGGCTTCTTGTTAGCTTAATCACTTTTGAAGCAGTTAGTCCATTAAGTCCTGCTTAGTCTATGATTCTATTAGAAGTACTGGGCAGTGTGCATCATGCCTCTTTGCTTAAGAAGGCCGATGCGTGAGAGTTTCCAAAAGGGAAAGTCGTGCAATGGGGGCATATGTATGTGCATGTGTGAAACCATTCACTTTCCTGTATTGTCAGGAAGATGTACAGATGCCAAGGTATTACACCTACCAGAATGAGAAACATGTAAATGGCAAGGTATTAGGAAGTGTAAGGCTAAATTTGCCAGGTTGCTTAAATATGCACCCTTGAACTGATTTGGGCAAATATATCAAGGCTCGCAGAAAGATCAGAAGCCTCCCAGGACCAGAAGCACTTCTAATTCCCTTCTGTTATAACTGGAGTTTTATTTATTTTTAATGTAACCTTGAGCAGGAACTAGTGGCTCGAGGGTGCTGCATTTAGGTACTTGCCCTGCAGCTTAATGTATAGGGTACATGTATTGACAGTTTCCTGTCAGTATGATTTAACAAGTGTGTGCTGAAGAACAGAGCTCTTGAGTGTTCGAGTATTAAGGCCTGACCTGGCTGCCACTGAGTTCGCTTGGAATGTTGTGACTGACTGGAGTAAAGGAAGGGAGCCGCGGAGCTGAGCTGGATATGAAGTGTGCGTGTTCGTAGGAAATGCCACCATTGCGTTAACAAGGAAATGCTTTTTACTCAGAGCAGGCTTCAAATGGTGTTCAGCTCTAACAAGTCGATTTCTCTAGTGGGCAAAGCCCTTTCACACCATACAGCTTCCTTGTCCATGGCCAACTCTTGGGAGGGTGCAATGTTTTCTCAACTCCCAGAGAAGTTGCTACGCTGGGCTTCCATTTAAGGGAACCATCATAGAGACTAGGATTTGAGTGTGGTGCACAGACCTAACATTCCAGTCTCATGCCTTACTCTTTGGCTTTTAGTGCACTGTGAAATATTAGAAGTACAGTGGACACTGGGGTTGCGAACGTGATCTGTGCAGGATGCACGTTCGCAACCCGTGTCTGCGCATCAGCACACATGCGGGTTGCGATTTGGCGCTTCTGCGCATGCGCGACCACCGAAATCCGGAAGTAACCCATTCCAGTACTTCCGGGTTTCGGCGGTCCGCAACCCGAAAAAATGCAACCTGAAGCGGCTGTAACCTGAGGTACGACTGCATCATGTTTATTATCCGAAATGCTACAATATGGATATTCTTTTTATTGTAATAAGCCCTTTGAGGAAAGAAACAGTTTGAGCATTTTATTTATTAATACTGGTTACATTTCTATCCCTCCTTTCCTCCAGGGAGCTCACAGTGGCATCCGTGGTTCTTCCTCTCCCCCTTTAATTTTCATAACAACCTTGCGAGAGACAATGACTGGCCCAAGGTCCCCTACTGAGCTTGATGGCTGAGTGGGGATTGGAAGCCCAGTCACCCAGGTCTTACTCCAACACCAACCACTATACAGGCTCTCCAGTGTAGTCGCCATCTAGGGGAGAAAGTGGTGTTACTGCATGCAGTCCATCTTCAGCCTCATTTGCATACATAGAGGGTGCACAAAAGAGCCATATGGGTTGGGTTAGAGGAGACTAAGTATCTTTCTTTTAGAAAACTGTATGTGGGATTGTTGGGAAATGGCTCTGGATGACCCCACTCAGTGGTTTCATGTAGATGTTAAACAGGAGGGCGGGCATTAATATTGAACACTGAGGAACCCTATAATGAAGTCTCCACAAGGTTGAAGAGCACTCCCCAAGCATCACACTCTGGAAATGACCCTCCAAGTAGGACTTTCAAAGGTCCAGACTGCAGCCCCTGAGCTGCGCTGTCCAGACTGGCTGATCTACTGCTGGGAGCTTCACACCACAAGGTGAACGAATGGAAACTATCCCATGAGCGCTTCGCCACATGCCCAGATCTCCATAGTATCAGTTTAGTTGTGTGGCTTAGGCATGAGATGCACTTTGCATACTGCTAGCGTGATGTAGAATGTAAAGGCTAGCGGGGATAAGATCTCCTGGAGGATACACTAATAGACATAATATACATAAGCAAGGGAGGAGAATGGCACAAAGAGTTTCTGACAGCAAGAAAATCCTCTTCCCTGCTTTGGCAGCTAAGCGTAGATATTCCATCATGCTCAGTGACAAGAAATTCCCCACTCCAAAACTCAAGCCAGCGCGGTTATTAGAAGCATAAATCAGTTCTAGGCAGTGAATAAATCCACCTAGCATTTCAGACAATACAAAGCCTTTACTACATTAAAGCATTATTATAATCGTGACAATATGATAGGATTGATGAGTTCTATCGGCAGCAATGACCACCTTACACTTAAACAGCTCGGTGAATTACTGTCTGCAGCATTAAAGTGAATCTGTCTGCTGAAAGCACTTACAGTTGTTGACCAGATCTCTTAAACCTTTACATTTTGAGCTGGGAGAGCTGAATTACAGAAATGTAACGTGCTTCGAAAAAGGAAGTTGTGGATTTTTATTAACATTTCCCCCTCAGTAAGGCTTGCATCTATGCTTCATCCCTTTGCTTCCCCTCTGAAAACAAAACGGGCATCAAGATGTTGGGATACCTGAGTGACTTTACGACTCATTGCCTTGTGGCACCATTCATTGTTCCTGGGTGTCTTTAAAAACAAAAGCCATGTGCCTCTCTTGTCAATAAAATGATGAAAAAGTGCAAAGGGTTTCCAAATCTGCCACCTGTGCTCTTCTGTAAATCAGACCGAAATAGCAAAAGAACCACTAATGAAAGCCAGACGTCGAGGAACACCAGTCCCTACACTTTGCTCCATCTATGTGAGACCACAGGAATTTCTTGCCCTACCTGGCCAAGTACTAATATCAATGAAATGTGATGTCTCTTCAATCACGGCACACTGGGTCAAGGGCTGAGCTCCAGCTGCTTCTTGCCCACTTTCCAAAAGCATAAGATTGGTCCAGGTAAACCTCATTCACGTTAAAATCCAGGTTGCTGTGGATTGATTCCATGCCATATGAAAATATTTGCCTATGGATAGACAGGCAGTGTCCACCCACTTGGCCTCAGGAACATAGCTCTATCCAAGAAGACTTCCTGGAGACGACATAGAAATGAAGACATATTTATACGGAGGGGGAAATAGCACTTACAGAAGTCAGAAGATCTGTCCAGATTTAGCTCGGCATATATAGCACAGCCAGTCACCTGCCACCTGAAAGTTACCAGTTTGCCTTAATGCCAAAAGAAACAAAAGGACTTACTGCTTTAGTTTCATGTTGCTTCATTTCAATGCTAAAGTGTCCTCTGCCTAGTACTGAAGTTACACTTAAAGAGAAATCTCAGAAATCTCAATGGTTCAGCTCATCAGTTACCAGTTATCAATTCTACTTTTGTTTGTGGCCAGCAATTGATTAGCTGCTAGGTGAAGAGAATGGTGAATTAAAATACATCTCTTTGCTGAAAGTACTTATATAAAGTGCTTTTTTCGGGGGGGTGTACACATATCCCTAAACATTTTGTGAATCTAAGGTTGGCCTCATTGAGAGGCAGTACTTCAATATGAGAAGGAAAATGAGAGTACACCAAACATATTTTTAAAATAGAAAAAAAGCACTGCTTATATTAGTAGTGGGCCTGAGCCACATTTGGAGGGCCTTTGGTGAATCAAGTACAGACATCCATGGACTGCGGTGAATTGGGTTGAATTGTCCCAGAGCAATCTGTGAGCAGGGCATTTGGCAGAAAGGAGAGGCAGGCAGGGAAGGAAAACCACACAAGAAGGCTGAGACCTACCTGACCAGTAGCCGTGTCTTCCTAAAAGAAGGTAGACCCAGCAGTTCACTTTCCTGCCTGGTGCAAAGAGACACAGAAAACCCAGACTGTCTGGAGGAGTGCTCACTTGCTGACCCTGGCCCATGTCTCAAGTTGCCAACCGCATGAATAACTGTATCAAAAGGAGAGCAAGCCTAGATTGGTAAGAACATATGTGGGGGGTGACTAAAGAAACCATGCATGCTTTTTGTGGGGTGGGTTTTAATAGGTAGGAGTAAAATTCATCCTTCCAGGCTCCCACATGTGTGGAATGAACAGATTTTCAAAATCTCACCCTTGGCATCAAAATCTTTTTTCTTTTTTTTTAATAAAATTTTTATTAGTTTTCCACATTTTGTAGAGACATGACACACACTAATAGACAAAGACAAAAACATGCATAATTTCAAAAATCTTGTTTTCATAAACTTGTTCCTTGACTTCCCCCCACACCCCTTCAAGCATCCCAATTTCCATAATTATATCAGCAAATTATTATTTCTCCTCTTCACCATCTTAGTATAATCTTCTTATACAAAAATTTAGACTCTTTCCTAAGTTGGACTCAGGTTCCCTCCCACCGATTTCCCAGTTTATATTAGATAAAAATATTAATTAAACCAAAAATTCATGAGTGTTATTGAAATTCTATTTTTCCCCCCCCTTCCATCCCCGGTTTGCGTCCCTTCCCAAATATAAGTCCATAATAACAGTTCTTAGCCTGGGTTCCTCACGTCCAAGGCCTTCATATCTCTTTCAGTCCCTCTCCGCCGGTCTTGTTGGTAGTCCTTTATGTTGATCAATAAAACTCGAGGAAGTTCTGTCTCTTTCAAACCAAATCTTCTTTCCACAAGAAAGCTTGAAAACCATTGCTGCAAAAGATTCACAAACCCTTCATCTTTGAGGTGGAGGCCCCAGTCATATTTCTTCTTTATTTTAAGTTCCTGTATTCCAAATGCTCTAGAGGCCTCCTCCTTCATCTTTCTCATCTTTTGCAGATTTGTAATCCATGTTATCCAAGAGTCTTCTTGTTTATACTCCACTAGTGTCACTTCCTGGTTGGTACTTTCCATCTGAGTTTCCTCCTCTCCTTGTTTAGTCTTCAATTCTTGAGATATCTCTTCCAATTCAGCTGTGGGTTCTTTCTTATTCAAATCCTCAGTACATTCAGCAGAGCTGTTTATTCCAAAAGTCAAGGTCATGAGCTGTTTGTTCATAGCTAGACTCTGCTCTTGTAAAATTCCAACCAGCTGGAATGTTTTTTCTAGCTCCGCTAGTAACTTTCCATCCACTGCCATTGTAATGTCTCAGAAATCCCCCTAGAGGGAATCTGATACTTAGTAATCCTTTTTCCAACAGCCCTCTGCCTCGTTAGTTTCTTTGTTTCCAACGACTTTAGTTCAATTGTATCACTTTTAGTCCAGAGGGATCTTAGGTTAAAAGATTTTTTACTTTAAATTGCCCGTTTGACAGTTTTGACAGCTGTCAAACTCCTTTCCTCTTCAGCAGACTTAGAGACAGGACGCTCCCGGGCCCGGGAGGGGGGGGTTACACACGACAAAAAGAAAATCTTCTAAAATTCCACTCTTGCACTCCAGCTCAAAACTTGTTTTGTCAAATCGTGAAAGTTAATGTCTTATTAACTCACCCCAAAAGGGTAGGCTCTCCAGCTTAGTTCTCTACCGTTGCTTTAAATCTTCTGCAGGAAGGGGGGTGCAGACTTCCTTTTGACACATCCCCCGGTCGTATCCAATTCAAAGATAATTTTATTTTAAAGTCCAAATCCTCTACTCACGGGTTGCTTCTTTTCAAGTCCGAATTTAAGGAAACAAGTCAGCGCTCTTCAGCCATGGCACACGGCTTCGCTCCGCTGGGGTAGCGGTTTACTCTCAGCACCACGCCACTCTCCGTATCCTCTCCGTAGCCTTTAAAAAGGCTCTTCGTGAATCGGGGAGGGCGCTTAAGGTGCCCACCGAGTCACCAGGTCCTCAGGCATCCGTGCCTGAGGTTTTTGAGGGTCCCCGCGTCGCCGTCGCGGCAGGACCCGTCCCCAGCGGAGCCGATTCCCTCCGGAGCTCGGAGGGAATCCGCCATTAGCTGTCCGCGCCAACCCGGAAGTCCCAGAAATCCCTTGGCATCAAAATCAAATGCATAGGAATTAAACTGCAAAGCCTCCTTTAGATCAAGTCCAGCTATGAAGTAAGCTGGCTTCCCCTTTCTTAACAAACTGGAAAGTAAGCTTAAAATATGCAAACACTATGCAGGCAAAATACTTATATTTACAGCATAACCAGCTTCAGACATCTGTCTGAGCTGGAGCAAGCAGAGGCATGTCTGCATCCAACACTGGTCAAAGGAAAAGAGAAATGAACAGGAAGTACTATATGCTCCTTCCTCTCCAGGGAAGGGAAATGACCTCATACTGAGCCCTTTCTACCAATTGTATTTCTATGGTGTGAATATCTATCTGCAATACAGCTCTGTGGACTTAGCCATTTGCATTTGTTAGGTTTGGCTGCTAATCTGCCACACTTTTTTCATTGGCTCCCCACTCTTTGTCATTAGAAAAGGTCTGAAAGTGGACTTTGCAGTAGAAGCAGCTGCAGTCACGGTGACAGGACCTTCTAGAGAGCCCGGTCAGAGGCCTTTCATCATTGCCAGGAGTCAGATGATGCTTTTCGTTACTTTGCCTCCTTCATATAGTATGAGTGCCAGTGATTCTAAGTGAATGGCAGTATGTGTACATTTTCTGGATGTCTAGAGTACTGCTGGAGCCAATGGATTTGGCAACCCTTCAGAAGAGAAGTACTCATTACTGAACTTGATGGCTGAAGTTTGCCAATAATTGCTGAATGAAAAAAAAATCCCAGCCAAGAGAAACCTATCGTGGATAGGAAAAATTATTATCCCCTTGAAGATTTACAGTGCAAGCTTTGGTTTGATAAAAATCTGTGCCACCGCTTCAAAAAAAGTGAGAGAAGTTCAATTCCATTAGTCAAACAGTTTGCTTCTGTGTAATTCAGGAACCAAGACTTTGGAGGGAAAAGGAATTGCAGCAAACAACAACTAATAATGAGAAGAAGCTGATATTTCATCTCAGACAATGATGCATAAATATTTCATTATTATTCATTGAGCACTTTAAAATAAAAACATCAATGAGAATGGCTGATGTGCTCACCAAAAACATGGCTAAACATAGCATGTTTTATATGCTGCAGTCCCGTAAATTCAATGACTTCAGTACAAATTGTCTTTGAGGAACAGTGTGAAGGATGGCAGGCCCATGCCCCAGGTTTGATCCTCCAGAGGGGTGCAATCTACACATAGATCCCTAGTGCCTATAGATTTCCTAGTGTGTGTAAAACTCCATGCATGCAAGGCTTTACATGGGCCCTGCCCCCTTCAAAGAAAAGAATGACATGTAGGAACTATGTCAAAGGTGGCTCTAGGAGAGCATGACTGCTGCAGTCACACTGGGAGTGGACCTTCTGGGGCGCCACAACTATGAAGTCCAACAGAAGGCAAGAAGTGGGGGCACCAGATTTTGACACTGCACAGAGTGCCACTGATATTTGAGATGCGAAGTTCTGCCACTGACTATGTGCTTATCAGGAAGTTCTTACTCTCAATGGTTAATAGGATAATAGGACTAGGGAAAATACCCCCCCCCCCGTACGTCAATCTACATTTTAAAATGATCATAGAATCATAGAATTGTAGAGTTGGAAGGGATCCCAAGTGTCATCGAGTCCAAGCTTTTGCAATGCAGGAATCTCAACTGAAGCACCCATGACAAATGGCCATCCATCTTCCCCCACAACCTGAATTTCTTTTTCACTTGTGTTCTTTCTGTGGCAAACTTTATGGTGTTTTCCCCCTTTCCATCCACCTACCACCCAATATATTCAACCCTCTGTTAAGGATATGTCAACAACAGCAGAAAAATGACTTCAGTGAACTACAGGCTTTTCTGGGTGATCATATAGTCACGTCAAACAATTAATAAAATGGCATGTATTTAAAAAGGATATCTTATTGCTATTATTGTTTAATCCCCTGTTTAATCTCTCAGTTCCCATAACATTTTTCTGGTGGGCCAGACTCAAAGCTATCTCCATTTATACACCAAGGCAGATTTTATTGATATAAAACTCTGTGCTTCATCCCAGACTTAACAAAGACATCCATTTACACAGAGATTTTAAAAAATAAGTCCATCATTGCCTTTTCAGACTGCCACCTTCTCCAAAGTATTTCTCATGTCTAGACACTGTCAGAGACCCATCACTAATGCAACTAAAACAAACATAATCAACCAATAAAGATATCCAGATTAATGCCACAATTGCCTTAAGCACAGATGTATATATATTTTTGCACATCCTCAGATCATCATGAAATACCCTGTGAAGCTATTTCAGCACTTCATATCCCTGCGATATGGATACTTCATATGCTAGTCCAGGTCTTTCTCCGGTCACACAGAGGACAGTGACCTTATCCAAGCACTTTGTTTTTCCATGTGATATTAACCACACAGAGGAAAAAGTGGTGATACATGTGCTCACCCCACCTCTTGTGTCGAGTGATCATCAGACCAGTTGTCCACCATGAATTGGAGGGTGGCCATCCAATGTGGGAGGGAGTCACTGGGAGTTCCCTGTGCATTTGGGAATCCTGGAAAATCAGGGATCTAAAATGCATGGGGAGCCTACGTGAATAGAGTAGGCTCCCCCCTGCAGATAATTGCCCTTCAACTCATGGAGAATGATTCAGAAGGTGGGGTGGGGTGAGCATGCCTGTCTCTGTTTCTTCTTTCATGCAATTCACATTTTGTGGAGGAACAAACATCAGGATAGTGCTCCCAACATCACAAGAACTCTGCAGATGACTAAAATTTGTGAATGCAAGCATAGCTAAGAGGAATGGCATACATCCAGCCACAGATGTGCAAAACCTGCCTGAGATAGTCCATTAAGCAAGTATTTTCCCCTTTCCTCAAACTATTCCAAGCAACACATTTCCACAGAAAATATATCTACCAATCTGAATTTCAGCTAGTTCAACTTATGATTTCATTCTTTCTGAAGCATCTGTTGCCCACTTTTGTCAAAGGCCCCAGATGTTTTGGCACACTGCTGCACAGCATTATGGGTGTTGTAGTCATAAGCTTGAAATGACAGTTAGACATCATTCTTGTCTACTTGTCAGGGCCACATTACATCATGAGCTTCATAATTTTAAAAATGCAAGAAAAGGTTAAAGAGAAAGGAAAGGGGGGGGGTGCTAAGGCCCTTCACCCCCCACTCCCTATTTTCTTCCCGAAAGCACATTGTGATGTAAGATTATGTTTTCTTGCAAATCAACATCATCTGCATTTTGAGGGGATAAAGGCTTTAGCATGCCTGTTTTGCCATGATATAAGCAAAGAAATGTGTAGAAAGGGGTGAAATGCAAAGAGAACCTGGCCAACAGAACCACAAATCCCATCCAAGTATGAAAAAAAGGAAACCAGATGATGTTGATGATGATGACTGAGAATGTATACTCAATAATCACAGAGCACTCATGATTATTATGAATACTTTGGAACAGAGGAAGCCAAATGCTGATTTCAGTCACAACATCATAAGTCTGGGAAGCTACAGCATGGTGTGCACTTAGTTTGAATCAGAGTCATGTTGCTTTTAGCCAGGTTACATAAAGTGATGCACAATGGGGTGAAAAAAAGAAAAAAGAAAAGAAAGTATTGGCACCAAGCTGGGAAAACCTTTATTAAGTGGGATTCTACAGAGTCAGCCCTTGATCCGGTGCTGCTTGAGAATATCTATACAATCTCCATGAAGAAGTCAGCACTGTGCTTATAAAAAGTATGGACTGGAAAGAAAGAGGGGGAATAGGTCTAAAAGTTACAAATGATCTTGATATGTTACTGGAACAAGGAGCATTCAGGTGAAATATATAGCATGATCTACACATGCAGCAGAATTGCATGGTAGAGTCCTGCCTGTGCAACTTTAAGCAGTGGTTCTGTATTAGAGAGAGAAAGAGAATGTGTTGCAGATGCACATAAATGGCTGAACAAATTAAGTACCAGTTCTGCCTAGCCAACAAGAAATCATTCACACTTCACCACTCTTCCCTTAGCTATTTCACCTCTAGAAACTTTGGTACAGTTAATAATTATCTTATAAAAACTAACTGGCACTAGAACTAGCAACTGATTTTACTGCTGGTTAAACAGCCTGAGTCTGTTGGCAAGTAATGTCGGCTCAGAGAGCTCCTGTACCACCCTTTGCACATAAAATTGCATGGCAGAATCATTAAGCTGATTACCTACTGCTGTCTCTTTTGCCTATATTTATCACCTTGAGTAATGGGGTAAATACACCACATCCTCAAAAGCAACCTCCAACCCAATGAAGCTACGATAAAAGGGGTAAAATTCAGCACTTAATGTTCAACTGCATCAGAGCCTGCGGAGAGGACAAAAATTAGGTGTTGATCTGGAGCCATAAGGGACATTTATCACCATGGCTAGGGACATCTGTGCACCACAGCCTGGTCCAAAGAGTTATTGTGAGTGTTCCAGGATGTCAGCAGGTACCACATATGGTGGAATATTGATTGCCTGTTAAGGAAAGGGTGGCAAAAAGGCAATCATTGATGAGTGTGTCATGACCAAGTGTTTATTATTCAAATACACGCATGGAAACAAATCACTCTTCTGGCTTCCAATAATTTGTGTACAGAACAGTGTGCAGAACGCATCTGTGTGCAGGGCACCATCAAACAAAATGACCAATGCTGATGAATTTTCATAAGGATTTTTTTTTGTTGAATCACAAATTGCTGCAAAATTTGGAGAACAGAATTTAAGAATGGAAAAACGAGAAATTGAGAGGACCAAAACTGACAGATCCCTCCATCCCTAAGGGTGAGCAGCCTCTGGGTCTCTGGAAAATGTCACACCCCACACCCTTTCATCCACAGTCAGGATAACAAGTGGTCAGGGATGATGGGACCTGCAATCCATCCATATCTGGAGAGCTGCCTGCTGCCCACTTCTGGCTTACGTGCTTTGGTGCAGCAGTTCATATAACCTCTCTGTAATCAATTAACAAAGCTTGCAAATATAAGGCTTTTCACAATACCCCATAGAAATATAGATGCTTTTGTAATCAATCACTGAAATGCTGAGGTCTTTATTATCTACAACTGAGGAAAGATTTATTAAAGATTGCTGCCTCTCTTTGGCTTCCAGGCCCAGTGTGGTGATTGCTCTGCATTTCCCCATCTGATATGAAAGAACCAAGTGTTAAAATGCATTTGACCATTGGTGCCAGAAACAAGGTGCGCCAAAGATCTATGCTTCCAGCTCTGCCACATTCAAGGCCCTGTCAAACATGGCATATAAAAGAGTTTGCTCAATAAAGATGCTTATGTTTCTATGTTTTAACACATCCCAGTGCCCCCTGTATTCAGTTTCCTGTGATCTGTTGAAAATCTGTTTCTTTTTATCCCCAGCCAATTTAATATTTAAGTGCACTTCAGAGCAACTTAGAACTGAGTGTTGACACAATGAGATTTTGAAACATCTGACCATGATCCCCAAAGTGCTCCACAGGCACAAATTCATGCTCACTTGCTTGTCTCTTCCACTGCTAGAACATTTGAAGGGCTGATTTCCATGTTACTTGGGGGGGGGGCAGTTTCGCACCTCCCAGATGCAGGAACGATTTACATACCTGCCCTGAAGTAAACACTTTGACCCAGGAGCAAGAAATCTGTTGATCCCCTCCATTTACAACAGCTCTCTGAGTGAAGGAAAGGCATGCCCTTTGCATGAGTGGATCTGTTTTCTGAATGAATGGGGCAGTCTATATGCCCAGTTGATCCATGTTTGATTCTGTATGCACATCCATGTGTTGACTGGAGTAGCTGTATCATGCTAGCCACCCCAGCCTAACTAGGACCTAAATGTATGTAGAAACAGGCACTTGTGCTCATTTCCCTAGCTAGCTGGACATGGGTGCAAGAGGATGCTGATATAGTTGGTTCCCATACCAAGTGAGCCTCCTCTGATAACTTCTTTAAACACAACTGATCATCTTTTTGGAATGGGAGACTTGTGTTTCATCTTCCCTGCTGCTGCTTCCTCCTCTTCATCCCACTGAGCAGCTGAGGAAATCCCCCAATCATTTAAGAAGCACTTTCTTACATGTCAGTGGGCTCGCACCACAGCCACTTGACAATGCAGGGGCTTAACGTTTACATTTTCTTCATATGAAGGAGTGGGAACGACATTTTCCTCTACAAAATGAGGGTGTGAGAGCTTCCAATATGGATCCCAGGGGTCTTCAGAGCTCAAGGGATTTCCCTTGCCTTCAGAAAACACCTGGTGAGTTACTCACTTGGATAAACCCTTTTGAGATCTGTTTAATGAACAGTCTTGCTTCCCCATTCATCCCTCTCTTGTCAGGTGTGTAAATAGCCACTCCCTCTTTCCAGGTAACACTTTCCCTCCTTGACTCGCCACTTGGGTGGCCTGTCCCAGAAATCCTGCTTTCCTTTTCCTCCCAAGCTGCATCTCAGTTGCCGTGGCAAGGCTTGCCTATCGCTTAGCTCTTTCCTCTTTGCTTTTTTGGCGGCCCCTTCTTCATCCTCGCTCCCTCCCTGCTTTAAGGAATCCCCTTTAAATCTGCCACCTGCTGCACCTTGATCCTCTGGTTGGTTGGACACTTCCACTTCTCCAGTAGGGCTGGGCTACCCAGCCTCTTCCAGTCTGTTCGGCAGACCATCGGGCTGACTTTGTGAGTGGGGGATCCTATATGTGACTTGGCCCTTAGTATCATCCTCGCCTACCCCATGGGAGCTTAGTTCTTCTTGAATCAGTGTGGAACCTGATACTTGGGTCTTGATCCCTCCAACGCGCTCAGCACATGATGATGTAATCCTTTCCCCAGTGCACTGCCTGTTGTGTCTTGCTACTTAATTAAAGGGAACGTCAGACAGTTCAGAAGAGACATTAGTAAGATGTCAAATGCAACAAAGAAAGAAAATAATTTTAGGTTATAAAAAATAAAGAGTCTATGTAAATTACACCAGCCAGCTTTTTCTCCAAGCTACAGCCCTGATTGTTTGAAATGATTTTTTTGTGTGTGTCTGGTATTTTAAACTGAAATGTGATTCTCTTGTTCATTCCTTGGCATCCTTCCCTGAAATATTCTGTTAAATGTTTTCAATTATATGCCAGTCCCAATAGGATCCTGCTAAGAAGCTTTAAAAGGTACCTTGTACCACACATTATCTGGTGTCATTTGAATACTATCAATGTGGCAATAAATAAAGATAAATTAAGTAATTTTAAAAAGTGTTACTGCTTTGAATCAATAGGCTGATGGTAGCTGACCAGATATACCCATGAGGACTGGTCTGTTTAAAGCTCTCTTAAAGATCTTAGCTCTGAGGCACACTTTTAAAAAAATGTATATCTTATTTCTATTGGGTTATGTGTACATCTAGTGCCAGATTACAGAAAAAATGAGAAGCTTAAACTAGACTATCAATCATACAGCTGTGCTTATATGTGCATTTTTTAAACTTATGGAGGCACATTATGCGTATTATGATGCCATTTTTCCCCCCAATGGAGAACTTGAAAGAGAGAAAGTCCTGCAGCTGAGCTGCCATAGTAAAATCACATCAGTTTGGGAGGAATGGCTTCAGAGAGAATAAACCTTATTGCCTTCACTATAGTCTAGAAATGAAGGTGTTCAGGAAGAAACCACCTGCTCCAGATGCCAGCCCTTTGCTGGATTAGAAAATACACACACAGAACAGGTGTGCATCTAGGTACACATGTGAATGGTGATGCACACCCAGAGATGAACAATGGCAAAACACAGCCAGGCAGTTGTGCACCCCCAAAGCCAACCCCAATCCATACTGCACCAGGGGGAATGAGAACACTTGGGGCATGCACATTTGCCGTTAAAACAACCATTGTGGTGTTTAAGAACCGATCATTTATCTGCGTCATTTTACTGTCTTGTGGCTCTGTGCTCCAAGTGTGAGTTGGCAGCTGTTTTTATCTCTCCTCTCTGATATTTAAGATCTGATTTTATTATGATGTATTGCTCTTGGCAGCCTTAGGCATTGACTAGCATGGCCAAAAAGGAGGGAGGATGCAAGCTTGTATTCTGGCACATCCAGAATACAGGATGAAGAGCCTTTCCCAGTACAAGGGCTGCATTCCATCATGGACCACCTTCCAGGAGCTTGATGGCCAGTGGTGGGCCCAAGGCAAAAGTGTGCAGGGCAACAGGGCTCACTTTGACCTCCAGTTGCTCCCACTGTTGTGTTTGAACCATGGTGGACTTCATCTTGGTATTCAGCAGTGTCAGGTGAGTCCCACTGTCCCTCTGCTCCATCTGCCACCAGCAACTCATGTGACTCTTTAGCGCAATTGGCTACATTCCAGCCAAGCAAAAGGTCAGAGGTTATGTACACATCTCTCTCCATCCAGGTAAGCAAGAGCTATTGCCACTGTTGAAAAACACAAAAAGCGCTTGAGAACATGGGGTGGGGCCTGTGAGAGGCGGCGGGTGGGGGATGTTGAGAGGCCTGGTGTCAGGAGCCAGAGGAAGGGGCTGGTCAGCAATAAAACACCCGGTGTCAGTGAAGTTAACTCGTTATTCAAAGGAATCAAAACAGCGCAAGCCTAGAGATCACAGCAACTCTTTGCAGTAGGTCTTGCCCAAATGAGGCATTTGAGAGGACTGAAGGTCCTCACCTTCCCACCACTCTCTAAGCTTCCTTCCCTAGCAGCCTAAGGCCCCTTTGCCTTGCTTCTCTTTTCTCTGCCCTCTTCATTTCTCTCTATTCTGGGAGACTAGGAGGGAGGGGAGCTGGTCACAGCAGGAGATGGAGATTCCCTGGATTCTTCAGCAGACTGCATCGACTGTGCCTCTTGACCCACCTCTGATTCTGACTCTGGGCTGTTCTCTGCCACAGCCTCTCCCTGCTCATTAAACCCTGTTGCCACTTCAGCTTCCGACAACTTTCCTCCTCCTAGCCTGCTCCCTCTTCTCGCTCTGACCACTCATCACTGTCCCACCAATACCCTGGCTCTGAACCTTCTTCCCCTGCACTCCTCTTCATCCAGCCAATCCACTTGGTGTGCACTTGATATACATCTGATTCCCTACAAAATGGCAATGCAGATATAAGCAAGAGAAGGGACAACCCATCTGTTATGGTTTCTCACACAGTAATCAATTGGTGACTGGGAGTGTGTGTGCACTTAGAGTGTAGCATAAGGCTTGGGATATATGCATATCCATTTCTTTGTCTGGAGTTTGAGTTTGCTTGTCAGCACCATCCAATTTCACTATTTCACATTTTATTTCCTTTCTGGGTTTTGTCTAAAATACATGTGCTCATCCACCCTACTTATGTTTGTATATCCTGTGCATTTATTTTATTTTTTTTGCTGGATTCCAGAACTGGGGAAAATGTATGAGGAGAGAGGGCTTGCAAAGTATTCAGCTGCTACAGTAGGAGGTAACTGTAACCTACAACTCTAGTTAGCTGCCAGCCCAAATGTAAGCATTGGCTGGAGAATACAGTATTCATGGAGGTCAAACATGGCCCATCAAAGGATAAACTACAATGGACAATTATAGCCAATTTCTAGCTGAATATGAATATCTCCTGCTAACATGCACACACATATTGAACTTCAGATTTCAGCATTACGACAGTCCTCACCATTGTCAGATTCCATGGCAACCCATCTAGGTGGTGAGGTAAACAGAGCAAAGCTTTGTCATCATCCAATTTGCTTGAGTGCAAGCTTCTTAGCTTGTTGTCGTGTTTTAACAAAGATTTATAATATCCTAACTGCCAAAGGCTCTAGGGCTCACAAAAGTAAAGAGTGGGAGGAAGAAACAAAAGCAACTCATAAAAATGTAACATTCCATTAAGATAATTAGCATGAAATGTGAAGATTTTTATAAATCAGTTCTCTGTTGTAATTACTCCTGATATATCTGTAATATTAATGCATGGTAAAGGATGGTTTAATTGGGAAATAAATGAGAGAGCTTCATTTATTATTCTTTGTGTGTGTATGTTTGTAAGGTCCTGTTATTTTTGTTCTTGTGTGCATCTAGAAAAGACACCGTCTGAAATCTTGAACTTCCTCAACTCTTGCTTTTGTAATTCAGAAATGCAAAATTAATCAAACATTTTTAGTATGCAAAATGAGCTTTGCCAAATGATAAATCTGGTGGATCAAATAGCTAGAGTAAAGCTCTGAGAAATTTATTTCCTTAAGATAAAAAAGAAAAACGAAAAACCATACACCTACTTTGCCACTAGAGTCAGAATAAATTCAACAATAAATAATCCATCTGTGCATAACAGGTTGGGGTTTTTGTTTTGTTTTTTTGTATATGACAATCTTTTCAGATTTTACATGTTTTAATTTTCCATAAAGGGAACAGATTACTTTAAGAATCATTGCATTTTAATTTTTCCCCTTTCACAGCATTTGGAAATTACAGCACCTTTATATCGATACTCACTTTGTGGAGAACAAGTCTTATAAAAACAAGTTATTTACAAAAGGGTGAAAGATAAGAGCTCATTTAAAGCACAGATCTAGAACTCGGTCACTCCCATTTTGCACTTATTAACAGTGGGATGGGGTTTATCTTGAAATCAACAAGAATTGGCTCTTCTGTTCACTCCCCTTTATTTTATAGACTTTCAAGCTATGAAGATTAGAAGGGAATGAATATGCAGCCCATCTTTCTCTGCTTCATGTTGTTGTTGTTTAGTCGTGTCTGACTCTTCGTGACCCCATGACCAAAGCACGCCAGGCACTCCTGTCTTCCACTGCCTCCTGCAGTTTGGTCAAACTCATGTTGATAGCTTCGAGAACACTGTCCAACCATCTCGTCCTCTGTCGTCCCCTTCTCCTTGTGCCCTCCATCTTTCCCAACATCAGGGTCTTTTCCAGGGAGTCTTCTCTTTTCATAAGGTGGCCAAAGTATTGGAGCCTCAGCTTCAGGATCTGTCCTTCCAGTGAGCACTCAGGGCTGATTTCATTAAGAATGGATAGGTTTGATCTTCTTGCAGTCCATGGGACTCTCTGCTTCATAGCCTCCACTAACACAGAACATGCTTGCGAACAATAAGTGGTCCTCTTCATTAGCTTAGCATCTTTGTTGCTGTTGTTATTAGTAGCAGCAACAGCAGAAGTAGTAGTAATATTTTAATTTATTGACTGGAATCTGCCGGGATGACTGTCCTTTAGTTACAGTATTATAACTGCAGTTGGGATGCCAATCCATCTGACACTGCCCTGCCCCATTGGATCTTGGGAGTGGAGAAATGCTATGCATGTTAGGATCAGATTTCAAAATGTTACCATACAGACAGATTTATGGGAAGAGATATTCATGTGAAGCCTTTTATTTACTTACATTTTATTCAAATATTTATAAAGCACACTTTCATAGGAACAGAAAGAGGTGGCGTGCAGCATAAAAACAAACTACTAAAATAATAATATCAATAGCATCTCAATAGCATCTCAATTTAGGCTTCAGTGTCTCTTTAGAAGTTCTCAATGATCAAGGTGTATTGGAATCAGACCTTAAGGCATTTTGGGTCCAAGTTGTTTAGTCTTAGGAAATGAACACTACTACTGGACTACTGCAATGCGCTCTATGTGGGGCTACCTTTGAAGGTGACTCGGAAACTGCAATTAATCCAGAATGCGGCAGCTAGACTGGTCACTGGGAGTGGCCGCCGAGACCATATAACACCGGTCCTGAAAGATCTTCATTGGCTCCCAGTACGTTTCCGAGCACAATTCAAAGTGTTGGTGCTGACCTTTAAAGCCCTAAATGGCCTTGATCCTGTGTACCTGAAGGAATGTCTCCACCCCCATCATCCAGCCCGGACACTGAGGTCCAGCGCTGAGGGCCTTCTGGCAGTTCCCTCGCTGCGAGAAGTGAGGTTACAGGGAACCAGGCAGAGGGCCTTCTCGGTAGTGGCGCCTGCCCTGTGGAATGCCCTCCCATCAGAAGTCAAAGAAATAAACAACTATCTTACTTTTAGAAGACAACTGAAGGCGGCCCTGTTTAGGGAAGTTTTTAATGTCTGACGCTGTACTGTTTTTAATATTCGGTTGGAAGCCGCCCAGAGTGGCTGGGGAAACCCAGCCTTATGAGCGGAGTATAAATAATAAATTGTTGGCTCTTTCAGCAAAGGAGTAACCTGCGCCTATGAGCAGCAAAGCTACTGCACTTGGTTTCCTGTTGGGGTTTCAGGATCAACACACTGAAGCTCAATCCAGACAAGACAGAAGTGCAGTTGGTAGACTGCTTATCTGGGGTAGCAGACGCTGTTAAGCCTGTCCTGGGATGGCATTACACTCTCGGAAGGAATAGGTTCTCATTCCAGGGCTTCTCTTAAATCTGGTCTTTGCTTTGGAGGCCCATGTGGATTCTGCAGTGCAAAGAGCCTTATGCTAGCTGAGAATCATCCTAAAAGGCCTTTCTCGAGGTTCCTCTGGCGTATGAGGTAAGGTGGGTGGTGACCAGAGGCAGGACCTTTTTGGTTGTGGTGCCTCAACTTTGGAATTTCCTTCTTCTATGTGTCATTGAATCTGTTTTCTTTTCAGCACTAGGTGAAGATCTTTTCATTCACTCGCCTATTGTTATTTGATTCACCACTGGAGTTTTGTCTGCTCTGCTGCTCACATTTTTATTACTGTTTTGTTCTTTTTGGAAGCTTTTTAACATTCTGATGCAAGCTGCCCTGGGAGCCTTATTGGGCTGAACAGTAGAGAACTAAGTATACCAAACAAACCCTTCAGAATGAGCGCCATCATGAAATTTGTTTTCAAAGTCTGGGCAATCAATTTTTGTCTGCCTTTTGGGATTCTGGCTTCTATAATTTCCCTTACCATAATCTTTGTGATTGTCATGTATTCCATGAAAACCTTCCATACCTTTGTTTGCTAACCACATTTGTTCTTTGTTCATACCATTCACCTGCCGTCCAATAGCAAGGTTCTCTGACCAGCTAACAATAAAACCAGCCACAAAACATTAAAAGAACTACAAACCTTAAAAGCAAAAAGATAAAGGAAAATGTTCAAGCAGAAGAGATAACATAAAACCCACAGACTTTAAGAACACACCGATACTTTGAACCCATCTTACAAGTTTCAAAAGGTTTCCAGAGACCATATTAAAATTTCCAAAATGTTATTCAAAAGCCTGGGAAAGTCATGAGATCTTATATTGGGGGGGGGGGCACACAATGCAGGTCTCAGGTGAGCCTCTCTGGAAAGTTTGTTATGCTTACTTCAACTTATTTCAGCCTAATGGTTTGCATGGCTGCATGTTTTGCACACGAGGGTTTGTAAGTGTAAGGTGCATAAACCATTGCTCTTGTGGCAACATCCTTGCTTGTTGCTTAACTGCAACTTCATAAGGTTTGTAGCCTTAATTATAAGACAATGCAACGTGTTTTCTAAACAGCTAAGTAAATAGGTGCATATGACACATACTAGCCTGTTCCTGACATATATAATTTATTTAGTTATTGATCATAATTTTTTGGCTGATTATGCATTTCATTTGTAATAGTTTGTTTTGCGACTATAGTTCTGCACCCCCTTATAAAAGTGGCGGAGAAGTACTAAAAGAAAACAGTTTCCCATATTTATTACAAATTATTGATGCGTGCTGGGCCTTCTGTTCAAAATAGAATGCATTAGAGACTTTTATTATTATTATTAAGTCGGCTGGAGACAAATCATAGAGGCTGAGATAGAATTGCTTGATTTTTATTTTATTTTTTTAAAAGAAACCCAACTTGCACATAGTTGAATACACAGATGGCAATGATAGGGGGCTGCTAAGAAGAAACAAGTTGATCGGGAAGGTTTGCTTGACTGCATTCTGAATTTGTTTCCAGCAGACCTCCTCACATGGCATTGCTTATGCAAATCTACCCTCTTTTCAGCTTGGGTCTGGATGCAGAAACCCCCTGGCAGCAGCACACAAAAGCCGAGTTGTACGGCAGCTAGCAGACCTGAAAAGGCCTGCTGAATGGAGCAATGGATGCAATATGCAGGCAGTTGAGCAAACAGAAGAGCCATTCTTTCCCGGGTACCAGTGGTGTGTGGAGAGGCAGCCTACCCTAGAGGCAGAAAGAAAAGGCCTCTAGGAAAGGGAGCGGGGCGGGGGGGGGGAGAGCAGCAGCTTGGTTCCTATAAAGAAGAGAAAGGGCTAAAGAGATGGGAGTTAAGAAGAGAAGATGCAGGAAGGAGCGAGCTGCTTTAACGCTTTTTAGGGTCATTTGAAAGGTGGTTTGAATTGGGAGGAGGGAAAGGCAGAAGACAGGGGGAAAGGGTAAATCCGTCACAAACCCCACAAATAAATATAAAGGGACCTGGCAGGGGAAAACAGTAAGAACAGCTTTTCCACCCTTCCATTCTAATACTATCAGCAACCCTTTGGAGAAAACTACGGTAGTAGTCATGGGTTCTGCATCCTACGAAAAACAAGGGCCTACAGTAACCGCAGTTTAGCAATGTATAGGAAAACCATTCCCCCCCCCCACCTAGAAAACTCTGTCCTGCTGTACCCCCCCCATTTTACTGCATAATCTATGGAAGTCTCTCTCCGAATCCATTTGAGTTTGGTGGTTTTTTCCAAAAGATTTCCATACAGTTAACAAAGAAGCCATCTCATCTGCTAAGTGAAAATTTTGTCAGCCTGTTATCACATTGAATAAATGAATAATGCATTTTTAATTTCAGTCATGCTGGGTCCTTGGCTTTAAAATGGTAGAGAACAAGCCTAAAAAGACTCTCTCTCTCTCTCTTTGTAATGACATAAAAGAGATACCATGAACTGCCTACCAAAAAAAAAAAAAAAAAAAAAAAGGAAAAAACGTGGGGGGGGGGAGAGCTTCTTCAATGCAGAAGTTTGCAAAACCTGGTCATTAATTCATCCTTAGATGCTATTATTTTTAAAGCATAAAAACCCAAGAAAGGCAAATAAAATGGAAGATGGAACCCATCTGCATTTCAGTGGCATCATTCCAATGCAGAACACTATCTCCTTATCTTTACCCCACCCCCAAGTCACTGAACAGAGGCTTTTGGGGGGTGGGGTGGGAGAGATTAGAGGAATTTATTTGCTATCTGTCAGCACTTTGCATATCAATACAAAAATTAATAAACTAATTTCAGGCATATATGACACAGTCAATGCAGAAGGCCCATTGTTAAGAGAGGAATAGTATATTCTTATCAGTGCCTTTAAACAGCTATTCATCATTTCTAAAGGGCAATTATTTGGAATCCATTAAACCCGAATTCATAATACCACTGTGTGCTGAATTTTAAATAGAAATCTGTATTTAGATGAAGGAATACATTAGTATAAGTCATTAGAGCACAGAAAAATCCATGACTTGTTCATTTTTCACTCTCTCTTCTCCCCCCTCTTCCCCGATGATACAAATCACTGAGGATATGAGCATTTCAATAAGGGGAGGGTTGCGAAAATTTTACACACACACACACACCCCATAGCAAAAGTGACATGCTATTCCTTGTGGATGCGGTTATAGATAATGATGTGTTTCTCTCTTTTTTTTAATCACTATGTTGCAGTTATTACAAATTACTGCTAGAAATGAACTTTCCATGGCAAACAGCTTAGCAATCAGGGATGGAATAATGATTGACTGATAGATAAGTACATCTGTATTCAAATGCCAAGAAATTGAAAAAAATAAATCTGGTTATCAGGAATGTTTTCTTAAGGGAACACTAGAAAACAGACAATGATAAATATGTACAGCATATATATTTCCTATTTAGAATTCTTCTGTGCTATTCGTTGTCATGATTCAGATTGATTTCTTCGAAGGGATTTGTGATCAGCAAGCAAAACTAATAAATAATAAGTAATGATAACAATACAGAGATGCATGGCCCAAAAAGATAAGGAGGAAAGATGGCAGAGCAATCAGTTCATTTCAGTAGTCCTCTGTAGGGATACCCAGAAACAAGTTACACTACAGAACAAATAATTGCCCTTGCATGGTGCATAACTAAAGTATTCGTTTTCTATGTTGTATATGTCATAGTGGCAATATTTCAGCCTAAAACAAACTTTTGAATAGAAAACTAACAGATCGTTTTATGTTCATATCTAAACTTATCAGAGCCACAACCTGCTCATCAACCCTGTGGTTATGCTCCTCGTGATAAAAAGATGAAACGAAATTTCAGAATCTGTTGAAATTCATTTGAATTTTTCAAAATGTTGGAATCTGAACTCCAAAACTGAAATCTGAGAAATAAAAATTAAAGCTAAAAGTGTTTTGATTAGTTTAAATACATTGGTTTTACCTAGAGGACTGTTTTCCTGTGTATCAACCCTAAGAACTACTTCTGAGGCTCTGTTGAGATGCCTGCCTTTGTAAACATATTAGGTCGTCAAGGACACGAATCAAGGTATTTGCGAGGAGTGGCCAGATCCTATTATGAAATATAATTCCAAGCTTGATAAGGCAAGCCCTGCCCCTTGGTCATTTTAAACTGGCCTATAAATGCTAAAAAAACCCTAGTGTTGTTTAACCTATCTGGGCCATTTTCCTTTTATTGCAAGGTTTGTGTCGGTGCACGTCACGTGGAAATGGGTAGTAAATTTTTAGGGTGATATTCATCCAAGTTATATGCTGTAATGCCATTGGGAGAGAAAAATGGATTTACTGGTAAGTTAGTTGAGACCATTTATTTCAGTTTGTCTACTCTGAATATTGCTAACATTGGACATCACCCTTCATTTTGTTGTTGTTGGGATTTGTGATTTGTATTGCATATAGTTGTAAACCACTTTGAGAGGAATCGATGCCTAAAAACCAGTCAAGGCATATATATTTTTCAAAAAAAAATAAATAAAAATAAATAAATAACATACAATAATGAATGGATTCAAGTCATCTATCATATCCTGCCAAATATTGATTGGTATTCCACTCCAGCTGTCACAAATGATAAAATGTTGATTAGTACATATCAGAGTCTGTCAAATGTCGACTGCTATATCGTGCCAACTGTCAGATACTGTAAAAATGTTCAACTCTATTGCAAAAACTTCAGAGGTCAAATGCTGTCGCTGAATATTAAATATCCACTAAATGCTCAGACAAGCAGAGCTTTTGCAGAGAAAGGCTACCACTTTGCTGAAGCAAAATGGGCTGAGTCTGCACCCGGTCACATCCTGGATGGGAGAGTCGCTGGGGACCTTGAACTACCTAGATTTCCAGGATGGAATAAAGGCAGGATACAGATGCCTGTAGAAAAACTCACAACTGCAGTTTGCTTAGGAGCATTTCATGGAGATTTCTGAGGCTAGATTTGCTTCATCACTAATTATTATTCTTAACGCTTGACCCAAGTGAAGCCGTTTATAAGTACAAAACTGCTGCTGCGAAAAAGGGAGTCCTGTCAACCTACAATTCATGTACTCTGTTATTCATCACAATATTGCACCTGTTGTTCACCTTTGTCCATTTCATCAATTGCCAGAACCAGTGAAATATTGCACTATATAATGGGAAGGGATCTTGTGCTTTTTGATCCTCAGCCTCTTCCTTATCTGGCCCCCACTGGAATTTCACTTGAAAAGTTAACAACAGTTCTTATTTGAATGGCTATTTATTTCCTGTGCCTGATGACACGTATGGGACAGATTTAGAAGAGTTTGGAGTTTGGATTTGATATCCCGCCTTTCACTCCCTTTTAAGGAGTCTCAAAGCGGCTAACATTCTCCTTTCCCTTCCTCCCCCACAACAAACACTCTGTGAGGTGAGTGGGGCTGAGAGACTTCAAAGAAGTGTGACTGGCCCAAGGTCACCCAGCAGCTGCATGTGGAGGAGCGGAGACGTGAACCTGGTTCCCCAGATTACGAGACTACCGCTCTTAACCACTACACCACACTGGCTCTCTTTATTCCTTTTGGCCTCCTGAACTGGGAAGGCAGGTCAGTGTGGAGGCCTAGTTTGCAAAGCCAGATGGGATAATGTTTACAGGTAAAAAAAAAAAAAAGGAATATGAGGCCTTTTGTGGTACCAGAACCCATGCTGCAAAGCAGGTTGGAAGTTACAGAACCTCAGAGTTGCTCCAGCAAAAGTCAAGACCAAATTGATCTTTTTAAAGCTTCACCTCCTAGACTACTTCTCCCAGGCTCCACCTTCTTGAGGAGAATTTAAAGGGCTAATCCTCCAGCCTAAAGATGGACACTCCTCTTACATTCAATGAACTCTTGTCGGGACTACTGCCTGTCCTGCTGGTATATGGCAGGAGGCATAGGTGCCAACTCCCTGGGGCCCTGGGTGCCTGAGCACCCATGAAGGGTCCAGGCACCCACAAATTTTGGTGCCAGGGTCATGCACGCTGCATGGCACCCATGGCCACGGGCAGCCACAGTCGTGGGGCCAAGATGTATTCCTGGCAGGAGGCATTTAATCCCACAGGAGAAGCTGCTCATGAGCGTCCTAGTTTGGGCTCTACAGTCACTGGTAGTATGGGAGGTTATTCTGTAGACTCCTGTCAGCCTTGTACTTAATTAAATTAAGAGGAAATGGGATCTACAGACAGGTGCTTTGTCCATATTTGCATTTTAGGCATTTGACACGCCATCAGTTGCCCCACGCCACTGCCATTGGCTCTTAAACTATGAGTTATGATCTACAGCTTGGGAGTTTAGACAGCCAATCACGTTGAGAGTGAGAGTGGCCCAGGCCTTCAGAAATGTATATAAGCAGTTGCTTTGCCTTTGTGTCCAGTTCAATAAAGGTTCTTGTTGTTATCACTGTGTCTTGCTTTGTGGGAACCCACCTAACTTCACTAAATCTTCAGGATTCACTGATCTCACTGGGCACAGGCCTGGCTGAGTGCACTGCATGTGCTTGCTATTTTCCCTATTACTAGAACAAGCAGGGATGCTCACATCACATCAGCTGCATTTTGGATTGTGGGAAAGTGTAAGGTCTTTTATGAGAAACTTTTCCAGCTTGGTTTCCCATCAGCTCGACTTGCTGATTTGTGATAGGTATCGATGCCTCACCTCCCACCCACCCAAACAAATGGTGAAAATGGCTGTGGATTTATATCCTCCCTCCCGCACCAACCCACAAAACTAAAACGAGACTTATAAGCAATCTTAATTTGTGCCTGCGGCATCTGTTTTCAATGCGAGGACTTAACCTTGGAATGTATGAAGTAAGAATAGATGAAAGTTTGGGCAGGATTTCCCACACCATTGGATAGGTCAAGAGACTCCTCACACATTGGAGCTTCCAGATCAGAGGCTTTGCTTCCCAGACAGGCTATAGAATCCTGACCTTTCTTTTGCTAGAAATTAAGCATGGCCACTGCTTAGAAAGATGATGCAAACACTTTGTACTGCTTGTATGTCATACTAGCCAGTCTGCTCAAATGGTGCAAACTAGAGTTGCTGACCAATCAGGAGTGGGGTGGCAGTAGGGGTGAATCTAGGCATTTGTTTTGTTTCAGGCTACTTACCTGAAAAGCAGGAATAGGATCATTTGCAAACACACACCAACCTTCAGCTAGATCTTTCCCCTCCAACCACAGACCTCAGATGAAGACACAAAGTCCCCTCTGAGCTCCACCTGAAACACACTCCAAATTGCTGGGTTCAGACCCTTGGTTTCCTTCTCTAACTCTGGCCTCCACTCCCAGGACCTATCCAGATGTTTCACTATTTTTTCCACTCTTTTTTGGGGAGGACATCATGGCCACATCACTGGTTTCCCTGTGATTCTTTCATCTCTGTTGAAAGCTCACAACATGTAATTTTGTCATGGTTGCTGAAAGAGCAGTACAAATGGTACAACCTCCACAGGGATGGCTCAACTTATTGTTACTCTTTTATAAAAAGGCGCACTTTGGGTATGTGCAATGATGTTTTGGGAAGCTGAGACTTTAAATTTTGGCACCGCTCCTACTTCCCTTTTGGTGGCATTTTAAATCAATTTCTTAATTTGTGCTCAGTTTTTCATTTGCATTTTTAAACACACACACTACCCCAGAAGGGGCAATTCTGCGTGAAGCTTACAGAGGAAGAGGACTGGTGTGACAGTTTTTAGTCAAGTGCTTCAGGTAGCACACTTTTTCATTTCAAGTTGGCTACCCTGCTGTATTCTAAGGATGCAGTGCCATAGTCAGCTTCTACCTAAGCAAAGATTTGGACCAGAGATCGTCTGTATTTTGGGTAATTGATTTGAGAAATAAGAGAAACAGAGAAGTTTATTTCTTCTCGTCTTGTAGATGATGTGAATACGGAGCATTGCACAATGAGTAGCTACAATGTCATGAACATCAGTCTGCCAGAAAATGAAAGAAAGATAAAAGCCCGCATTACTAGCTAATATATGAATTTCAGCATGGAGCATGCATATTGCAGATAGTCATGGTTAATTGTTACACTGAATTAATATCATTGTCTTCGAGGATAACATCATCTGTTGCTCCTCTGCTATTGATGGGATGGTCATTAGGGTTGAACAATGGCATGATTAGCCTGAGGCTTCTTTAAGATAAGAAGCATGGTTAGATTCTTCAGTGGGGCCTGTTGCAGGGCCAGAATTTTGAAGGGAAATTTCCTTTGCCTCATAACTCATAGTGGGATGTACAAAGGGAAGAACTACAGTGCCCACCAGTAGCATGGAAAGTCACTGCAAATTCTACATATAGCTTTCGCCAAAAGAGCACTAAGAGTGACTCACACTGGAAGCCTCCTAAGGGACAAGTTAGTTGTGACATTAAGATGCCATCACAGTAACATTGTACAAAATCAAACCAATCTATCTCACTATTACCTACAGTAATTGGCAGCAGCTCTCCAGGGTCTCCGATAGGTGTATTTGCCAGCCCTGGCTGAAGATGCCAGGGATTGAACTGTTTGCATGCAAGTTTTCAGCAGTACCGCTGCACCTCCCCTTAAATCCCCTTTAGCAAAAGCCAGCAGCCATGGGACAGGTGGCCCATTCAGGATTAGGGACTAATATCCCATTGTCTAGCCCTGATGAAAATTGCTCCCAGAGCTACTATTTGCCATGGAAGGGAAGCTCCTAGAGGGCTGGCTGGGGCCATCAAGTATTTGTTGACACCAAAGTTATTCCATTAAAACCATATTTTGCTTTTAGCACATCTCTGTGTTTCCCTGGGTCTCTGAAATGTCATTCCAAGAAAACCACCTTTTAAAAAATTGACTAGCTAGGGTCAGGGATGAGGATACTGCAGTCCTGTAGGTGCTGTTGAACTACAGTTCCCATCATCCCTGGTGATTGTCCATACTGACTCTGGATCTGGTGGAATTTGGGAGTCCAACAATGTCTGGAAGGCCATAGGTTTTCCACCTCTGGGTTAAATGGTATGAGCTGTGGTCCTGATGATAGGACAGTCTACAAAGAAACCTTTTATCTTCACTGCACACAGAAGAGTAGGTAAGAAAAGCTTTTATTAATGAAAATGATGAAATAATGCTTAATTATAAATAACTGAAAATCACAATAAACTGTGACATATGTACATATTATTGTGCACAATGTAGATAATGCAGTATTACATATTGTGTTATTGTACATATGATATACAGATATTGTACATATTAATTCCCCTGCCAAAGTTATGTTTTGTGTTTGCTGCTATATGGTCTATGATGAGGATCTTTGAAGCAATGATAATAGATTGTACAAAGACAGGTAGATTGCTAGGAAAGCTGGATTGCATAGGAAGGCTGTTATCCCAATCTTGTAGGCTGTCAGGCACTGAATTAGGCAGTCGGATGTCGCCTTGCAGGATCAGACTTTCTACCAAAGGGAAGAAATGTAGGCTCAAGATCACTGAATCTTGGTTAGCACAGAACAAGGTCTGCTCCTGACGCAATCTTTCTTTCTTAGCTGCACAGCTTTTTATTGCACTGCTGTGAGGTTTAATAGTAATACATCCTCCCCCTATGTCTTGCCAGAAACAGTAGCCCTTGCTTGTTATATTTTACAAATGATTTGGTGTAATGGTAATAAGATCCACAGAGCTGACTTGCGTGAGTCAAAAATGGTATCCTGCTTTGAGAATAAATGCCTTATTGTACAGCAGGAGACTAAAATGTGGCCACAAAGTTCAATTTCATTGATAATAATTCTCAAATTGCTGTGAATGAGATGGAAGTTTAGTTCCAGAGGCTTGAACCTCTTGTATCTTTTGACAAAGGTTGCCAAGCACCATAAGAATCCTGTGGCTATTGATACCTCAGCACTTCAATATGGGAGCGGCTGGGGGGAGGGGATGGTGCAGGCTGAGGCAGCAGTGAGCTTAGGCGGACATGGGCACAACAGCAGAGCAAATCCAGTGCTTCTGTTGATTCTGTCAACATGCAGAGAGCTGGGAAGCCAGCTGGCAAGCCCCAGCTATGCCGTCTCCATCCATTGACCCGTGCTCCAATGTAAATCAGTGACCCATACTTCAAAAGCCAGGGCACACTATCAGCAGATAGTACTGTGCACACAGAATAGGTGTGAGGCTTGTGAAGTCATACTACAACTACAGATTTATTAATCATAAATCAGGACAAAGAAACATGTTGTCTCTCTCTCGTGTCATCTCAGAGAGAAACAGGAAAAGCAAAAGCTATACAGAAATGGAAGTTCCCAGCATACTGTGCTGGAATGTAAACAGACATGTGACACATAACAATCCCATGTCTGTTCCATAAGGTGGAACAGAATTCTCAACAGATTCACCTGAGCAGCCTTGATCTTGCTCCACCCCATCCCAGTAAGTGGCAGTGATCTCATGGCCTCATGGCCATCTCCACAATGGCACCCCTGCCAGCGCCTCTTGCTTCAGCCTACCATGCTTGGTATCCTCAAAAGCAAACTCTTGAAATCCACTTTCTGTTGCAATAGCCATTGTTTCTCAAAAGTTGCTTTGAAAGTATTGATATATATCCACACCCAATGAAGAAAGGGGCACTGTCAAGCTGCTCCTAGATGTCAAACATACTCAAGTCTGCTGCATTCATTCATTCTACTAAGTTGTCAGCAACATCAAACGAATGACAAAGAAATACTTGTGGTCCCCATATAGAGTATGTCTAGACTGGCCCTAGGTTCGCATTCCACTTCCATTCAGTTATATCACTCATTATTCATTTTCACCCCCTACCTGGGTTCCAGATTTGTCCACTTGAGCCTGTGCATCCATGAAAGGATGGAAAGATTGACACTTCATGGACAGGTGCATATTATATCACATGTGTCAGAGGCAGTCATCCACACCAGTGCCACTCATACAGGATTTCTGCTTCACTGATGGCATCAAGCTGTCCTACAGCATGAATTATAAGACATGCTGTCACACTCTTATGGTAACAGCCATCTGAAACATGCAGCCCCTTCCTCTTGCTTCCTCCTCCATCAAGAGCTGCAGGCTATCCCATATGCCCACTTAGCAATAATGACTTGCAGCTGGATCCAGAGGTCTGCTGTTTCTTTGGATCATGTGGATTTGTCCATGCCGACCTTGAGTGGAAAGGGAGGGATATGGGTCTCATGCTTGCTCATCAAGGAAGAGAAAGCTCCGGAGGATCTACTGCTGGAGATCAGCTACTGCTTTGCTTCCTCAGTAAGTGTGAAGTGTGCTGGTTCAACCTCCCTTAAGCACTAAGGACTTGAGAGGCTGCATGGATGCAGTAGGGGAAACAAGCTATGGTTACGCACAGCTGATATTTTTGAAGATCAGCAGTGCTAATCACTGCGCTAATATTACAATAGTTGCAGGACATAAAGTGCAGTTCAGGCAAACCAAGCCATCAAACACTATATTAAGAGCATATGACCATAAGAAGAGCCCAGCTGGGTCAGATGTAAGGCTTATCTAGTCCTGCATCCTATTTCCCACAGATGCTACCAGATACCGGGAACCAGAGGAGAGGAAAGTGCTTTTGTGCTTGGGTCCTGCATGCACGTTTCCCACAGGCATCTGGGTGGCCATTGTAAGGATAGGATGCTGGAGTAGATGGGCCATTGGCCTGATCCAGTAGGCTCTCTTTATGTTCTTATGCACATGAGAAGCGTAGAGCAGTGAATGAATGCAATAGCCCTCTTCTACTGTTCCCCACCAACTGCTATTCAGAGCTTTGGTGCTTCTGATGCTGGATGCAGCACAAAACTATTTTTAGTGGCAATTGATAGCTTTATCCTCCATGAATTTATCTACTATGAATCCTGTCCAAATTAATTAACCTTATGTTAATGCAATTAGGATATAGTTCACTTTACTTGGTCGGATGCTAAGAGAAGCCATCATTACCCAGCCCTCTCAGTTTAAGGAACATAAGGGACTTCTTCATCCATTCAGTCCCATCTAATTATGTTTAGTCGGTGCTTTCATGAACATAATTGGCCATTATTTGATAGAACAGCTTAAGTAATTCTAATTATTTGAGCAAAATCCTTAGACAGAAGTTTTGAATAGTAAGATAAACAGTTACATCTCTGGGGATGGCAAGGCAGCCACAGGCCATCTTGGAATTTCACACGCAACTGCCATAGTCTTAGAATTGCACTCATCCAGTTTCAAGTCGTACTCACTTCTTTGGTGCAGAAACAATAGCATCTAATTACTGGTTTACCATTTCTGTTTCTCATTTCTTGCAGAACCAGTCATTTCTTGCAGAACCAGTGATCCTTCCATACCTAGATTTAATTCATGCTGATTCTTGCCAGTTGTGAATATGAATCTTAAGATCATGCCTATTCTTCTTGTAAGAAATAATAATGCAACTTGCTTATCTACATGAACAGTAGAAGGTCATTCCTTGGACAAACGATTTGGAATTTGCTGGCATTCTTCTGGATCATTTAATACATGGGTTGGCAAACTAAGACCCAGGGGCCAGATCCGGCCCAATCACCTTCTCAATCCAGCCCACGGACGGTGTGGGAATCAGCATGTTTTTACATGAGTAGAATGTGTCCTTTTATTTAAAATGCATCTCTGGGTTATTTGTGGGGCATAGGAATTCGTTCATTTTTTTTCCGTTTCAAAATATAATCCGGCCCTCCACAAGGTCTGAGGGACAGTGGACCGGCCCCCTGTTGAAAAAGTTTGCTGACCCCTGATTTAATAGGATATATATATATATATATGATTTAAGCTGGTTAGGTTTGTCAAATGGCACAATCAAAGTCTGACTCAGCATGGAGAGGGTCTGTACTAATATAAAGTAAGAATATTACTTAGGTATATTGATTTCAATCAATCTACTTTGTATGACAAATGTGGGATATCACCCATTGCACTTTTTCTATAGATTTCAGTTTAGCTATTTGATAACAATAAAATGTCCTGGATCATTTTTTTTTCCCCTTTAAGAAAGAGGACAAACTATTCTCTTGGTCTCTGCTTCTCTTTCTCTCTTTCTGTATGTACACACACATAATCACGAGTTGGACACCATGCCACGAGCTTAAATTAAACCATATGTTTCTTTTATGAAAATAATATGAGAATAAATGAGATTCTTAGCTGGCACTCCTGATTTCTAACATGTGTTTTTCTTTGGGGAGAAATCCTCAAGATAATGTATATGCCCTCCAGGCAACTCCTTAAAACACCTGCAATACTGGGTTGTAAAAAAAAAAATAGCCTCCTCATAAAGGCCCTTTGTTTAGTAAACAAGAATTCAATATTTGGAATGAGAACTTGATTTTCCTGTCTTGGCATTTGTTAAAAATGAACTACAATATAACCCATCAAAGAAACTATGTGCAAGTATTGTGTAGCAATCGGTATTTACAGACTCGAGCTGACATTATTTCCACAAATACAGACTTGGATCATATATAGTCCAAGTTAGCATACTTGGTTGTCACAAAAGTCACACCAGCCTTTTCTGGCTAGGGATCATGAGCGTTGTAGTCCAAAACATCTGGAGGGCAAACCAGGTTGGCAAAGGCAATGCGGACTTTCATTTAAATAGCAATAACTGGACCCAAACCATTGAAGCAGGCAAAAACGTGAAACTGCAGGACAGTTTCATATCACAGCCTTTGTGCAGAGTTATGAGTCGCTGTACAGTCAGTCACCACAACTCCGAGGTCATGTGGATTAGCTACTTGCATTGAAATGAATGGGCTCTTGTAAGTACAGTGGTACCTCGCAAGACGAAAAACGCGCAAGACGAAAAACGCGCAAGACGAAAGAGTTTTCCGTTTTTTGAGTCGTTCCGCAAGACAAATTTCCCTATGGGCTTGCTTCGCAAGACGAAACGTCTTGCGAGTTCTTGCGAGTTTGTTTCCTTTTTCTTAAAGCCGCTAAGCCGTTAATAGCCGTTAATAGCCGCTAAGCCGCTAAGCCGCTAATAGCCGCTAAGCCGCTAAGCCGCTAATAGCTGTGCTTCGCAAGACGAAAAAACCGCAAGACGAAGAGACTCGCGGAACGGATTAATTTCGTCTTGCGAGGCACCACTGTAGTGGGGTTATATATGTGTGTTAGATCCAGCATTCTAATCTGGGGTCAGTGGTTTTCTCCCCAAAGGCATAAAATTGATCTTTGAAGTACAGTAGTACCTCAGGTTACATACACTTCAGGTTACATACGCTTCAGGTTACAGACTCTGCTAACCCAGAAATAGTTCTTCAGGTTAAGAACTTTGCTTCAGGATGAGAACAGAAATCGGGCTCCGACGGCACAGCAGCAACAGGAGGCCCCATTAGCTAAAGTGGTGCTTCAGGTTAAGAACAGTTTCAGGTTAAGTACGGACCTCTGGAATGAATTAAGTACTTAACCCGAGGTACCACTGTAGTATGTCAGTAGTTGCACCAATGCCGAGTGATCCATAGTTACCCAAAAGATTTCCATTTGTAACCTGTTTTTCTCTATATATATCTGGAAACTCGTTATCTTTCCATTCTGCTTGTTGAGATAGCAAACATGCTTGTTTAACATAATGGACAGCTGCTCTTATTTACTGCCTCCATACCAAATTATAACTTCAAACAACACAGAGTTCTGTACACTTTTCTCCTTCTTGAAAACCATCCAGCTCTACCTCCAGCTAATTTGTAGGTGCTGGCCTACTGAGATTGTTGCACCCTTGGTAAATTGTTGCTAGACTTAAATAACAAAAGGGTATGGTGGGTTCCCTCTCCCCTACCCCCACCCCTGCCAAATATTTGCCAACTGATCCTTTGATGTATTTCACTGACCCCATTATAAGGTAAAATGTCATCATCCCACCTGACATGACTTTCCAGGACCATAACAGAATACGGCTGACTCATCGTCTGGGAATTTAGAATAGACCCTGCCTTTGTAAGGGAACTTTCAGAACTCGAAAAACTGGTTACTTGGAACAAACATAGATCAGATGTTTGACACCTTTCCTCCCTCTCTCCCCCACCGTCAATAGTTAATAGCACAACCACTTTGAGGTCGAAGGTAAAGTACATTTGCACAGGCTTGGAAATGAGAATCAAGAGACCTCCTGCTCTCATGGTTATAAAAGCGAGTTCATTTGAACTGTGCAACCCCTTTAGGGATTGACCATTACCGTAGGGCTAAATGGAGCTTGAGTTAAGATTTGTGGAGGGTGGAGGCAGCTCTCCCATCCCAACCGCAACTGTATAAAATGCTCTGCTTCACAGGAGAGAAGCTGATGAAGGAGGTATGAGACATAGAGTTCCTTTGTCCATGACGGAGGAAAGTAGATGTCACGCTACCTGTCTATGCTAGAGGAAGCTCAGAGAGGGGCAGTTTTTTGCCATTATGGCGCCCTCTGGCTTTTTTTGGAGGGGCGCATTTTGAAGCACATAATAGTCTACCTAGGCTTGCAGGATCAAATAACAGGTATTTGTGTGTGTTTAATAGTAGAGGATGGAGAGCAAGAGGAAGGTGTATGATTGATTGATCTTCAGGAACATTTCTTCCAGAAGATACATATCTAGAAGAATGGGAAAATGGGGGTGGGTGAGTTAATCTCTCTTCCACCAATGCAGGTGGGAGAAGAAGTGACTTGAAAATCCTCTCCCCAAGGCATGGTAGATGCAGGTGAAGCAGGTCTGAAGAGGAAAGAAATGGGGTGGGGTAATGAATTACAGGGATGTGGATTGGGCCATTGAGACAGGTCCATCCTTAACTACTGATCCTGGAAGGAAGAACAGCAAAAGAGGCTTGGCCAACGGAGTCAGCCTCTTTTCTTTGGCCTTGGGCCCACCCCTGGCCAGCCGTCCATTGTCCTCCCTGACCGAGGGCAGGTCAAAGGCCAGCTCAAGCAGGTGGGTGGCACCTGCCCAGGTGAGCCCCGCTCGGTGCCACAAACCCTGCCCACCTGTGGGGAAGGGAGGGCAGATTTTGGCATCCAGAAATCTGGGAAGGCCTTGGACAGGAACACTGTAAACCAGATAATACAAACTATTTCTTGAGTTTCTCTGAAGGAGAAGCTGAAAATAAGCAGGTCTGTTGTTGCCTATACTTCGCAAGCAAGTGTTGCATTGGTGTGTTTGTGGAGTCTAAAGGTCATTTCAGTGTAATATTCTAGGGTAGACTTTTTTCAGCTTGGGGTCCCTAGAGGCTGCTGGACTGCAACTCTAATCACCACTGCCCATTGGCAGGAGTCCAAAACACTTCTGGGGACCCATGGGAGAAGGACAGTGTTCAAGGGAACTCATATTTCTATTCCCCTTTCACATGAGAACCATGTGGCCTTCTGAGCAGTTAGCCATGGCTTCACTTCCTTTTACATGCACAAGGATTAAGTATTGGATAGCCCATTAGTCTCAGAGGCTCTGCATCTTCAAAGACTGTGTTTTCCTTCACCTTTCATCAACCTAATTTAATTTATAATTTAGTTCATTGCTTTACTTTTGCTAAAAAGGATTCGGAATGCAGTCTCTGTTATTATTATTCTTTTGTTATGTTCTATATCTTACTTTGTGTTGTTCCTCTTTCTATTCCACAGTTGCATACATTTTTATATACATTAGCCATATTGCTGTATCCCCCCACCCCCAGCCTGTGGGCTAAAGATTTGGCAGCTCAGTTCTGCGAAGTAAAGAGCTGAAAATGGTATATTTAAAAATTGGCTGCATGTGCTGACATATTATCTGTCAAATCATTTTGAAAACTGGGCAAGAAGACCAAATCCACAAGCTGGTAATCCAGTGCTTTGATGTGGAAACAAAGATAGGATGCAAATTCAGTGCTAGGCACTTGCTGTAGAAGCAGCTAAATCAGATTACTGCTAGCAGGCTTTTCTTCAAACAAGATATGAGAAAGCATACAATTACTTGGGATCTTTCATTTAGGTATGGTATTTCAAATGTGGTACTGAATCCCCAAAATGTAAATGCATATATTGTTGCATTCTTGCAGAATAATATTTTCTGCTATCCACTCCCGAATCTCCCCTTCTTCCTGCTCCCTTTGACTATTTTACTTCTCGCCACTAACTTTACATCGTTTATAAACATGTTAAAAAGCAAAGGTCCCAGTGCTGATCCTTGCAGGACTCGACTTTCTATATCCCTCCATTCAGAGAAATGTCTATTTATTTCTACTCTCTGCTTCCTGCTACTTAACCAATTCCAGATCCACAAGAACTTGTCCTCTTTTCCTATGGCTCTTAAATTTACTCAGGGATCTTTGATGAGCTGCTTTCTCGAAGTCTTTTGAAACTCAGTAAGTCCCATGGAAGTTCCTATGGGACATTTATAACGTTATGCAGCAAAAGTTTAGAGCAGAGAAAACAAGGAAGACACAAGTGCTCTTTAGTACCATTGTGTGAAAGAAACACGGTTTTGTATTTTCCTGCAGCCCCTCAAGGAATGCCAACAACGTGAGGCAGAATGTCAAATATTTTGATTTGTTCTTTTTCTTTGGATTTTGAATATTTATGCAAGCCACTGAATAGAATGCAAACAAAAGAATTGGATGGTTAGCATATTTTTGGAGCACATATTTCCTTCTATAGCAGGGCCCAAATGTCACAGCTGCCTGTACCAGTCAGAGGATATCATGTGAACTTTAAAAAACCTTTTTCATAGAATGAACTTTCTGTAACATCTTACTAATAGTGTGTGGCTAACCAAACTGAGTTTCCCCCTCATTTCCCTGCCCTCCTTTTGGGCAAAACCATAATGCAAACCTCAGCTTGAGTGAGACATGTTCAGGGCATGAAGGGTCAAAGAGAATAATTATTTTCTTCTGAGTAGAATTAGTTGTGTTAATTCTTCTCTATGAGAAGAACAGTATTCACTGTCTTACCCATCATGGAAATTAGAGTAGCTTATGCTTTTCACATACTTTCGAGATGAAATATGGGTATGCTAAGGGATTGAAAAATGTATCTATTAACTGTTGCAAAAAAAATGGTCATTACTTGAAACCATACACGTTACAGCTAGGATCCAGAAGTCTCTGCCTATGTGCAAAGTGTTTCTGTGTATGTATGGCAAAAGCAGACACCTTTTGCATCTGGCTACAGTGCACATCAAATGCCTCTTTGGAGTGTCATTTCTTCCCCTTCCAAAGTTTTTAGGAGCAACAGATACTGGTAGGAAGTCAGGCTGTAATATAGCCCTTTGGATCCTGGTCTATGTTTCCAATGTATAAATCAGCCTTGTAAATATGCCAGTGTAAATTACTAGCTTGCCTGCATGGGACATGGGTGGTGCTGTTGTCTAAACCACTAAGCCTCTTGGGTTGCCGATCAGAAGGTTGGTGGTTTGAATCCCTGCAACAGGATGAGCTCCTGTTGCTCTGTCCCAGCTCCTGCCAACCTAGCAGTTCAAAAGCATGCCAGTGCAAGTAAGATAAATAGGTACTGCTGTGGTGGGAAGGTAAATGGCATTCCTGTGCACTCTGGTTTCTATCACGGTGTTCTGTTGTGCCAGAAGCGGTTTAGTCATGCTGGCCACATGACCTGGAAAGCTGTCTGTGGACAAACACTGGCTACCTCAGCCTGAAAGCGAGATGAGCGCCACAACCCCATAGTCGCCTTTGACTGGACTTGACCATCCAGGGGTTCTTTACCTTTTACTAGCCTGCAAATGCTTTTACTAGCCTGTGGACCATGACGAGCAGGCCCTTTCATAGCCTTTGGCTATGGTGTCAAATGCTGTCTCATGTGAAGTAAGACTCAACTGCTAGAATGGCCAGATTCTATGTGTGGCAGAATAATATATTGGGATAGTCCAGAGGAAGCCTGTGGAAATGTGGGCTACTGACTCTTAGCTGGCTTGTGAAAAACAAAAAGGCTTCCACCAAGGAGACTTCTCAGGAAGGACAGTGTGGCCTGTCCCTCCTCTGTCAGCCTCTGTGCTAGTTGTAGAGGTAGAGACATCCCTTCCTCTGTAGCTAGCATGGAAACCAAGCGGGCTGGCAGCCTTCCACCAGCTCATTCACTTGCATGCGTGGAATTCCACGCATTTGCCTTCACAGAATGTCTGCAAACTTATGGCTGCCAAGCAAGATGCTAAATATGAAGCTGGTATAAAGTCTCCACGTGATTGGCTGGAGGAACAACTTTGGACACAGTCCTGCAGAAGCCAAATTGAATGGAATGTGGGCTGTGGAAAGAGCATGGCTGAAAGCTAGACAGTTAATTGCTTTCAGAACTTTACTGGCTTGACTATTCTTGTGCAGATTAAGCCTTGACGTACTAGCAGACATTTGGTAGCTGTGATAATCGTGTATGTGACTGCAGTACTGCGCTGCTTGCTAATATGCATCACGCCCCCTCCCTCCCAAAGTTCGAATTACTTTTTCATATTCATAGGCAAGGTCACAGCCTATCCTGTTACATGATAGCATCTCTAATTCCTTCTCCTCTGCAAAACTTGGGGTTGGGTTGGTGGCCTATTGTGATTGAGGGTGGCTGCATGGGACCTGGATAGGTAAAGGTCAGCATTCATATACAGAATGTTATTACTTGGTTGTAAATGAAATCAGTTGCTGCCCCCGTCTCTCAGCAAAAGGCTATGAGGCTTCCAAAGCTTTCTCTATCCCCCACCGCCCTCTCTCTCTCACTTGGTGTGTGTGTGTGTCTCCCTCTTGGTGTGTAGACTGGAAGAGGCTGACAGGACACCTGTTCTGTGAGTGATAAGGGAAAATAAATGAATTTCACCTTGACAGCTCATTAATACATTGTTTGGCATCCACATGCATTGTGTGACCCAATCACAGCTTTGCAAAAACTCCTGTGTAGTAGCAAGTCTTATTTACATGTGATCTGGGCAATCTTTGAATGGATTTGAGTCATATATAATCATTGTATTAGCTCACATTTGGTTAACTCCAGCAAAGGAATGCAAGCAATGGGGTGTAAATGTCTAATATGGACATACACTCCCTCCCCCTCCCCCACAGCGCTTTATCCATTGTATTTATGCACAATACTTCATGTCACATAGTCAGTGACAAGATGTTTTTGTATAATGGGCCCAATAAAGATTTCTCCACATTATTCCTGTGTTGCGCTTCATGTACACTATAATTCAAAGGGATGCTATGCTCCGCTGCCAGCAAGGGTGTCCCATTCATTTTTTGTACAGTGGTACCTCGGGTTACATACGCTTCAGGTTACAGACTCCGCTAACCCAGAAATATTACCTCAGAAATCGTGCAGTGGAGACGCAGCGGCAGCAGGAGGCCCTATTAGCTAAAGTAGTGCTTCAGGTTAAGAACAGACCTCCAGAATGAATTAAGTTCTTAACCCGAGGTACCACTGTACTTGAATTGGCCCCTCTGTTGAAGTGAATGTGCAGATACACCATCTGTTTGTTGTTGCACATATATGGTTCTGAGTCAGAATGACTTCACTGTAAGTCTCAAAAGACTGAGGGACTGAGCCAGCCCAAAATCCAATGGATTCTGAATCAGCGCCATTAACATCAGTTGTTGTCACTGAGCCCAATCCAAGCTGGTGCAGCAATTTGCCTGCCCACCTTATGCCCCAACCAGCATGACCAGTGAGGCTGTGGATGTTTTGATAGAGCCATTGCTCCATCATGCCCTGCCATTGCCTGGATTGCCCTGCCTTTCATGCTTTGTGTAGACCCATTGGAATCTGTTGGTGGTATCTGATTAACTCAGAGTAAACCTATTGAAACCAATGGACTAATGCAAGTCCATTGGTTTCAGCATATCTTTTTGAGTCATTGATTTCAGTAGGTCTACTTGATCTGCATCTAGCCCCTTATGTGTTTATTTTCCTCACAGATTGAAGTTTATCAAAATAGCCTTTCCTACTATGACGTCAGTGACCAGAGCCCAAGCCTTTGTGACACAGAGCCTTCTGCAGTAGAGCTCAAATGAAGTTATAACCCTGTAGGCCTATTGAAATAGCATGGCTTATATCAGAATAATTGGTCTCAGTTAACATTAATTCCATTGGCATTGTTTCATCTAATAAAACAGAACTAAAATGCCTAAGGCATCATATTTGCTGATTTGTATTTTCAACTCATCACCATATCCCACGACTCCTCCGCACTGTTCCTTGTAACATCTTCCTATCAAAGCTCCAACGCCAACACTGAGTAATACCTCAGAGGGCTGGAGCAATCTCCCTCTTGTTAATTACTTTTTTCTCAGATATTCTCTTCTTTTGTTTCTTTGTTCTTGATAGGGTAAAAGGCCATGAGAGGGAAGGAAGGAAGAAAGGGCAACTTGGTAAGATATTGTCGTGACTTTTATGTGTGAAAAATGGAGTACGGAAGATATGAGAGAGTCAGTCCTTGGTGAAGCCTTTGTACAGCTTATTAAGCATTGCCAGCAGATTTAGCCTAAAGGAACATTTTGGAGGCTCCCATTCCAGCAAGCTACATGAGGAATGTCAAGGGAAAGTAAATAAGTTTCCATATTTCCAAATTCCAAATTTCATCCCTACTGCTGAAGTTTCCATATACACTCGGACACCATATATACACTCAAGGGATATCTTTTTCCTTCATCAAAACTGGATCTAGAGATTACTCATTGTCATTCGGATCTTAAGTACACCAAGTGGTGTAAATTTTCACAACTGCAAATAGAAAACAAAAAAGTTGTGAAACAGCCTGCAAAACCACATGACTGTGTCAGCGCCACATAAGATCTGCCTGGGTCTTAGGCAGTTCATAAAAAATGACTTTCAACAGCTGTGAAACAAATAGCTAAAGGACACAAATTCTGTTGAATGCCATTAGCCAGTCTGCTGTGATTATACAATAATAACTTTGATTGTGAGGGCAATAGCAGCAATCACTTCTAAGTAATAAACAGAAATGAATTTATCCTCACCGTTGTAAGCCTTGTACAGATTGAAAGATTCATTGTGGTTGACAGAGGATAGCAATTCATCCAACCTCTAACCTGTGTGTCTGCATCTATGTGCATCATCCTTCTCCTTGTCGACAACCATTTATGTGTCAGGTTTTTTAAGAGGAAAATGACTTCAAAGGAGCTAAGAACGCCATTAACAATTAGCTTGCTATTGCATTCCTTTATGACATTTCAATCACCTGAGCCCTTATTGTCTGAATTATGTCAACCTTGTTTCATTGCCCGAGTGTGTAAATTATAAAGAAATATTTTGAAAGTTCAAATAGCCCATTGTTTCCACAATCCTCTTGTGAGCCATTAGTGGGGTTTCCAAAGGGCATTTCTGACACATATGGTATGGGGCACATGCGTGAGACATACTGTACTTGACATAAATGCCTAAGACAAATCATTTGGTGTGAGAGTTCTGTCAGAAATGTGGGTCAATCGTGTCAGTTTACTAAAGAACTGATTACATGTGGGAATCAGCCACACTTTCTTTCATACCTGACTATATAGTTGTGAAGATCATGACACAGATTGTTCATCCTGTATCCATTCTGAATGTTTGGATTTATGACATCCTCTCATCTTTAGATAAAAACATTGCTTATCTTCTGTTTTTTCTACAGTTTTTTCTTCTTCTATTAAACTTCTATTCTATTAAACTTGTTTAGAATGTCTTCCCCTTTGACTTTAAGGGGCCAGTGTGCTTCAGTGAATAGAGTACTGAATAGGGGTGTGTGAGAGAGAGACCCAGATTATTTCATACAGTATGGTTTTCTGGATCAAAAATGGTGGGCTACAGATTCCCCAACCCTGTATGATAAAACCAGTTCAGTGACCCCCAATTTCTCCCTGTGCAGTCTAATGTCTGCCTCCATTTACCCACTCCTAAGGCACTAGAAAAGGATTCCGATACTCACATATTGATATTAGATAATATATGGTGATCCCCTATGGCCAGGATGCACAGCTCATATCTACCAGGAGCCATGTGTTCCATATTATAGACTCAATTTTATGGATTTCTCTTCCCATTGCAGACAGGTAGGCCTCTTCCCCATTGAATTCCCAGTGCCTACTGAAGACTCTTATTTTTATTATTCCAGTGGGAATTTTAACTGAATTCTGATTTTTTCGTTTTAACTCATTTTTATTTTCCTCATGTTGAATTTCTATGCTCTACTTAGAAACAACTGTAATTAAGTAAGTATACAAATAGCTGCATAAATGAATAGGGACACAAAGTTCCCAGTTTGGGAGTTGCCTGACATTCTGCATATGCAGAACTGCCTGTTTTCAAAGTAACACTCCTCGGATGGGTGTGGTGTCATGGTCAAAGTTTAATGGCACTTTAATATTTGAAGCAGCCAGTGTTCCTTGAAGAGTGAGTGCTTAAAAAGAATGAGTGTTAAAAAGTGTGACTGTTAAAAAAGCATGCGTGTTAAAGGCTGACAGTAGATGAGATCAGGAAAATATATTACAGCTATCAGCATAGAGATCTTCCTTAACTATTGCCATTTCCTGAAGAGACAGTAGTATAAAACATGCCCCAAAGGCAGAATGTATATGTCTAAATAATAAGCATTTCATTAATTGGGCTTGGAGCAGTATTGCTACTTGCTCTCAAAGAAATATTGGGGTCAATTTTCAATTCATGGATAGCTAGGACAACATAAATGCACCTTGAAAAGGCAGTGGGGGAAAGCAAATCCTTAAATGAAGTCGCAATGCAGCTATTACGTGTAGCTACTGTTTTGAAGGTAATGCTTTTTATGTGGACAAAATTATTTTCACACTCTTTCTGGATTGTACCGATCAAAGCACGTGAAGCAGAAATGACTTATTCAGAATTGTATGTTTCAGTACTAGAGGCAATTTCACGAGCAAACATTACAAATGACCAAACCCTGAAAGGACCCCAGAGAAACTTGTAAAAATAATAATAATGAAAAACACCGATAAGGCTGAGATAAGTCTCTGCTGCTTTCCATTCCTGACACCCCAATCCCTTCACTTTTACTGTGGTAACTGCTGAGCCATTTCTTAAGTTCTGAAGAGCTTCACTGTGAATTGAGTCTTCTTATACTGTTGGTTAGTTGATGACAAACACCATCACTTAGCTGATCAGTGGTGCCTGTAACCATCCTTTGACCCAGTCACATTTTTACCTGCGAGCACCTGACCTCTTGTATTTGGGTGTGTCTTGGCCAGAGCAGCCTCATGATCCAACTGGGTATGCCTGGTGGGCCTAATTAGGCCAGCAGACTGGAGGTTCCCAGTCCCAGCCTCATAGCAACAATGGTAAATCTGTGGTCTTCCAGATATTACTAGACTCCAGCATCATTCATGGTCAGGGATGATGGGAGTTGTATTCCAACAACACCTGCAGAGCCATAAGTTCTCCACCCCTGCCTCACAGAGTGTAAGCCTCTTATGGCGTGCCTTCCATGGCAAAGCAATTCCTGTAGAGCAGCTCCCTCTTGTGCCAAGAATATTTCTGGAAGCTCCAGAAGGACACACAAGAGGAATCTATGCTGCACTCCTCACTGATCGACTGTCCCAGATTTGGGGATGGGTGACACTGGCAAGGAAAGGACTCCTATTGTGGCTCCATCTATTTGACCTATCATGATGGAATAAGGAGTCAAACCAAAGTGGCCCCCACACAACAAAGGGAATGCCAGAAGGGCCCTGCACCATAGGATGTGATCCCAGGTGTGTGTCAGGTGCAGGGCACTCCAGGATTCCCTAACTACTGGGGGCAAAAGCTGGACTGCATCCCAGGGATCATTCATATCTTCAGTCTCCAGTGATTTAGCAGAGGAATGGAAACCACTGAGTGGAAGTCTACTAAGAGTGTCATTCTTAACTGTGCAACTAGATTTTACTAGATTTTTCCACTAAGTCTCTTGGTATGCAACTAGATTTCACTCAGAGTAGACCCATTGAACTTAATGAACATGTATAATTTCAAAAGATCTACTATGAGTAACACCACCTGTACATGCATAGATGCAATGCAGAAGTGATGTCAGTTCTTATTACAAAATTAGCCCTTATGCATGGTGGACAGGTTTCCTGGAGAGAGAGAGAGAGAGAGAGAGAGAGAGAGACCTAGAACCAGCAGAAAACAAAGGGGGGCTTTGGATAAATACAGTGGTAGCTCGGGTTACAGACGCTTCAGGTTACAGATGCTTCAGGTTACAGACTCTGCTAACCCAGAAATAGTACCTTGGGTTAAGAACTTTGCTTCAGGATGAGAACAGAAATCGCGCAGCGGTAGCGTGGCAGCAACAAGAGGCCCCATTAGCTAAAGTGGTACCTCAGGTTAAGAACAGTTTCAGGTTAAGAACGGACCTCTGGAACGTATTAAGTTCTTAACCTGAGGTACCACTGTATGCACTAATAGTGTTATTTAAAAAAGTAGTTTTTATGCATGGTCAGAATGGATAAGAATGAAGGATACATCTGTGAATGCTCCCTTTTTGAGTGAAAGACATTCATTTTATAGCTGTTCCTTATGCATTCCTAGACATTTCTACAGCCTATAAAGACCAGCCCCTCCAAGTGATGTCCCTGATTTAGAGAAGCCATCCTGGTTTCTGATTTGATCCTGGAATGTCCTGCTTTTCCTTAGGATGTCCCTATTTTCACTGGAGAAATGTTGGAGGGTATGGAGTTATCCAACCCCTGAGCTGTCTGAAGGCAATCCAATATTTTGATTTTTTGAAAAAAAAAGTTTAATGTTTTATTATGTTTTTATAAATGTTGGAAGCTTCCCAGAGTGCTGAGGCAACCTAGTAAGATGTGTAGGGTATAAATAGTAAAATTATCATTATGGAATGGGATGTCCCTATTTTCATCAGAGAAAAGTTGGAGGGTATGAAAGACTAAGCTAAGCTTGCTAGATCAGTGCAAAAACAGGCCACCTCTCCTGAATGCTCATATTTCTTTTTCTCTCTCCATTTAAAGCTTTATTCAGTATTTTGCCACGACACACCTAACAGTATGTGCTGAAAAGCTTAGTGAAATATAATTAATTCATTAAGTTAATTTAATTAACCAACCAAGATGGAGAGTGTTATTGTAAGTTAACACTGAGATGCCTGCTTTATATTCTGTGATATGCAAGTTCTGGTTGTTTTTTTAATATGTGTTTGTGTGTGTGTGTGTGTTTGTGTGTTGCTGTAATATGGGAACTAATAGTGAAGCTGGTTTCACCTAAAGCCTTTCAGTACTTTCTCCCTATAATGAAGGCCATTAGTTGAGATATATGTGAGATGCACTCAGTTCTGTCCTACACTGGGAGATTCCTGATACGTGTTTTAAAAAATAAAATATAACTTGAGAATAAAAAGGGTGTGGGGGAGACATTATCTGTGGAAGATTAGAGATAGCTTTGTCAGCTACAATTATTTCTGTTATTTCTCTTCATGCAGCATTTGCATTCTTACATGTATAAATTAGATAATTAGATGATAACATGAATGCAACAGACCAATAAATTAAATTATCTAATGCTTTTGTGAGTCTACTTTCCAGATATCCCTTTTGTTCCACATTATGCTGCTTGTATAGCAGGCTTCTTTTTCAGTGGACTAGTCCTTAGATGCAATTAACTACAATAATATTTAATAATATGTGGATGAGTCTCCGCTCCTCCACATGCAGCTTCTTTGAAGTCTCTCAGCCCCACTCACCTCACAGAGTGTTTGTTGTGGGGGAGGAAGGGAAAGGAGAATGTTAGCCGCTTTGAGACTCCTTAAAGGGAGTGAAAGGCAGGATATCAAATCCAAACTCTTCTTCTTCTTCTAAAATGTGAACCAAAAGCTATGGATCACACACACACACACACACACACACACACACACACACACATTCTGAATCTAGACAATTTGTGACAGGTGAATTTGGCTACCATTATTCACACAATGGCTGGGAGCAAATAGGTGACTGAAATTGTTCAGATACCTACATTTTCACATCAGTTTAAAAAAAATAAAAATAAAAGTCCTTATGAAAATTCATAAACATTTCCCTAATATTCACATTCCCACTATTGTAATGCTTTTCTGCATGTTATTTTCAGTAATATATGCATTTCTATGCACACATTACCCCAATATATGCATCTGTGTACACATTACTTCGCAAGTACATTGAAAAACCTACATTGCAAAATTAGACGAAGTGTGATTTTCAAAGGGTGGCTGTGCTTTGGTTCTTGTGTTGTTTCAGTGCACAAGAACCTTTTGCTTTTAATTGCAAACTGAATGGAGTTTCTACCCCACCCCACGCCTCAGGTCTTACTCAGGAAAATTTCTCCCCCTGCTGCAAGCCCCTTGTTAGACCTGGTCAGGCAGCTAGGAAAGATTCTCATTGTCTTCCCTCTGCTTATGATGCTCGGAGTCACTACTTTCAGAGAAGCCAAAATGGCCCCAGAAATGAAGTTTCTGTATCCACAGGCTGGCTTACCTGGGCTGATACCTACCGGTAGTTCCATGGTCAGTGCCAGATTTACATATAAGGTAAACAAGCTATAGCTTAGGGCCCCACTCTCTTGTGGGTCCCCCCAAAAAATCACTATTAATATACTTCTTAATTGTATTTCAGTTCAACAATTACTTCGATAAAATACATATTTTGTTATGTGCAAATGGCTTTAAATACTTATTAGGTCCATAAAGTACCACATATCATATTTTCAACACAAAAACCAGCGACAATTTGTTGTTGACAAAGGACAGCTGGACATATAAAGGGCCCCATTATCTTCAGTAGCTTAAAAGTAAAGGTAAAGGACCCCTGACGGGTAAGTCCAGTCGCAAATGACTCTGGGGTTGCGGCGCTCATGTCACTTTACTGGCCGAGAGAGCCGACATTTTTCTGCAGACAGTTTTTCCGGGTCATGTGGCCAGCATGACTAAGCCACTTCTGGCAAAACCAGAGCAGGGCACGGAAACACTGTTTACCTTCCCGCTGGATCGGTACCTATTTATCAACTTGCACTTTGACATGCTTTTGAACTGCTAGGTTGGCAGGAGCTGGGACCGAGCAACGGGAGCTCACCCAATGGCGGGGATTCGAACCACCGACCTTCCGATCAGCCTCATCAAACCTAAATATGGCCATGTGCATGGTTAAGGTGCTCATATAGTGGTTGTTATTCTTCTTCCATGGAGTGAGTTTGTATTCCCAGATTAAGAAGCTGAGCCACAGAGCAATGAGGCTGCACGTGTGGCTTTCAGATGTGCTTGGGTGACATAGCAGTCTTGGTTCCACTATAAAAAGTGAATTAGAGGAATATATCTGCAGGCAAAAACAGCACTCAGTGGAAAGTCACTGGGAAAATTAGACAAATTAAGTGTATGTGGGGGGTGGGGGAGGTGGGGGAAGAGTGCTTTTAACATTTGGATTTAGGTTAAATTTCCATTAATAAGCAGTGGAACTTCATCGCCTGCATTCCTAAGTTGTGATTATATATAGTGAATAAACACTTGCATGCACGTGAAATAGAAAGAATATAGTTTTCCTATGGTGGAAGACAAGATAATCAGCATAAAAGCCCCCTTTAAGCATTAGTAGAACAGGGGCTAAATAACTTGTGTGGGGGCCACAGGAGATTATGCACCACCCTTCACACCATTGCTGACTCCACTTCTTGTCTTCACATGTTAAATATGAAGGTCTGACGGGGGCTTCTAAAGATGTTCAATTTATGGTCAGAAGTGGAGATTGTGGAGACATAGAGATTTGGGGTGGTGGCAGGACTTGTGAGTGCTACACCTACATAGATTTATTTAACTCCAGGTCTAATTACGCATGAATGGGGCTCAACAAGTAGTGGAATGCAAGTAATAGTGATAATATACAACCTGCACATTCAATCATTTAGAAATGGTATAAGACAAAGCATGTTATCTGAAAGACTGATATTAGACCTGTTTATGTGGAAGGAATGTCCGCTGAGTTCTCTGGTGTCTATTCCTGTGCAACTTATAGGATTGCAGAGATAGAAGGACTCCTAGTGGCTTGGCCCTTAGCTTTGATTTGCCAACAAACAAATACTTAGGATCGATACAACATACTTTCTTCAACACCCACACAACTCAAACCCCTGTGCTGCTCCTTACTGGCAAAGCAGTATAGATTGTCAGTAGGTTCCAGCCTTTTACTCTGATCCTAAATATTTGCACTAGCATCTCTGACCTCAGTGCTAGAATAAAAGTGCCACACACTGCCCCCACAATACAACACTTTGTTGTGCTAGGTGACATTGATTTGCTTGCTACACTCTATCTGTCCCAAATGATGAATCCATATGCCAACCTCTGGCTTAACAAGTCAATATAGTTGGGTCATTATGTCCTCTGGAAATAAAACCTGAAATTCAATATCAGTCCAATGCATTTTCTCTGGGCAGCTTCTCTACAGTGCCATATACTGCTTTCTGATACTAGTTATCCTAACCTATCCTGGTAGCCTCCATCATCTCTGACCATTAACCACATTGGCTAGGGCCAATAGGAGTTGGGGGTGCCCAACAACATCTAGAGGGCACCAGGTTGGGGAAGGCAGATGTAAACAGTGGTGTTCTCTACTATAGTGCCCTAAGCATCGTATCAGGTTTTGATCTTGTTGCATCTTGCATTGTATAGCATCCTGGCTCCTTCTAGGCTGAGTGCTGAAACTTTGGAAGAGCCTATGCAGAACGTGGCATTAGCAGAGTGCTGACAGGTTCAGACTGCTGTTTTATTTTTGGAAAGTAGCCTACAGCTATTATGACTGGCTTTTTGATAGACACTGTGCAGTGCCATTTCAAGGGAGAATGAGCTATAAAAATTCAAGTAGCCCACGGCTTTGGAATTATACTTAATTTTTTAATGTGTTGTCAAGACAACAGGTGGTAATTTGAAACCGGGTTGACTTACCATCATTTAAAGTGCACTTGTGCCCTCACTTTTCTGCATGGTATTTTTCTGAAGACATATTTTTTTGTGAGAATTAAGATAACTGGCCACAGAGTGGGCCGAACGTGACAAAAACCCCAGGGATGTGGCTGTGTGGGAGAGCTGGCCTGTGGGAAGGCATGTCTGCGAAGTACAGAGCATAAGACAGTGAAGGAGTAGGAGAGATCGAGAAAGAGAGGCTGAAGAAGAGAGAGGTTGACACATAAACAGAGAAAGGAAGAATGACAAGGGAAATGAAGAGAACCGTAGCCACATCTGTAGGATGCTATAAAGGTAAAGGGAGCCCTGACCATTAGGTCCAGTCATGATCGACTCTGGGGTTACGGCGCTCATCTCGCTTTACTGGCCGAGGGAGCCGGCGTACAGCTTCCGGGTCATGTGGCCAGCATGACTAAGCCGCTTCTGGCGAACCAGAGCAGTGCACAGAAACGCTGTTTACCTTCCCACCGGCGCAGTACCTATTTATCTACTTGCACTGGTGTGCATTCAAACTGCTAGGTTGGCAGGAGCAGGGACCGAGCAATGGGAGCTCACCCCATCGCGGCGATGCTATACTCTATAACAATTCAATTTAAGGTCTTATTTTATTAATGCAAATAATGCCAACATAAAAGATTATTTAGGATGCTCGCCAGGGACATTCTTTCAGTAGGACAACGTTACTGTCTCTACAATACTATTCTCTTCGCCACCATCTCCAGTTGTCTTTGTGATGGGCAAAGAATCTGGACCCTAAATTCTTGTAATCCTTTTATTGACTTGCACTTACGAGACCAATGGGATCTATTGGTCAAAGCCAACTAAAGCTGTCAGCTTGCCATTTTATTTCCTGTGTTTTGAACGTCGCCGTGGCCCCTGAAGACATCAGTCACTGGCAGCCAATATTTTATGTTCTCCTGCATGAGCACTTATTCCAGTCTCTGGATCTTCAGGAGCTGCTGCGGTAATATGTCTCAGCTAAGGCTGAAAAGAGCCTCAGCCTGCAACTGAATGCAATTTAGGTGCAGTCCACATGCTACAGGCAAGCAGCCAATGTCTGAATCTAACAAACAAAGCTTTGTCCACTGGGAAAGATTAAACCTTTCTTTTTCTCATTTCTTTCCACCACTGCAGACTAGGGCAAAGCTTTCACAAAGATAGCAAGCCAGTCTATCTTCTGTTTTTAGAGTGGAGATAAAAGGGGCAAGCTAAGCAGTAGGCACAGCTGAAGAAATAGAGTGGTTTCAGTGATGTGTTACATCACCATTAAAAAAAAAAAGGTTCCTATCAAGTAAACTATATATATTGCCTAAGGATGGAGACAGACCTAGGAACAGCTGGTCCCCCCTCCCACAAAGATGAAGCTCCTTCCCAGCAGGCCATGGTGAAATAGAAACCTAGTTAGTCTCGGACCATAAGAGTTATCAAAGATCTGCAGAGGTGTATTATGAAGCCTGTAAAGCCTATCAGAGAACAAAAAGAGTCACCAGAATGAAAGATCAGAATGAATGGGGAAACAATGGGTGGAATTCAGTGCAGTGCTATTATAAGCAATCAATCAGCACAAGCATTTCTGCTTGCCAGGTGGAATGACCCTCCATCTCCTCCCTGTGTGCTGTTCCAGGGGTTCTCCCAACCCCTCACAGCCAATTTCAGAGGCTTCGGAAACACAGAGAGGTGGAAGAGAGGTGGGGGGGAGCCCATTGCACTTGCACAATGTTTTACGTTGGCTCCCACAAGCACAATGGTTTTGTTGAATCTGTCCCACAGTGCTTTGTGGCTTAGCACAGGGGTCAGCAAACCTTTTCAGCAGGGGGCTGGTCCACTGTCCCTCAGACCTTGTGGGGGGCCAAACTATATTTTGAAAAAAAATATGAACAAATTCCTATGCCCCACAAATAACCCAGAGATGCATTTTAAATAATAAAAGCACACATTCTACTCATGTAAAAACACCAGTCAGGCCCCACAAATAACCCAGAAATGCATTTTAAATAAAAGGACACATTCTACTCATGTAAAAACACATAGATTCCCAGACCGTCCGCAGGCCAGATTTAGAAGGTGATTGGGCCAGATCTGGCTCCCGGGCCTTAGTTTGCCTACCCATGGCTTAGCACCAAAAACACAGATCAAAGTGGAGAGGGAACAGAGTGGTTCAGAAACAAATCAGAAGTTCTAAAAATGTACAGATAGAAGCCAAATCTTAGGGCCTGTGCAAAGTCTGCTGGATAGTACCTAACAGAGCTTAATTTGAATGTCTGTTACCTCCTTCCACATTCCATCTTAAGTCCTTTATCAGTTGGAGACTTGATGGTTTACCCAGCAGCTAATTTTCTCACTCTCTTCCAACCCCTGCCTGGCTTGGCTTATCACAGCTATTTTCGCGACATTTTGTTTGGTCTAATAAAGGGTCTCCCCGGATATGGATTTTGGAATTCCCCCTAAAACTGCTGAGGAAGGAAAACCATTTCCCAAAGCTTACTATCACAAACCTTATGATAAAAGGAAAAGGCAGAGCAAATGAGTCAGGGCTTAAATGGCTTTCAGTTTACAGTCTTGACTTCCACAAGTAATGACAAGACCAGGAAGTAAGTTTATGAGTTTCCCAGAATTTCAGGAAGTACCTTAGACATAACACTTCCGCAAGCCATCATCGAGGGGAACATTTCATTCATTGCACCACTGTTTTACATTGTGGAAGCGGATTGAACGGCAGCTGGACTTTTGTGGGCAAATGATGAAGCATCTCTGTACAAATGAGGAAAGTCTAGTTGAAGTACTACGAGAAGGATGGAGGGTGAAAGTTGCATGCAGGTAAACCATCTTTCGGTCCTTTTTACCAGTGATCTGGGCAGCCTAGCAACATTTTCTCTGGCCCTACTAACTCAAATGCATACCTGAGCTTTCAGAAAGCAATTTAAAAATTGACTCTTCACAAAGCCTTTCTGGCTGAGTGGAATGCAGCCGAGTCAGCTGCAACCACAGACAATAATACGGTGACATTTTAAGGGCAATGCTCTAAATGTATCCCCAACACTCAGGGAGATGGGCTTCAGTCTGGGTCATAGTGACCTGAGGCAACAGACAGTTTCGTCTGAAATACATGCTGTATTAACACTTTCTTGGGATGGGTTGCACAGACCACAAACACAGTGCAATATCACAGACACCTTGTACTAGTGGATGTTGCAGTGCAGTGATGCTTGGTGTAAATAGATGGCTCTCACATCTTCCCACTGACCATCAAAAGGCATCTTTTGCCTCATTTCCTCCACACGCAGCGCCTTCCTATCCCACTACAGTTTGGGTTCCACAAAAAAACACACCAACAATGTTATTCATTTCTCTGTTCACAACATTGCCTCACTGCCAAATTCAATAGCATAATTCATTATATCATTGTTATGTAATAGCACATCATTCAATGCAGTGGGGGGGAGGGAAGGGAAGGATCAATAACATATTAAGAAAAAATGACAGTGAATTGGGGAGTGAAGAAAAATGATGGCTGCAAATGCCAATCCTATTCACCCATCTGGTTTCCATTCCCGTTTGCAAATGGCCGACGCAATTTCTGGTACCATTTGCCATTTCCATGGGACCTTCAGACATCCCCAGTCTTCCTTCAATGTATAGACAATGCTGGCATAGATGGACCAATAAGGCAGCTTCTGCCTCTGCAGCCATTGCAAAAGGAAAATGTCCATCTCTCTCTTCAGCACTGCCCTGACTCCCTTTGTCACCTCCAATGGTAGCACAACCTCTGGTGTCTCAAAGTGAGGTTTAAAACAAAGTCCACAGCTGTTAATGTGCCATTAAATCATTGGGAGGCCCCATGATACCAGCTAAAAGTGGACTCAACTCTTTTTGCAAGTCTTGGTGTACTCTCATATAAAGCATCAAGAAGTCTCAGGTAGGCATGTTTTGATACCCACCACAAGCATTTTGGAGCATGCTATTTGGCTGTATGGATTTCAGGCATGAGGTGCTTAGCTCTCTCACACAATTCATGTACTTTTTACAGCTCTCCACAAAGCAATGGGAGGGACAGGGGAGAACAGGAAAAGGGCAGGACTGAGGATGTTATGCCAACACATTAATTGCTGATAGTTAAATATCTGGAGGTATGTGTGTTTTATCAGGTGGGTGTGAAACACTGAGAACAAGGCCACGTTGACACATTGCTGCCCATCCTTTTTCACTTCCCAGTGAGTCATCTCAAAATATCCAGACAAGCCACTGCGGTGGGATCCATGCCCCGATAGCTGGAAAACAAACTGGGCATGGAAAATCTTCATGCAACAGTTACAATACAAAACTGAGTTAAGAGCTGGCATCTGACTGTGCGACTTAAACTATCCCTGCCAGAGATAAACTAATTGTGAAGCTGTGATAAGGGCTTTGGAATCCAGGTTTCATGCCCCATCCTCAAGCTTTGCTCACTGAAAGCTGGGCATTTTATTCCCCTAGGTTACATTATACAAATATATATATTGGAACAGACTCAGAACCTACTTATTAGAACAACACTCAGCTCTTTAAAGAAAGAAGACCGAACTCAACCCTAGCCTTGTTTCCTCAACTTCAAGTTAAAAAAGCAATCTCCAGATGGGGAATTGAGGAACTATTTAGCAGAACTGATTGTGCCCTTGGTCTTCAGAGTGCACTAAGACTAAGCAAAAGAGAGTCCAAAGTTGTTCATTAGAGGTGAAATCTATACATACTATGTAAGGAAATCACCTTTGAATGATGCCTAGTTCTTGATGATGTGGACTAGGCTACACTACTTTAGACTGCAGGTGCTGCTTATACAGCTAAATAAGAAAAGGAAGGAAGGAATTTCTACACAGAAAACTAGATGTAATGGATAATGGTTCTAGTCCAGCCTTCTCTCTGACATGTTTTGGAATATATATATAGAGAGAGCCAGCATGGTGTAGTGGTTAAGAATGGTGGACTCGTAATCTGGTGAACCGGGTTCGCGTCCCCACAGCTGCTGGGTGACCCTGGGCCAGTCACACTTCTCTGAAGTCTCTCAGCCTCACTTACCTCACAGAGTGTTTGTTGTGGGGGGAGGAAGGGAAAGGAGATTGTTAGCCACTTTGAGAGTCCTTAAGGGGAGTGAAAGGTGGGATATCAAGTCCAAACTCTTCTCTTCATATATATATTCATGTGGAATCATTCTGTCACGTTAGCTCTGGAGTCTGAATTTGTACAGCCCAGATGCAACTTTCCCATTTCAGTGAAATCCAGGCCTCAGCTACTGACATTTTATAACTCCCTTGGACTGACTCATCTCTGATGAGATGCGGTGATGAAGAACCGCCTTTATTTCAGTAAGGGAAGAAATAAATCAACCTTCCGATTGATCCATTCCTTCTCAACAAATGGATTAGTGTATTGATTGGCAAATTGCATTCTCTCTTCTTTTTAACTCGGTGCATTGTATTGCATCCATTTTGTTATCCCTATTGTTTTTACTGCCTGATGCCACAAGGCAATGTAGTGCAATATGCACTTGACCCAAATATTAATCAATGGTACAAGGTTAGGAATATTAGCAATAATGATTATGGTGGATAACCTTCTGCTTTTACACTAATGTACACGCCTCAAAATACAACTTTTACTAGAAAATATTTCCAGTTTACAAAGGTATGCTGTCATATAAGACATATTTAATATGGCCAATTTTCCACATATAAGTGTTATATAGATGCATAATTGTAATTATCTTTGGTATAGAACTACTGAGTGAAGAGTAGGTAGAATTCAGAGAATTATTACATCTCAATTATACCTTTTCATAGCCTTATCTAAGGACATGTGATCAGTAAGGAGCTGGCTATAGTTTTACCTCTGGGATCGAGGAGAATTCAGTTGTTGCTACTTTAGGATGGGCCCATTGAATTAACTGACTTAATGGGACCTCTGTAGGCAACCTGTGATTTGCCTCCCACGCTAAATCACTTTATGTCAGAATGCTCCATTTGAGATTAATATTCCTTTAAATCTCTTATGTGATGGGTGGGTATTTAGAGAAACTAAACACAGGTCTATTGCTTGCAGGGAGCAACAGTTGACAAAAAATAATAAGGTATTAAACCAGATACATTGGTATATAAATGCATTATTTTTTCTGGAACGATCAACAGGCAGGGGGATTGCTTTTGTTTGACCCTTCCTTTTTGTTCTTCTTTCTTGCAAACATATGATTGAATAAATTCAGGAAAAGGCTATCAATAGCTTCTGGCAGTCTTGCATAGATAGCTAGTTGGCCATTGTGGGAACAGGATATAGGACTAGATGAGCTGCTGGCTGACTTATCTAAAAATGATGCATTATTTCATTAAAAATTGCCTTTTTAAGTGAAATACACATGCTCATTCCAACATTACTATGCAATAGCAATGTTTATGTTTCTACCACCAAATGTCTAACATGGAAGGTTCATCGTCTTAGTTCTGATTAGGACTCACTTGGAATTTTGAGTCAGAGGTTTCAGCAAAGCTCCCCATCCCATATCTTTGTGCTAGACAGAAATGTGCAAGTCTGACACAAGACAGGAGCAGAATGGGGGGAATTATTTTGCCCATAGGATCTGGCACCAAAATAATTTTAAAACAATTATAATTTAACTCTAAACAAGCCTTAGAAACACTGATTTGGTTCAGGATGCAGGTGGAGATCTGACTATTCTCCAAATGAGCTAATTGATTGAGAAAAGTTATTACTTAGATCTCCTGAGTATGCTAATGGGAGGCCTATGGAGTTTAAAAGCGTATCGGGTTTCTAAAGAAGATGGTTCTGGACTACGTTTCATACCTGCTTTGGCAATGTGTTGTTAGATTTATTTGCAAAGAGTCTGGGTGGATTAAAGAGATTCTGTGGTCCCTTGAGGCACTTCATGCAACTCTTTCAAGTGATGATTATCACAGCACCCATGTGAGAGCCATGGGCATAGCCAGGATTTTTTGTTGGGGGCCAGGACTTTTGTTAGGGTGAAAGAACTGCCGTGATTGGTCAGCTAGTTAAGTATTTCTATTGTTTCTATTGATCTGGGGTGGGTGGGAGCTGCCCCCCCTGCCCCCTGGCTATGCCCATGGTGAGAGCCACCTTTCAATGGAGACCCACCACCGTTTGTCTTTGTCCAGATGCTGCCCAATTTTCACTACCCTTGTGTTACAATTTTCAGCAGACTGATTGCCATTGAAGTGATTGAGAAACCAGCTCTTCTGTGCTCATGGTGCATGTAGTGGTGTCAGAGTCCTCTGATAGCAGCTCTGAAGGGAAGATGGATTCATTCCATGGTCTGTCTCAGAGGGAAATATAGGCACCAGAACTCTCATCTGCTTCTCTGAACCTTGAGGAGGCACTAGTACTACTCTGATTATTGCTTCACAGATTCCTTAGAGATGATCAGGATATGCCTGAGCAGCTATCCTACGGCTTCAAACCCTAGAGTCCAGAAGAAGCTAGACGCAGCATGCAGAGAGTAGAGCCTCTATTCCAGAGGTGGGGAATCTCCAGCCTACAGGCCAGGTATGGCCTGCCAACCCTCCCCACTTGGCCAATGAAGTTTGGGAAGCCACAGCCAACCACCTACCCCTGATATCATGCCTAGATAGCATCAGGTGTGGGCCATATTAGGATGGGGCTTCAAATGGGCTCCTGATTGTTCATTTGCTGAAATAAGGAAAGGGATTTTGACAGGTGGTGGGGTGTCAGGTTTAGCACTTCTCTCACACAAGACACGGAACGCTGGCAGTTTTACTAGTTGAGGTTTATTTAGCAATAACAGGCATTCAGCAGTCCAGGCTCTCACAACTCATTCCTCACTGTCAGAGTCAGTTGACTCAACTGGCTTCCGGCTCCTCCCAAGGCCAGATATACACTACATCCTCCCCTGCCTCCTGCTGGTCGTCCTTTGTTCTAATTGCTTGCTCCGCCTCCTACTTCTTGGAGCTCCTCCTCCTCTGGAGCTGAATCCAACCCCTTCCTACCACCTGCCTCCTGCCTCCAGCATCTCTGTGCTGCTGCGAAAACTTACAGGCAGCATTCCAGAGCGAGAAGGGCTTATCTCACTTTCGTTGTGTGAAAGAATCAAGTTTTCCCCTGCCTCTTGCTCCCCCCTTCAGACTCCTCTCTGCCGGCCATGTCTCTGACATGGGGAGAACTACCTGTCATGTCATGTCATGTCATGTGACATATAGGTGGGTTACCCTGCCCACCTGCCAAAGTTGGCCCCTGGAGTGAGACCAGATAAAGATCTGACTCCCCAGAGCCAAAAATATTCCTCACCCCCTGCTCTAGTCAACAAATATCTAGCCCAGGTTATAAAGTTTTGTCCGTTACTCCAGGACACTGCTAAGACAGCTTGTATGTTCTGCCTCAGCTTTAGGATCAGCTGACACTCTAGTCTCTCTCCAAGGTAATAATCCTGCCTTGTCTTCCTGTCTGTCTGAAGCCCTGGGACCTTCTCCTTGTTTGGTCCATCACCTGTCCTTGGTGGTGGGCATCCCCATGGATGGGGACATGAGGGCTGTTTCTTACTATTGAGCAAAGGCAAGGAGAAGATATGCTCTGCAGTAATTTCAGAAGAAGTGGCATCGCACCACTTGTTTGCATAGGCCTGGAGGAAATAAATGAGGTATATTCAAATGCAAATAGTGTTGGCAGTTTTGTATTTGCTATTTGTTTTCTTCATAAATGCTCTGCGCAAAAGTTACGGTAATTCACCACTCCCCCACCATGAGAATCGGATTCAGAATAAATAGAGATGACCATTTACTATGTTGGGCTTAAACACTGTAGATATATAAGCATGTGGAGAGCCAATAAATAAAGAATGTATTTCTACATATAATCAGTATCACAGGCTGCCATCCATAATGCTTGCTTATACATGTAGGATACAAAGAACTAAATTAACATAGAATTAAGTGGAGTTTAAAAAAAGAAATCAATTTTTATAAGAAATATGAAATTAGAGTGAGCGTCTGTCAGTTTTTAAATTGCTATTCAATTTTCAGGATTGAACCAAACCAATTAGAATAAATTAAATTTCAAGCTTGATAGATTTTTTAAAAAACCCAACATTTATTTTAAGAACTGCATTTGGTGATTATTACTTTGTGGATGAAATAGCAAAAGAACAATAGTTGAATCAAGGAGCTAACATCTACTATGTCAATGGCAAAGCATATACCACATTTCTGTATTTGCCATTCTGAAATATTGAATGTGCAGAGAATATTGGACCATACATTTACAACAGCATGCCCTGGATGCTGGGATATTTTGACTTTTCTGCCTGGGTAAATTGAGAATCTAACAAGTAATTTCGGAAGTTTGGAAGTCATCGCTATGAAATGTAAAACAACAATTGCACCATAAAAACTGGGCCATGTATCTCTCTCTCTCTCTCTCTCTCTCTCTCTCTCTCTCTCTCTCTCTCTCTCTCTCACACACACACACACACACACACACACACACACACAATGGAAAATTATGAATCTGTTTTTCATTTCAAATATATTAGAAGTCAAAGGGATACGACATCTAGATATTGATTAAGTAGGAGATAATAGCAAAAAACAAAGCAATCCATGAGGGGAAAGAACCTTTGAATGTAGATCCATGAAAGAACACACACTTTGCAATAAAAAGCCCCAAATTCAGTCCCTGGCATATCCACACAGGGGAGGGCAGGATGGACTGAGTGATTATGTTCCTAACACATTCATTGTTCCCCTTGCTTTTCTGTGTCCTGGCCTCAGGGACTCCAGGGACTGTTCAGTTTCCTGGACCTAAATTTAATCTTTGGGGGCTTTTGCAGAACTTGTGTCCAGAACTTAGGTAGAAAACAGAAAAAAAAACTTTCAGATCTGATGCGACTTGGTACCTGTACAGCAAAGGATTCCCTCTCCTCAGACACACCCATTTTGGCAGCGGAATGGAAAGTCCCATAGACGCACAAATCAGCTCATTTCTAATAGATTTGCATAACGTATATACAGCACATGTGAGGTGGCAAAATCCTCTCTTTTTTTTATCAGCCAGGAGGCAGAGAATGGTGTTGTGCAGAGCCAGAACTCCTTTGTGGCCAATATGATTCATTTTTGTTGGGTTAAGCTGTCATTGCTAGTCTTTATTTAGCTTCTGATCCTGTGCAAAACAAGCTCCACAATAAAGCGAGTGAGAAGAAGGGGAACAAACTCTCTTTGGTTTTAAGATTTTAAAAGCCGAGCCAATATCCCAGGGGGCAGCTTATGCTATTTTTCAGGCGCTTTATGACAGTTCTGCTCGAGGTCAAAGTTCAAAGTTTCCCATTTTCCTTCTTCAATGTTATCATACCAGTGGTAAGAAAATATATGGATGAAAAGCTCCTATCATCTATTTCCCCCCCTACTGATTAAAAAAAATGGCTACAGGCCAAAAAAGAAATAAAAGGTCATTTGCTCCATCCTTCCATTTTCCTGTCTCTGTAGCCACTTCCGTCCTCTTCTCCCGAGGTAATACACTTCCTCATGAAATATAAATGTGGGCGGCAGTGGGAGTGGGAGTGAGAATAGAATCAAAAATGGCTTTGCTGTAGCTGTTTTGCAATAGAAAACTCAGTGGTTTTTAAAAAAATCACTATGGACATGGAGATTCATTATCATTTTGCTTTCTTCTTCATTGAAAAATAAAGAAAGCTTCATATAACTGAAGGGTCCACGCTGGTCTACAGTGAAACAATACAATAATGTGCACAAGTGAATTTGGTACCAAAATGGCCAGCATTTAATAGCCCATGAAAACATGCATCTGTCATTTAGAAAATGAGACCTACCTGAAATGGGCACATTCCTGTTAAAATTAGCCACATTTCTTACCCCTAATTCATTCCCTACTATATACATCAATGGTTACAGCATGGTGCTGATAATGCCAAGGTTGCAAGTTTGATCCTTGTATGGGATAGCTGCATATCCTTGCATTGCCCGGTGGTTGGGCTAGATGATCCTCAGGATCCGTCCCAACTCCACAATTCTATGCTTCTATGAAATGCCAAACTTTGCTTGGAAAGTGGACTAAATAAGGGCTAGCCAATGGTGCTCTCCAAAAATTGTTTGAATCCACCAGCCCCAGTCAACACGGGCAAAGGTCAGGGATGATGTAGTGTGACAAAATCTGGAGGGCATTGCTTTGGTTACACCCGGCCTAAATCTTTGCATCAAAGCAATGTCCTAAATATTTCTGTCCAGATCTTTGCACCAAGGCAGTGGGAAGGCTACTAAAAAATCTGGGATCACCAAGCACAGTGTGCCCAACTGAAGCATTGCAATGGCAGACATTCACATTCATTTTCTGTCTTGTTGCCTGCCTGTCTATTCTCTCTGGATTCCACCATTTGCCAATTTCAGCTTCCAATGGATTGAATGCCATGGAAGAGGCTGCGTGATTCTTTCAGAGGGAAACCTTGGCAAAAGGAGTCCGGGTTTGGTTTTTTCCCAGCCAGAAACAATTTGCATTTGCTATCTACAGTTCCACACACACACCTCCGGGCTTTCATCCCTCAGAGTCTCCCATAGCATGGCCTCATAGGACTGGAAAGTTTAAACACAAGGAGGCTTTGTTGTTCATTTCTATAGAATTAACCTCAAGTATGAGACTTCATTTTAATTGAACACAGATGCATGCAAACCAAAGACAAGCCCCTGGCTTGTGTGCGAATAATTTTTGACCTGCACCGGCAAGAATCATGGGGTCCAAAATTAGCAACTTTCCTTTAAGCCTAAACTGGCAATTTTCCACAAGACATTCCCCTTTGTCTTTTTCACCCTCTTCCAACAATGCAACCAAAAGGACTGCAGGAATATTTCCCCCTTTTGATTCATTGATACCTGAGGCTTAAAAACCCATAAAGAATAGAAGTGTGTGTGTTCTGAGCAAACCTTGTGAATTTCAAAGGTCTCAATGTGGCGGGGTCATTCACCAAGCTTGTAGTCTTTGAATGCTACCATGAGATCAGACTGTGGTTTCTGTTGTGTCTGCCTTGTGGCTGCTGACATGGTGACCTAAACATACTTAAATTAAAGAAAGCCAGCATCTATACAGCAACATTTGCAGAATCCCCCAGCTCTGAAACTCTAATAGGCATGCATTTTTCTTTGGCTTCAGAATTCATAGGTCAAAGTATGAGGACCTTTGAATTTATTTATTTTTAAATAAAAACCCCCACACTGAATCTACTTTCATGGATCAGTCAAACAACTCATAAGAGCAGTCTACCCAAGTTTTATTTTTGGGCCTCACATTTTCAGCTTTACCTTGCAACACATTTGAAACAGTAACACACAGAGGCTGCCATTTTACAAGGAGGTTTTCATCTCCACCACCGCTTTTCCTTTTGAGGCATGGAAGTGAAATCAGGAGTGCTTTGTGTTACTGAAAATGTTTTACCAAGAATATAGTTCACTAGTTCTTCAGACACTAACAGAGCAACCCTAACTCTAGGAAGCCAGTGTACAGTGGTACCTCGGGTTACATACGCTTCAGGTTACAGATTCCGCTAACTCAGAAATAGTACCTCGGGTTAAGAACTTTGCTTCAGGATGAGAACAGAAATCGTGCTTCGGCAGTGCGGCGGCAGCAGGAGGCCCCATTAGCTAAAGTGGTGCTTCAGGTTAAGAACAGTTTCAGGTTAAGAACAGACCTCCAGAACGAATTAAGTATGTAACCAGAGGTACCACTGTAATTTATATTGGCATAACCAATGCCAGCATAAATTACTCCTATTCCAAATTCTGTTCTGCATCCTCTGGGTGAGACTACTGCCAGCAGAGCTAACAGGTAAGTGTGCACTCAAGTTTTGAGGACTGGGCTCTAGGTCACTGAGCTGAAGGGGGTTTGGCATAGCTATAAGTCTTTCCTTGCTCCACCAAACTCACACTATGCCTCTCCCACTCCCCCAGAATGTCCCCTTAGGTTGGCATAAATTATTCCATTGTTGTGGACAAGTCTCCCATTCAGCTGGCGTGAATGTACCCTGTGAACACACTGGGGGCGGGAGTCAAACAATTTATTCAGCCATGACAGAAGACACAGATTAGGTTAATACTCAGAGAATCTGCATGCCTCTGAAAAATGCAGAACACATTATACATTCCTAAGACATTGTTTCACGTGAAGAATGTGCAATCATGATTGCTGTGGGCTACATACACATAAGTACTAAGCATAGACATTGGTTTCAACAGAAAACCTTGTGGTCGGTCTTTGGGGCTCAGGGGGCTTAGTTCCTCAAAAAGCAGGTTTTAGCAGGTTCAGTGTTCACACTCTGTCACTACCCCTTCCTTCCTGAACATTGCCTTTCTGACAATGCCAGGAGCTACCCAACCACAAAGTCTGACCATTTGACTTTCCTGAAAAGCACCAACACCACAAGGAAACTTCCAGCCACATAGGAGCAAACTCCTAGGGGCCGAGGTCCTTTCGGCACCCCCACCTAATAAAATATTTGAGGGGGCCTGGCTTCCCTGAAGTAGAGGAGCCTTGCCATTCAAATGGTGTGCATGTACCACATCATGTGATGGATTATGCAGGTTGGGGCTTACCTAGCCCCCCCCCCCAATATTTTATTCAAGTTGGCACCCCACAAAGTGTCAAAAGTGGTCAGTTTGACTTTTATTTTAAAAGCATACTGTGGGCAGCTAAATGGGTCATGCTAAGCAGGTCACGTTGATTGCAAGCATAATCTAACTGGGGAAGAAGTCATCATTATGGACACGCTTAGGTCAAGAGGGTCTCTCCAGTCCCTTCACCATCTTAAGTTATACCAGCGAAGCCCTAGTCAGCCAGGAAAGCCCAAGACCTGCTGAACCCAAACACTTTCATCCCAGTGGATCTTGTGTTAGTCATGCCAGATGGGGCTGATGGGAGTTTGAGCCTAACCACATTTGGAGAGCCACAGGTTTCACCCCTGTGTACGATAGTTATGCTAGACTTCAAATATTTTGGGATGTCCTAAACTGCTTACAGTTGCACCGTCTCATGGATTTCATACCCCAAGACTGTGGAAACAGTTAGTATTTCTTGCAAATAAATCTGTGGGAAGCTATGCTGTATTTGGAGGAAAGCAAATCTTGTGAGATTTGTTTGGTGTTTCATGATTTGGGGAATTTACAGAAGATGGTTTGTTACAAGATAGGATGGGAAGAAAGGCAAGAGCCATTTTGTTTGGGCACATGCTTGCATAGCCCAAGAAGTCAGCTGTTTAGGCACCACAACTTATATTCTTATGTCTGTCCTGATACATACAACTGGGATGTGGCACAGGCTACCGCCCACAGATTTGTGCTAGGTAGCTAAAGCACTGAAACTGAACACCAACCCTTTCTCCACCCCCAAAATTAGACCACATAGGCATGTTCTTACTTTTTCTGTATGTATTTCAATCTGACACATTTCCACTTAGGAGAAAAATCTTCCTCTTTATACAGACACACATGCATGATTTACTAGAGCAATCAGCAATGCAAAAGTTGAGCTTTAATTGCCTCTTACTGGCCCCAGAAGCTACAACATGGCTTTTCTCTTTATAGATATTTTTCAGGAAAGAGAGCTGACTCCTTAATTTTGTTTTACAGACCCTGGAAAGCTGAAATATAGTGAGCTTCCAGAGTTTTACAATCTGCCTTAGCAATTAACATGCACAACAAGCTTACATATATGGTTTAAGAATTTTTTTGCTGTTTGTTCAGAATTCTGTGCTGAATTTCCAAGCAAAATGTTCTGGTGGCCCTAGATGAACATCAGAAGTAATGTGGCTATAGCATCTGGAACAAGCTTTGCTGTACCTGAATAAACTTAGCATTGAGCATTTGTTCTACTGGACATCAGCTTGCTTAATTCACTAACCAGGGTTTTTCAAGGGGTACTTTTAAGATAAGGGAGATTGAAAGGGGGCTGACAATTCTGTTCCATCATTTCCAGATCTGCTGGAGGTCTTGATGCCTATAACCATGGTGGGTGAACTTCTGCGAGATCAATAAGATATGTATACATGGCCACCTTCCTCCAGTGAATGTAGCTGTATCACAGAAAACCAGCTGTTGCACCTTATTTTAAAAAGATGGGGACTTGCACTCTGGAAGTAAATTGAATCAACAATTATTAAAGGTTTCCAGACGTTGCTGTAGTTCAGTGTTTTTATTTCCTATATTTTCTTCAGAAATACTAACCTTTTAAATGTCCAGCTTTTAGAATTAAATATGGTTTGCATTGATTTTTCAGAACAGCAACAATAGCAGAACAACCTTTAAAAGGGTTTTACAGAGTCCAATTAAAATATCTTCATAAAGTCGTCACGCTGTAACATTTGCCTGGTAAGCCTCCTCTCTCTTTTCGCTATAGGAATTATGTGAAAAGTGGCCATTAGGGATCTTTCAGTTTTATGTTTGCATATGGTCATTCGTCAATAGTTGTAGCTTCTGTTGCTTGTGAGTAGCTAAACTATGAAAGCAGGTGCTGTTACAAGGTTTTTGCTGTTCATCTCCATTTTCAGGAAGGAGATGGAAGGAACCAAAATGGGCTGGCAAATGATCCTGAGAAATGACTTTTGACCCTCCTATCTGAAGAAGTGTGCATGCACACGAAAGCTCATACCAAGAACTAACTTAGTTGGTCTTTAAGGTGCTACTGGAAGGAATTTTTTTTATTTTGACTATGGCAGACCAACACGGCTACCTATCTGTAACTTTTGACCCTCCATATAATCTTGTCATTGGTTTCTCTATGTCTGAGCCTCCTGCCAGTGAGACCATGAGGATCCAGAAAGTTCATTCAGCGGAACGCTAGGATTCATCGGAAAGCTAGGTTGCAAAAAAGGAAATGAGGTAAAATGATTGGTGCATAAAAGATGCAGGCTAGGGCATCTAAAATCCCCTGAATCAGGATCCAGAGAGAAAAGCTTCCTTCAGCAACCAGAAATTCTATAGAAATGTAGATGCAGACCAGGAAAAAAACAATAGTGCTTCCAGGGTGGGTCAGGCAATCTCATACCACAGTATTTGTTCTCCAACAGGTAAGCCATTCAAGAAAGTCATGTGTATGTAATTATGTCTCACATACATGTTTTTGGAAAGCAATTTCCCCTAACGTCCTGCATTTTCCATGAATTTATATGTACACTTTACCCATGTGCATTCATTTTGGTACACAATGCTTGACTAGAGAACTGTACTGCAAAAGTGTATCTGAATAAGTGTGCATGCACATGAAAGCTCATACCAATAACAAACTTAGTTGGTCTCTAAAGTGTTACCGGAAGGATTTTTTTAAATATTTTGTACTGCAAAATTCAGAGATTTGCAAATTTCAAAGGATGACTGTCCTTCAGTTTGCATATTGAATCAAATTTCCTTTCAATCCCCACTGGCAGTTTGTTTAAACCTCAGTGAGAAGATAGTTTCACAGTGGTTATCAGGAACGTGGCCTTCTTCACTGTCAGTTGCCGTACACCGAGTTTGAATGAGGTTTTATTTTATCGCTGTCACTCTGTGTGAACTGTACAGATAGGATCAATTATTTCTCCTTAATGTTTGCCCAAAATGTCATACTATGCCTGCAGGCTGGAAGCACTCATGTTAAACGCTAACTGAAACCTTTCTAACCTACCCTAACTTGGAATTTCTGTAAAACATCAACTATGAAAACACTGGCTTCATTTTGATGTTTTGGGTGTGTGTGTTTTTAAAATAAGAGTTTCAACATTCAATAATTTTCTTCAGACCTTTAAGACTGAGTGTTTAAAAACAGCCAGACAGTCTGTGTTTGAAAGCTACACAAAGCCTTGGTCTGATTAGGCTTTATAAAGCAGATGTTTGTTTATGAGCTTCACTTGGGATTGCTTTCAGGACTGAGTCTTTTCCACACACATTAATTGCTTGCATCTCCCCATTTGCCCACTGAGGACCAGTGATATTCATTTTTGTACATAGCACTCTGCAGCATGCTTCTGTGAAGTGGAGCTGTGCAGAAGCAGCACCTCAAAATTCTCCACTCTATTGGTTACCAAAGAAATTGGGGAGGGAGCAGGAACCACATTATCTCCAGGGATAGAGCTCAGTGGCATAGTTTCTTGCTCCTTCCTCAAGGGTTGGTTTGTTTCTTGCTAGTGGAAGAACATAAAAGCATAACAAGAGCCTGCTGAAGCAGGCCAATGGCGGAAGCCTAGTCAGCATGCGCTTCCTGAGGCTGATGGGAATTGTGGTTCAAAGCAGCTGCAGTATTGCCAGGTGAAGAGCAAATGATTTCTTTCAATTTGCGGATTCTGCTTTTCTGTCATTTGGGGGTTGGCAATGACGAGACTCTCAGTCACTCAACTAAATGGGATAGACTAGTAAGGCAGACTGCATACCAGAAACAGCAAGGGAAATGATTAAGTTATTCAATCATTTTCCTGAGGGCAAATTCAAAATTGTTCCCCTGCCCTGCATTATCTATCTCCTCTGTGTCAGTGAGAGAGAAAGCACACAGTTTCCACAGTCTCAAGAGATGGAGTTTTCATTCTTACCTGTGAGATATTCTTATGCAACCTAATGCATTTCACTTCAGGAAGCTGTTCTTGAAATTGATTTGTCAGTTTCTCTTTCTCTCTCCCCCTCCCATTTCTTCCCTTTTATTTTTATTATGCTAAATTAGAGTCATTATAGTTATTAGTCATACCTTTCAAAATAATTCCTCTTCCTCAAATAGTTCTATTGATTATAATCCCATTTCAGAACATGTCCACTTTATCTTTGGTTTCCCATGCATGCCTCCTTGCTAAGCTCTGGCAGTATAGCTTTGATGTTTCATGGAAGCAGCTGACCTTCTAATAAAATTGGGTCATGTGCATCAGCGGGTAGTGTGTCGGATGAGGACCTGAAAGACCAGGGTTCAAACACCTACTCAACCATGAGGCTCACTGGGTGAACTTGGGCCAGATACTGCTTCTCAGCTGCTGTGGGGTTATAAATGAGAATGAGGAGAACCATGTACACCACCTTAAGCTCCTTGGAGAAAAAGGTGGGGTATAAATGCAGTCATAAATAAACTGTACATTGCTGGTTTCTGTGGGGCTGCTTTACACAGGAAGCAGTGAATGAGTCTCCATGAGCTCAGTAACACCTGGATGACTGTGGAAGCTGTTGGTTCTGACAGCTGCTGCAGGCACCCATAGAGACCTCCAACCAGGCCTTTCTCACTTTTGCCTCTCATTTCATTGCTCAGCATTGGAAAGACCTGGCTTCTTTGTCCATCAGTAACTTGCAGTTACTTTATTCTCCTCTCGCTCTACAACTGCAAGAAACCAGGCCCCAATAGAGGATAAAGACCTGTGGGGGCAGATGGAATTGTTTTATGAAAGAATAAATATGATGTCTTACCTCCCAGACTTGCTGCAATAAATGAGTGTAAAGATTGTCAAGCATTTTGGTTTGATGCTGGCTTTGGATCTACTACAAATGGTAAATGTAGTAATAGAACATGACAGATGAAATGTTGGAGAGATCTGAAGCTGAACCTGAGGCTTCCCTCGCTGGGAATCCTTGCCCTCTCCTTGGCAAGGCCAGAACTCAGAGGCAGAGATGGAGGATGAGCTGCCTTTGAAAATTAGAAAGTGCTGGTTCATGAAGGTATCAGGAGACCACCATTTGCCACAGACAGCTATAATTCCCAGAGTTCCCTGGTAAAAGGGATTGGATGATAAACCATTCTGAGACAGAGCTGTCTGAGGGGAATAGGGGTTTCCAAACAACTCTCAGCACCCTTAAGAAATTACAGTTCTCAAGATTCTTTGATGGAAGCCATGACTGTTTATAAAAAGGTATGATAGAATTAGACCTCCCTTCATTGGCTACATACTCAAAACTTTTTGTTGGCTATTTCAACTGACTTGTACCTGAGTCCTGGCACTAAAAAACAAAACAACAACAACAACACTGGGCTGGGATTTGAACCATGGTTCAGATTAAAGCATCCCTTCAGGACTAGAATGGTTTTGAAGCCAGAAATGGATGACATCAGGAGAACAGCCAGCAAATTGAGCCTGGGATATTAAAAAGTTGCCTTAAAAAAACAAAAACACACAAAATCCTATCACACAGGAGACATAAAATCAATAATAGCTCATTTCCAGAATTGTCATCTGCTCTCTAAGCTATGAACTGCAAGAGGTAAATCACAGGCAGCCGACCCATTACACCCCAGCAGGCCTCACGCTGGAATCACTTCATCTGTTCTTAAATGGCTGCAGAAGTGGTGGTGGTGGTCGGGAGAGTGGAAGCGATGCAGCAGCCGATTTTCAGACAGTCCCATCTGTGTGATATCCCTGGCCCACAGGCCTCTATTTCCCTCCCTGACAGAGGTAACTAAATCTCCTTGATGCTCACCATGCCACAGGACTGATTATTTTGCATTAGACTTAATCTTCGGGCGGCGCTGCATGTGTCTGAGGCATGGCGAGAAAACTATAGGGCGATGCGAAGGCTTTTCAACAAGCTTGCTGTAAAGCATGATTTAAACATTAGCATCATTCAAAGTGGTAGGTTGGATGTGCAGAGCTGTAATCCTTTCCCCGTGCTCTGTGAATAGGCCAGCTCCCCCCCCTTTTTTCCCTCCACCTACATGACTGAAGATGAACTACCCCACTTGCTGTTTCTGCTGCTTGCCACTGAGGCATTTGAATAATAAAGAACAGCCTCTGGCTCTGTTCTTTGCATGGCCTCATACATATGTCTTCTGGATGCCCCCTCTCTGAGCAAACCCCCAGTTTCTGCTTCTTCTCTCTTTTTCATTTTGCTGAAGGAAAAGCGAAAAATAAATAAATGCTGGGTGTTAACATGCTGGAAATTGGAAGGCCCCTGCACGCAGAGGACAAATTGAACATGGAGTGAAAATGAGGGAACAACAGCAAAACAGCAAAAAAAGGTTTGTGCTTAACACCACATTGCTCTGAAAGGAAATTGATGCCTTTTTCAAATATAAATACCCCACAGATGATAGTTCATATACACATTTTGTTTTTGGAAGCACCCAGCTGTTCCCATTTTGCTGAGGGGAGGCTGAGTGAAAGGCAGGCTCAGGGCATTTTCTAAGAGGATGGAAATTGCCTCAATTTGGCTTGTTGTGGTACTGCCGTTGAGGCTTTTTTTTTTTTTAAGGGCAGTAATGCTGGGGACAATTTTTGGAAACACATTGACAGAAATATTTGAGTTAGGGTTGGCTGTAAGAGTACTGGGCCTGTCAGTGGCTAGCATACCCTCTAACATTTCTCTGATGAAAATAGGGACATCACATTCCATAATGATTATTTTACTATTTCTACCCCACTCATCTTACTGGGTTGCCCCAGCCACTCTGGGCAGCTTCCAACATATATAAAAAACATTAAACATTTTAAAAAAGTTCCCTATCAAGGATTGCCTTCAGATGGTTTGGGGGTCAAATAACTCCATACCCTCCAACATTCATCCAATGAAAATAGGGACATCCTAAGGAAAAGCAGGACATTCTGGGATCAAATCAGAAACTGTGATAGCTTCTCTAAATCAGGGATGTCCCTGGAAAATAGGGACACTTGCTTCCACTATTTGGCTCCAGTGAATTTCTCCCACAATTTCAGCTCTCCCAGTTAAATTATCTTCCAAAGGGGAGCCGGTGCTTAAGGAATGAGACATTCTCTGTAATTCCATTTTGCTCCCCTTTGAAAAATTGTGTACTGTAGGAAGATATTGAGTAATAAAAGACTGGGCCAAGAATTTATCTCATCAGACCAAGTCAAAAAAAGGGGAGTGGTCCTTTATGCAAAGGAGAGCCTATCACTGAAATTTATATTTAAAGATGACCAAGGGAGATTTATTGCAATTGAAATTCAATCACAAGGAGAAAAATTCCTGATTGTGGGTATCTATGCACCAAATGAAGGAAAATCGGAGTTTATTAAGAAACTACACGAGATTCTGATGGACTATATGGACTATAATATGATCTTGATGGGAGATATGAATGGAGTGGTGTCTACAAATATGCACAAGACACAGAGACAGGTAGTCACCAAAGACGGCAGACTACCAAAAACCTTTTTTGACATGACGGACAATATGGACTTAGTGGACATTTGGAGAATGAAGAACCCTCTGGGTAGAGAGGGAACTTTTTTCTCTGAGGCTAAAATGACATGGACAAGAATTGACCAAATCTGGGTAACTAGGGGAATGGCTCCAAAGATTAGCAATGTGGAGATTTGCCCTAAAACTTGCTCAGACCATAATGCTGTGAAGATGGAAATGAAATTGATGCCAATGGGTTCTTTTAGATGGAGGATGAACAATACTCTGTTCAGGAACGAAGAGGTGACCAAGAAGGCCCAAAAAAGTCTAAGAGATTACTTTGAGATAAATATGAATACTACAGTGGAAAAAAAGAGTAATTTGGGACGCAAGCAAAGCAGTCATGAGAGGATTTCTAATACAACAGAATGCAATCAATAAGAGAACGCAGAATGAAAAAAAAGGATAAAATTCTGGAGAAAATAAAGGAAGGAGAGAAGAAACTGAGAGCAAAACCAAAGTCACAGGAGACCCTGAAAGATATAAAGTTATACCAAGTACAATATATGAAGCTGATGAATCAGGAAATAGAATGGAAGATTAAACAGATGAGAAAAGACATTTGAATCGGCAAATAAGTGTGGAAAATTGTTGGCCTGGCAAATGAAAAAAAGACAAAAACTTAATACTATTACGAATTTGGATGTGGAAGGAAAGAATATCCAGAACCCATTGGAGATCAGGAAGTGTTTTCAGAGGTACTTCAAACAACTTTATACACAGGAGAAGCAGAAAGAAATGGACATTGATCGCTTTTTGAAAATAAATGGGCTACACAAAATCTCTCAGGAAAAACAGCTAATGTTGAACTACAAAATATCGGACCAGGAAGTGAAAGGGGCTATTCAGAATATGCAAATAGGTAAATCTCCAGGACCAGATGGTTTGACTTCAAGATATTACAGATCTTTGAAAGAATGGTTAATACAACCTTTGAAGGAAGTCTGCAATGAAATATTGGAAGGGAGAAAGGCACCAGAGTCGTGGAAGGAAGCCTATATTACACTTATACCAAAAACAGAGACTGAAAAGACACAGCTTAAGAACTACCACCCCATATCATTGCTTAATGTGGATTACAAAATTTTTGCAGATATCTTGGCTAAAAGATTGAAAAAGGGCTTAGCAGAAGAAATTCATAAAGACCAAGCGGGCTTTCTCCCGTGCAGACATTTGTCTGATAATACGAGGAATATAATTAATATTCTAGAAAAATTACAAGTGAATATCAATACTAAGGCAGTTTTGATATTTGTGGATGCAGAGAGAGCCTTTGACAACATTTCTTGGAGTTTTATGAAGAAGAATCTACAGGGGATGGGGGTAGGCCAAGGTTTTGAAAATGGTATAGGTGCAATTTATTCTGAACAAAAGGCTAAATTAATTGTGAACAATGTAGTGACAGAAGAGTTTAAGATTGAGAAAGAGACACGACAAGGCTGCCCAATTTCTCCATTGCTTTTTATATCGGTCCTTGAGGTTTTGTTAAATATGATTAGAAAGGATCAAGAGGTTAAAGGTATACAAGTGGGAGCTAAACAGTACAAACTGAAAGCATTTGCTGATGACTTAGTATTGACTCTACAGGAGCCAGAATCTAGTACTAAAATGGTACTGGAATTGATTCAAGAATTTGGACAGGTAGCAGGTTTTATGTTGAACAAGATAAAAACTAAGGTTTTAGAGAAAAACTTAACTGTGAATGAGAGAGAGAAATTTCAGGAGGAGACAGGACTAACGTTGGTTAAGAAAGTGAAATACTTAGGGGTTAACATGACTGCAAAAAATGTGAATTTATTTAAAGATAATTATGAAAAATGTTGGACTGAAGTGAAAAAGGATCTAGAAATATGGACAAATTTGAAGTTATCATTGTTAGGCCGAATTGCTGTGATCAAAATGAACGTGCTGCCAAGGATGTTGTTTCTGTTTCAAACATTGCAAATCTTAGATAAGATGGATTGTTTCAAGAAGTGGCAGAAAGATATTTCCAGATTTGTTTGGCAGGGCAAGAAGCCTCGAATAAAATTTAAGATATTAACCGATGCTAAAGAAAGAGGTGGATTTGCCCTGCCAGACCTTAAACTTTACTATGAGTTAGCTGCTTTTTGCTGGCTGAGAGAATGGCTGCTTCTTGAAAACACTGACGTGTTGGATTTAGAAGGTTTCAACAATGCATTTGGCTGGCATGCATATCTGTGGTATGATAAGGTAAAAGTACATAAAGCGTTTAAAAATCATATTGTTAGAAAAGCATTGTTTAACGTTTGGATAAGATATAAGGATTTGTTAGAAAAGAAAACCCCAAGATGGCTGTCACCAATGGAAGCGAAGGCACAGAAAAAACTCAATATGGAGGCCAAATGGCCAAAATATTGGGAAATTTTGGAGCATGACGGTGATAGAATAAAATTGCAGAGCTTTGAAAAATTGAAAAACAAAGTGAGAGATTGGCTCCATTATTACCAAACAATGGAGGCTTACAATTTGGACAAAAAAGTTGGTTTCCAGGTGGAAAAATCAAAATTGGAAACAGAATTGTTGGATTCAAAAATTAAGAATTTGTCAAGAATGTATAACTTGCTGTTGAAATGGAACACTCAGGATGAAATGGTGAAATCAGCTGTGCTGGTCCCGGGGGGGAAAGGTACTAATACCGTAGCCGAGGTTCAGTCCAGAGTCACTAGCAGGGTAGACGATCACTAGATGAGACGCGAGGTCCGAAACAGGGAGCCGGGCGGGGAAACAGGAACGCTGGTAGGGCAGCAGCAGGAAGCCAGGCGGGGAACCGGAACACTGGTAGGGCAGAAGCGGGCAACCGGGCGAGGAACAGGAACACCGGAGAGTCAGGAGCAGGAAGCTGGGGGAGGAACAGGCACACCGGGAGTGCAGATCTAGGTCTGGGTAAAAGCAGGTACTCCACAACGACGTTGCTCCCGCAACCTGGGACCGGGCTGCCTGACCTTTATCTTCTTCTAAGGCCGGGGGCGGTCCCGGCCCCCAGGAGCCCCGCCTCTCCTGGCCTTAAGGCGAGCACTCCTCCTGGGAGAGACCAGTTCCCTTCGCCTCTCTGCCCTAAGCCTCTGCAGTTCAGGAGAGGCCGAAGGGTTACTGGGCCCCGGGGGAGGCTCACCTGTAGCCACTGAGTCCTCCAGCACCTCTGGGGCCAGAATGGTCTCACCTGGTGCCTGCCCCTGAGGATCTGGCCCAGGTGCAGGCTCCTCAGCATCTAGGCCTTGCCCCAGTTCAGCCGGCCCTGGAGGCGGGGACTCCTGTGCCGGCTGGGATTCCTCCGGTTCACTCTCAGACTCGGAATCCCAGGCCATCACACCAGCTATGATTAAATGGGCACAAGATATTGGGCATAACATAATGATGGCTGACTGGGAACAGTTATGGACCACGGGTATGAAATTCATGGCATGTAATGCCTTAAGAGAAAACTTAATGAAAATGATTTATAGGTGGTACATGACACCAGTCAAGCTTGCAAAAATATACCATTTGCCCGACAATAAATGTTGGAAATGTAATGAGACTGAAGGTACATTTTTCCACCTTTGGTGGACATGCCCAAGGATTAAGACATTCTGGGAGATGATTTATAACGAAATGAAAAAGATATTTAAATATACTTTTTTGAAGAAACCAGAGGCCTTTCTCCTGGGCATGGTCGGCCAATTGGTGTTAAAGAAAAATAGAATTTTTTTTTATGTATGCAACAACAGCAGCAAGAATACTTATCACGAAGTATTGGAAGACACAAGATTTACCCACACAGGAAGAATGGCAGATGAAGTTGATGGACTACATGGAATTGGCGGAAATGACTGGCAGAATCCGAGACCAGGGAGAAGAATCGGTGGAAGAAGATTGGAAAAAGTTTAAAGACTACTTACAGAAATATTGTAAAATTAATGAATGTTAGAGAAATGTTGGAATGAAGTTATATGGCTTTAGTAGAAATGTTATAAGGAATTAGGTATAGATAGATTAATAGGGTATTAAAGGGAAAAATAAGGTTAGAATGTGTTAAGATAATTATAGGATAGAAAATAGAGGAAGATGGAGAGGAATTGCTGAAACAATTAATAGAAGTGGAAGACAAAAAGGGAGGCGTGAGGAGGTCATGGAAACATGTGAATGAAAGATAAGATATTGAAATTGGATTGTGTTTTGAATGGTTTTTGTTCTGTTTTGTAAATTGTTTGTGTTAGTGTTGTGTAGTGTTTTTTGTACAGTATTGTATTGCTGTATTGTTTTTCTTTGGTTTTTGTGTTGTTGTTGTTGTTGTTGTTTAGTCGTTTAGTCGTGTCCGACTCTTCGTGACCCCATGGACCAGAGCACGCCAGGCACTTCTGTCCTCCACTGCCTCCCGCAGTTTGATCAAACTCATGCTGGTAGCTTCAAGAACACCATCCAACCATCTCATTCTCTGTCGTCCCCTTCTCCTTGTGCCCTCCATCTTTCCCAACATCAGGGTCTTTTCCAGGGAGTCTTCTCTTCTCATGAGGTGGCCAAAGTATTGGAGCCTCAGCTTCACGATCTGTCCTTCCAGTGAGCACTCAGGGCTGATTTCCTTAAGAATGGAGAGGTTTGATCTTCTTGCAGTCCATGGGACTCTCAAGAGTCTCCTCCAGCACCATAATTCAAAAGCATCAATTCTTCGGCGATCAGCCTTCTTTATGGTCCAGCTCTCACTTCCATACATCACTACTGGGAAAACCATGGCTTTTACTATACGGACCTTTGTTGGCAAGGTGATGTCTCTGCTTTTTAAGATGTTGTCTAGGTTTGCCATCGCCTTTCTCCCAAGGAGCAGGCGTCTTTTAATTTCGTGACTGCTGTCACCATCTGCACTGATCATGGAGCCCAAGAAAGTAAAATCTCTCACTGCCTCCATTTCTTCCCCTTCTATTTGCCAGGAGGTGATGGGTCCAGTGGCCATGATCTTCGTTTTTTTGATGTTGAGCTTCAGACCATATTTTGCGCTCTCCTCTTTCACCCTCATTAAAAGGTTCTTTAATTCCTCTTCACTTTCTGCTATCAAGGTTGTGTCATCTGCATATCTGAGGTTGTTGATATTTCTTCCGGCAATCTTAATTCCGGCTTGGGATTCATCCAGCCCAGCCTTTCGCATGATGAGTTCTGCATATAAGTTAAATAAGCAGGGAGACAATATACAGCCTTGCCGTACTCCTTTCCCAATTTGGAACCAATCAGTTGTTCCATATCCAGTTCTAACTGTAGCTTCTTGTCCCACATAGAGATTTCTCAGGAGACAGATGAGGTGATCAGGCACTCCCATTTCTTTAAGAACTTGCCATAGTTTGCTGTGGTCAACACAGTCAAAGGCTTTTGCATAGTCAATGAAGCAGAAGTAGATGTCTTTCTGGAACTCTCTAGCTTTCTCCATAATCCAGCGCATGTTTGCAATTTGGTCTCTGGTTCCTCTGCCTCTTCTAAATCCAGCTTGCACTTCTGGGAGTTCTCGGTCCACATACTGCTTGAGCCTTCCTTGTAGAATGTTAAGCATAACCTTGCTAGCGTGTGAAATGAGTGCAATTGTGCGGTAGTTGGAGCATTCTTTGGCACTGCCTTTCTTTGGGATTGGGATGTAGACTGATCTTCTCCAATCCTCTGGCCACTGCTGAGTTTTCCAAACTTGCTGGCATATTGAGTGTAGCACCTTAACAGCATCATCTTTTAAAATTTTAAACAGTTCAGCTGGAATACCATCACTTCCACTGGCCTTGTTATTTGCAGTGCTTTCTAAGGCCCATTTGACTTCACTCTCCAGGATGTCTGGCTCAAGGTCAGCAACCACACTACCTGGGGTGTACGAGACATCCATATCTTTCTGGTATAATTCCTCTGTGTATTCTTGCCACCTCTTCTTGATGTCTTCTGCTTCAGTTAGGTCTTTACCACTTTTGTCCTTTATTATGGTAATCTTTGTACGAAATGTTCCTTTCATATTTCCGATTTTCTTGAACAGATCTCTGGTTCTTCCCATTCTGTTGCTTTCCTCTATTTCTTTGCATTGCTCGTTTAAGAAGGCATTCTTGTCTCTCCTTGCTATTCTTTGGAAATCTGCATTCAATTTCTTGTATCTTTCATTATCTCCCTCGCATTTTGCTTGCCTTCTCTCCTCCGCTATTTGTAAGGCCTCGTTGGACAGCCACTTTGCTTTCTTGCATTTCTTTTTCATTGGGATGGTTTTAGTTGCTGCCTCCTGTATAATGTTGCGAGCCTCCACCCATAGTTCTTCAGGCACTCTGTCCAGCAAATCTAAATCCTTAAACCTGTTCCTCACTTCCACTGTGTATAAGGGATTTGGTTTAGATTGTATCTTACCTGTCCAGTGGTTTTTCCTACTTTCTTCAGTTTAAGCTTGAATTTTGCTATAAGAAGCTGATGATCTGAGCCACAGTCAGCTCCAGGTCTTGTTTTTGCTGACTGTATAGAGCTTCTCCATCTTTGGCTGCAGAGAATATAATCAATCTGATTTCGATGATGCCCATCTGGGGATGTCCATGTGTAGAGTCGTCTCTTGTGTTGTTGGAAAAGCGTGTTTGTGATGACCAACTTGTTCTCTTGGCAGAACTCTATTAGCCTTTGCCCTGCTTCGTTTTGATCTCCAAGGCCAAACTTGCCAGTTGTTCCTTTTATCTCTTGATTCCCTACTTTAGCATTCCAATCACCTATAATGAGCAGAACATCCTTCTTTGGTGTCACTTCTATAAGGTCTTGTAAGTCTTCATAGAATTGGTCAATTTCAGTTTCTTCAGCACCAGTAGTTGGTGCATACACTTGGATTACTGTGATGTTAAAAGGTCTGCCTTGGATTCGTATCGAGATCATTCTATCATTTTTGAGACTGCATCCCAGTACAGCTTTCGCCACTCTTTTGTTGACTATGAGGGCCACTCCATTTCTTTTACGGGTTTCTTGCCCACAGTAGTAGATATGATAGTCATCCGAACTGAATTCGCCCATTCCCGTCCATTTTAGCTCACTGATGCCCAGGATGTCAATATTTATTCTCGCCATCTCATTTTTGACCACATCCAACTTACCCAGGTTCATGGTTCTTACATTCCAGGTTCCTATGCAATATTTTTCTTTACAGCATTGGACTTTCCTTTCGCTTCCATGCATATCCGCAACTGAGCGTCCTTTCAGCTTTGGCCCAGCCGCTTCATCAGCTCTGGATCTACTTGTACTTGTCCTCCGCTCTTCCCCAGTAGCATGTTGGACACCTTCCGACCTGAGGGGCTCATCTTCCAGTGTCATAACTTTTATATGCCTGTTGTCTTTGTCCATGGAGTTTTCTTGGCAGGGATACTGGAGTGGCTTGCCGGTTCCTACTCCAGGTGGATCACGTTTGGTCAAAACTCTCCACTATGACCTGTTCATCTTGGGTGCCCTGCTCGGCATCGTTCATAGCTTCTCTGAGTTCTTCAAGCCCCTTCGCCACGGCAAGGCAGTGATCCATGAAGGGGTTGGTTTTTGTAGTGTTGTGTTTAAATTGTTGAAAATTAATAAATATTATTTTTTTTAAAAAAAAATGTGTACAGAATACCACACAGCCACATTTGCCGGATTATTCAGTTCCTTTATGTCACCTGTGCCACTATATTCTGCTTGAGTTCCAGAATTAATTTTTGAAATCTTCGCAGGTCAGCCAAAATAAAGAAAGCGTGGAGGACAGGACAGAGCAAACCACCCGTAGGTGTTTGGTGGGGTTAGGCAGCAGCACTCACTTGATCTCCCATCGCCTGCACTGTTGCTGCTTAGGAGGTAGAGTGGAAGGAGCAAGACTGTGGTAAGGTCAGACCAGTTCAAACACACTGAAGGGAGTCCCAGATTGGTCTTGCCAGTGCATTTGCACTGCACAAAGCTTGTTCCCAGCTCACCCCTCTCAGGTGAGCACCACCATCCTGTCCCACTGACTGCAACTGCAAGTCGGGGGGGGGGATAAGCAGGGATGGGGGAACCTGTGGTCTTCCTGAAGTTGCTGCACTACAATTCCTATCATCCCTGATAACAGGCCATTCTGGCTAGAGCTGATGGGACTTGGAGTCCAACAATATATATCAGGAGGGCCACAGCAGGTTTCCCATCCCTTCAAGAAGGGAATGGAACCTCGCCCTCCCTAGAAATTTAATGATGGATGATTTCAGCTCCACAAAACTGAAGTGACAATTTGGATGCAGTTTGCACATCTTGCAAGCTATTGCAAGCTAAATTATAAGTGAGGAATGGCGGTCCAAGCGTAGAAGAGGCATTCTAATGAATGACGTACAAACAGTTGCTAAGAGAGGCTCAACTCTTAGAGAGTTGTAAGTTCCCCCTTAAGCACTCTCATCCCATCCTTGACCTACAGTAAGAGGGAAATTCTTTCTTGCAAAATAGGTCATTATTGTTACCCCTGTGTTACAGAGCTAACAGGCACCACAGACTCACCATCTCATTCAGTGGCTGCATGTGTGAACTGAGACCTTCCCAGCTCATGGGTCTTTTCTTACCTAGCTCATGGGTCATTCTGTGACAATCCCCCAATTCTCCAGCAGACCAATCAGCTCAAAAATGTCCCAAGCTCTCCAGGCTCCAATAAAAGGTTTAGACTGAAATGGTTTTAAAGAGCCATAAAAATTACCTGGAGGGAAAATGGGGGGATGGGGGCATTTTGATGCAAATACTGTCAAGGGCATCAATTATAGTGATATATCTGTGGTTCACTGGTTCCTTGAATTATCGTTGAGGATTTCAGTGTGCTCGTAATTGGGTCATGATGATGAAAACACTTTTTCATGTGCAAGGCTGTTACAGCTGGCACAAAATCAAATATTTAGTTACCTGTCCTCCATTATATACAGAAACATCGGATATTTATGATGCAATGAAATATTTAGCCGGCACGTTGAAACGCTTACACCCTAGCATTAGAATTAAAAAATATGATGAAAATGCACCTCGTATACAGAAAATGTATATTTTATATAAATTGTGTGTGCACTGAAATATTCATACAGTCTACTGAACTCCTTGCATTGTATTCAGTCAGCAGGCCTCTAGATGTTTCATATTAAAATGCACTTGTTACACAGAGAGTTATACAGTCCTATCTCAAATACCCTCTCACCCACTGAGCTGACTCATCCGATCAGCCATATCTCAGCCTAACTTCGCCCCTCTGGAGTATTCTGTCTCTCTCGGGTCACTAAAGAATGACAGCTGCAGGGATCTGATAAATTGTTTTGTTCACAATCACAGCTAGGGCTTGGCTAAGCTTTCACACATAAAAGGGACAGATTTTGGTGCATATTCATAAAGGGAAAATAGGGAAAAGGGAGCTTTCTGACATTGCTCATTCACATTCACATGCCAGTGTGAGGTCTAGACTGATCTTAGTTGTTACTGCTGCCCTTGATTCATAGCACATTTTTGTGTGTGCATGTCCTATATGGCTGCTTTTCAGACACATAAAGCCAACACATTTACACTGGAACTTACGGTGTCCAAATTCCATTTTGTCTGGAATTATATTGTCCTTATATTAGTTGCCGTATCATCTAATGAAGCGTTATTGTGTTGAACCAGATTTGTTACCATGTTGGGAAGATTTTGGAAGTGCATTGCTTTAGTCTCTCCCCTTGCTTCACTTTCATTGGGGTTTAGTGGATTTCTTTGCAGACATGCCCCCAACATCCAAAGGGGTCTCCTGGATCAGGCCCGACAAGCATGACAGAACTCTCCTGACTTGTGATTCTCAACAACTGGTATTCAAAGGCATGTGACCTCAGGCCGTGAAGGAAGGACACAGCCATCATGAGCAGGAGCCTGGTGGTGAGGCCAGCAGAGATGTGATGTTGAGGGAAGAGGCAGCATGCATGACCTCACACTCTCTTCACACAAGATCCTCATCACATAGGAAGCTTGTACCAATTCAACTTGGAGATCCCAGGGATTGAACCCGGGATCTTCTGTATGCAAAGCAGCAGCCCTATCACTCAGCTACAGCCCTTCCCAGAGCTCAAATGGCAAACTCTTCTCTGCATTGGTCAGTTGTCTGCATTAACCAAATGTGGTGATATTCTCTGCACTCACGGATTCAAATGTGAGTTAACAACTGGGGACTTTATAAAACAGTGATGTTTCCCCACATTGATCGCATATTCAGTTGCTCATTTGTATTAGCTATCTGAGGCAGCTGGCATCAAGTGAGGAAGGCTCACCCCGAGTGATAAATTATTATGGCCTTTCACGAAACAGGTTGTCTTTTTATTCATAGGTTTCGGATCTTAAAATTTCAGGTTTCTGCTCCAAGTGTCGCTTATACACTTGGAAAAAATTACATATTTGCCATTCTGTGAGAAATGGTTAATATATATATATATATATTCACTTACATTTTGCTGCATTATTTTACAGAAAAACCTTTTCATATAATACAAAACACATTCTCACTTTATTGCAGACTAAGCAATTGGCTGTTTATTGTTGAAATACACAAGGCAGAAACCAGAGAAAAGTCTAGAGGTGGAATCTTGCCCTGGGCCATGATAATAAGAGTCTTGAAATTTAACCCCATAGTGTTCAGGTTACTGCAGTGCATTTGTGGGGGGGGGGATAGGACTGTAGTTTCACCATCACTATCAAGTTACAGTTATCTCTGTGTTGTGTCATCTTGTGAGGGCTGGGTTAGTATGTATGCATGTATATGATTAACCTTGATTTTAAGGTGTGAATTTGCACACAATAGATGAGCTTACAACACACAAAGCAATCCTATCCATGTCTACTCACAGAACTCCCTCTGTGTTTAATAGGCTGTACTTCCCTGTAAGCATCCATAGCATTTTAGCTGCATTTTAAAAAACAGTATGACTAAACTTTTAAGACTGTGAGAAGATATTAACCATCTGCCCAGAATAAAGCAGCTATCATGCACAATATGATTGTGGATGAAGGGGCCGACCTGGTGTGTATAACTAAGACCTGGGCAGATGAGCTGGGTGGTCTAATGTTGACCCAGCTGCCAGACAGATTTAGGGTAGCATGATTGGCTCAGGAGCACTGCAGGGGATGCTGCAACTATGCTTTAGAATGGAGCATTAAAAGCAGGGGGTGCCAAATTTTGGCATCACACAGGGTGCCGCTTGAGACCCCAAGATCTGCTACTGCCAGCTGCCAGGATACTTGGTACAACACCATTTCAGGCCCGTAGGTGGAGCATGGGTTTTTGCTGTTGCTGTTGTTGCAATAATCCATAAAAATTCCATCTCCCTCATCCAGAGACCAATGCACAATATGTCTTTGTCTGAGGAATTGCTCATAGTACTGGAGATGCTATCAGTGCACCATCTACCCCACTTTTCTACAGCTTCCCTGTTTGAATTGGTGGAGATAATATTAGATGGGGTGTTGGGGAGAGCCTTCATGATGGTGTTGGGAGAACCTCAAGGTCCATGCTAAGGCTGCTTTTTATGGACTGCATCAGAACTTCATGGCCTCCATGTCAACCATGGGACTGTTTCAATATGCTGTTGGCTGAATGCATGTGGCCAGACATACTCCCAACCTGGTGTGGGTTTGTTTTAAGCACAGGGAGCTCTCTTAGTAGTTCTGCCACTCTCTAGAAGTGTGAAGGCAGGTGGTCCAAGAGAAAGCTTTATCTGAGGCAATGTCATCTTTGCCCTGGCCTTTGGCAGTTAAGGCATTTTGTTTTGTGGGACACACCTCTTTTGATGAAGCTTAACTGTTCTGTGCTGATAGGAATGGTTTTACCATATATATGTGCAGGGCTGGCCCAAAACATTTGGCACTCGAGGTGAACCAGAATATGCGCCCTCCCTGTTACAGAAGAAGAGGTGAGTGAAGATCTACACCAGGGGCAGAAGAATCAAATCAACTTTACTGGATGGTTGAAGTGGGAATCAAAGACCATCATGGGGGGAAGCAGAGCCTGCTCTGAATCACACCAAGTGGTTGCAGACCCCAGGAGACCCCAGAGGGAAGCCCCTGGTATTTTCTCCCTCAGGTGAGAGGAAACCAGCAGCACCTTCTATTCACCAAGAGACCTCTGTAGAGACAGAATGGGGGTGGGTGGGATTGCTGAGGAGTCAGCAGATCCGGCCTCCAAGCAGTACACTGCAGTCATGCTGCCCCCATGGCAGCGGCAGCAGCGAGCAATGCATTTCTTTAAGGATGGCTCTGCTGCTTCTGTGGATCCTGTTGCCTGAGGTGGTTGCCTTGCCTTACCTCATGGGTGTGTGTGTTTAATCTGTTTTTATAATTGTATATTATATTGTTGTAGCCAGCTCTGGAGCTTTATGGTGAAAAGTGGGTAAAGTTTTTTTAATATATATATATATATCAAACAATCAATCAAATCTTCTGCCCTAAACAATGAACCATGAAGTAGTGACAATGACAAAACACTGAAGTAAGGTATGGAGGGCTAGGCCCACACCACAACAGCATAAGTCAGTGCCTAGGGGTGGAGCATGTGCAAGCTCTGAGTACTACAAAGCCAGTCATAGTTCTCTGTGTTGCTGCACTGTTCAGTGCTTGGCAAACCATGTGGTATTGATATCTGTTTTCAATCCTAATACTTCATTTAAATTGGATACCATATTTGGCTTTTTTATTATTATCAAAAAGTGATTATGGCCTACGTTTAACCTACATGGTTTCCACAGACAGAGTTTTACAGCCACATCTCGGAACCTTTTTGTTGTCGTTGAAAACTGAAAGTGTCTTTATGCAGTTCGTTTACGTGCCAGCTACCAAACTCTGCCACGTTACCAGTTCCGAACTGACTGCCCCGGAGGAAACAAAAGTACTGAAAATATAGCCAAGGAGGGCCAATTCCATTGAGTAATTTTTAAGTGTGTGAATTTGACAGTGCAATAGGCACCATATGCTAAATATTTATTTGTACCCATATTAAACATTGATTAAACTGCTTGCAACATGGAATCTCCAGATTTGGAAGGTGGCTGTACAAATACATATGTACATTTATTCTGCTAGATCTTATATAATATATATATATTCCACTATGAAATATATGCTTTCAGGGTAATGTTTTTATGAGTAAGAATTTCATGTTATTGCATGTGTGTTGCATGTGTGCTTAATGGAAGATTCTTGGCTGAATGTTTGCATCTGTGTGTGTGTGTGTGTGTGTGTGTGTATGGAGATCTGATATTTGAGAGGAAATGTCCATGTGCTCTGCAAATGTGACTTTCTCAGTGACTGCATTCTATGCACAATTTCTAAATCGTGATAAAGCTTTGCATTTTGACAGATGATTGAATTGAAATCCTTGTGCACTATTCAAATGTATGATTCTTAAATAAACTGCCTTTGGTTCTCCAAGTGGCCCTGATAGTACAACTGAGTTGGTACATCAGGACTCCAAAATTGACCCCATGGGACTCCATGACTTCATATTTGCGGATGTGCTAGATTCCACAAAATATCAATATGCTCTTGGCTTCAGTAAACTTTAGTTGAAAGAAGGTTCAGATTTAATCCTTCCCATGGCAAGAAGAACAAGAGTTTCATGACAAACTATTTGCTTCTGTTATGAGAGAGACTTCTTTTTACTTATACCTGCTGAACCATGATGCACACAGGGCCTTTGAAGGAAACCAAAACACACCAATGCAATTTTAAAAAGTCTGAAGACGAAATAGCTTCTTGAATGAGAGGCGCACAGAAGAAATCACTCCTGGGGCATGGTGGAGTTGGGCATGTTTTGCTGTGGTGAAAAATCTTCCTGATTGTGAGTACTTTTTCACTTGAAGGTTACATTAACATTACACAGGGAGAGATTCAACTAATTAACAAATTATCAGTTTGTGGAGTTTGTCGCGCATGCAGCAACATGCACACAAAGCAGTTCTTTGTGATCCAGCAGCTGTCCTCTTCTCAGTTCACAGCTTCATTAATCATGTGCACTGCATGCTATTGTCTAAATTTCAGTGCCATTGGAGACGAGGGGGGAAAACATTGGGAAAGAAATGTTGCTTACTCTCCAGGAACAGGCTTGGATTACCAATGGCCATGGGGACAGAAAAACTCTTGACTGAAGCAGTACTAAGAGGATAATTAAAATACAAAGTATTCTTATGCTCCCACTGAAACGCTTAGGAGTTGCTTTTCATATCTGAACTCGGCTCGGTTGTGAGTTGGGCTACTTAGACTTCGCTTCCAGTAGGAACTTTGTGTATGCAAGTGGGGATTTTGATTTCCACATAAAAAGATAAAACTTATTCAGCTGGAAAGCAACTCTTCAAATGCATTCAAAGGCAGCCAGCCAATGGCTCGGTTTAATACAACGGCATTGGTGTAAGTATTTTTCCTATATAATTGTAGGCGAGAGTTGTTATAATTACATTTATCATATTGTCAGTGTGATCCTGTGCATGCTTACTTCAGAGTAAGTCCCACTGTGTTCAATGGAGATTACTCTCTAAATTAGTAAATGTGTTTAGGGTTGCAGGTGCTGAGCAGGGATGGGGTGAACCTTTCTAATCCATACTTCCTGAATATTATGTGAACCAAAACATCCTTCAGAATCTGCATTTCTCTGAATTCTGCAATGCAGTTCTGTGAAATGGACTTCTTTTTCAGGGCTGGTGGGACATAGTGAGAAAAAGAAAAATCTCAGGAAGTTCTCAGACAAATATCTTCTGAGAAATCTCTGCTCAGCTCCGGATTGGCAATTCGGTTGTAGAGTAGATGGTGTTATATTCACCCTAAACCTGTCCTGTGGCATATTTGGGAAGCTTTTTAAAAACGTGATTTAGCAATATTTGTGTACAGAGGAAGAGCTGATTCACATGTGCATGTTCAGAACCTGATGTCCGTAACCTCAAGTGGTGCTGTGCATGGGTGACTAGGACATCACCCACCAAACTCTCAGGGGGGACAGGTTTCCCACATCACCTCCAGCACGAGCAACGGAGGCAGTTCACACACTCGACTGCTACTCACTGGATGAAAAGTAATAAAGAAGCCAAGTGATGGCCATCAAACAGCCTGATGTGTACACCTGGATTTGCAACAGAAACTTCTGAGATTGTGCATAAATGATTAATAATAACAGTGTTTCCAACATTGTCTCCAGTTTTCAGCATGAAACAAAAGTATGCACAGAAAATACTTGGGTTAATAATGGTGCTTGATCTCAAGTGACTCCTCACAGCCTTTATGGAGGTACAAAATCATTCAGTTTCTCATACCTGTTTATGAACCTAATTTGAAGCCACATCTCACCCATTTAAAGGTAATGATGGCACACATTCTTCAAATACTTGCAATCTCACAACATGCATATTTTAATCATGCCTTCTTCTCTCCCCCCCCCCCCATGTACCTTGTGCATAATTGGAAACATAATTTTCTCACACTACTCTCCTGGCTGAATATTTGGAGAGCTTTAAAATCTTATTTTACTGAATATTTTTTGATTGAAATTCCCACTGCATTTCTTTCCATGACCTTTAATTTCAGAGATGGATGTCTTGACTAACAATAATCAACTCAGTCAATTCAAGCATACTTCTATATATATATATAAAAATCACATCCAAATGTACCCTACAAAGACCAGTGGAATTTTCAGGGATATGTACCTGGTTCATTTTGTTTCTCAGTAGCTTCTCAAAAGCTATTCAGACATTGTGTTGTATCCAGCTAAGGGGACAAGGCTATGGCAGGATCCATCAGCGGCTTGGGATGAAGCAGGTCTTAGGCTCAGCCAGCTTTTTCTCAGCTCAGCTGGACTCAGCCGGCATTAAGTCCCCAACTCTGGCTCTGCCAAATATATGCTGGCATAATGTTCTCACCCCAGCTCAGTTGGGGCCATCCCAGCTGGCTGAGCTGAGACCAGTGAAAGTCTTTTCATTCCGAGGGCAAGATGGGATGAAGGGGTGGGGACTTATCTGGATCCTAAGCCCATTCAGCTCAATCACATGACCTGGAACCCAGCATTTGTATTCTTCTGATATTTGAATATGCAGATTTTTGGCAAATGGTTTTCTTTTGTGTAATGCATTTTTGTATGCTGTTCTCAGTCATATACACATTTTTTTTGTGTGGCCTTTCCCCTTGTACATATTTTGCAGGGTTGGAGAAGTGCAAATATCAAAGGAAACCATTTCTGACACTTGAGGTTGCTTCTGGACTTCAGTTCTTTGGTCCACAGACTACTGTAAGCATTTCCTGTTATTGTTCAACTCAATATAAATAAAAAGGATCCCCAGTTGCTTCCAAGGGTGGAGGTTTAATAAATAATAATAAATATAATATGTAAGGCTTATTAGTGGTTCTGATTTCTAGTAGCCCAATAACTTGCTTGGCTAAGTCACAGGCAGGTGCTGTAAGCCCTTTCCCCTGAAAATAAATGAAATCATATATTGCTTCCAAGCATACCACTGGTTCTCCAAATCATATCCATGCAGAACATTTACTTTTCCTTTCAAGTATTCTATCACCCTTTCTTATACCTGGGTCCTCTTCAGCATTCACCCTGCAAAATGAGTTTTAACGTGCTTCTAAAGCCTCCAGACTAACCTTTCAGAAGAATCTGACATTTCCCGAGTCACTAGGCAACTAAGTCCTTCTCTGTCAGAATAGACAGTATCTTCTTAAATCACTTACATGTGTCAATAATAACTTCTTTCTTCACTGAAGAGCCATATGAGAACAGGGGCCTCTGCTATGCTAGACTAAAGGGTTTTGTTTCTCAAACTGCCCTTGGTATAGTTGGAATCCGGAGAGGGAATATAGGGAGGGGTGTTGTTGCAGGCTCAAGCTGCAACAATCGGTTTGAGCCATATGCATCCCCCATCAAACTGACACAAAGGTGATTTCAGTGTTGAGAACATTTATAAACTGAACCATGGACACTGATGAAGAGCTCTGGAGTGTGTGGCTTTTATGAAGCCCTCCGATGCTCTCGGTGTTTCCATTCCTGCTGAGCCAGCACCTGTTTGCACTTTCTCATTCCAGACGCTCTCCTTTGAGATGATAATATTTTATTACATGCTCCCTGTCTGTGGGCCAAGTGTGTTCACATCCTTGGACCTTTGCCTCAAAACTAGGATATCAGGATCTGGCTAAACCTCGCAGAAAGGATCCAATTCCATTTGCCTCACTCTGGCTAGAATCTCCACGATGCAATGAACTGAGTCTTCTGAAGGTATAGTTAGCCATCCACAATTAATTCAGTCTGATTTCCAAAGGAGCATTTCCAAATGGCGTAAACTGCAGGAGCAGAGGCAGTGTGTCTGGATTGTTAATGCACCAGCCTGCTGAGCCATGGTCACAATGAATTAAACAAGTAGGTCTTAAAATTGTTTGCACTGAGGAGCATTGCTCTATACGAATTGCTTGTCTTCATTGCACGCCATCGTAACTTCTTAATTTACAACACAGAAGGTTTCTGGAAAGGCTGCTGAATTAAAACTTAGCTATTGCATTTGTCCTCCGTAGCTGATACCCAATGTGTTTATGCACAAGGAAACGCTATTCATATAGGGATTGATTTTGAAGGTGTGTTTTTTTCTTTGTCACAATCACTTGCTATTTTAAATGTAGGAATAAAATGTGGGTTGCCTCTTCAGCATATGGAAGAAACTTCACAGTAATGACTGGTTCTTTAGTGCTCTCCCCTGTGATTTACATTGTCAAATAATAGAGGGAAGATCTGTAACTCATAGCATTAGAGGACATGCTTTAAATGGGTTCGATCACCAGCATTCCCAGGCAGGGCTTGATCCTTGGAGAACCACCCAGTGTAGAGCAGTGCTGGCTGATGTGGTACTCCAGATGTTGCTGGACTCCAATTTCCTTCATGCCTGAGTAGCGACCATGCTGACTGGGGCTGATGGAACTTGGAATCCAACAATATCTGGAGGGCACAACTTTTTATATCTCTGATATAGAGAATGTAGAATAAGGTGGAGCAATGTTCTCCATCTTATGAGACACCCATTATGAGACAGCTTTCTATGTTTTTATTGTGATCTTGGAGATCACCTGGAAGCACACCAAATTCAGATCCATTGCCATAAGCAAAACGAGAAGATTTATAAGTTGTGAGGTGTGTGTGTGTGTACACATATGCACATGTATGTGTTACAGTTATTTTTAAATCCTCATATTCTGACAGATACATTTTATACTCAAAAGTATAAGAAAGTGTGACACAGTTTGGTCATTGCTATAACTGCAGCTTGTGAGTGCCAGCTGCTTTCTATGAATCTCACAGCATCACATGATGTAAAAGAAAACTATTCTACATTTCTCATGCCTTTCTTTTTTTTTTTTTACTACTCCCCAAACCACATTCCCTTCTTTTTCTTTCAAATGAGGCATTAAATGCTGGATGTGCTCTGTTACTCTCAGTAAGAATGCCAATGTGAGACAATTTAAAAACCTGCTCTTTACAAAATGTGATTACATATACCTAAAAAACAGCAAAGCTGATCAAATATTTTCCCTGCTCCAGATGTTAGACCTTTTCCCCAGCTGCCATTTTTCAGCATGAATGTTTTTCTAAAGGCAGAGAAATTATCCCAAGATTACCATTTTGACCGTTACTTTTTCTACAGCCTGAATTTTGTGAAGTGGCTTTTGGCAAATCTCTCTTTCCCACACTATGTTTGCAATCTGTACAATGGGAACAATAGTAACCAACCATGCAAGGTTGTTGTGGGGGGCAAAACCAATATTTATCTGTTTTGATTGGGTAGTTTTTATATCAGATTCCCAGGAGGGTTTAAGAAATAACAAAACAATAAAAATGTAAATACAAGTACTGTGTAATAAACTAAAAGGCCACAAGACCACAAAGTAGCATAAAACAGCAAGATTAAAATTGCATCCGAGAAGCATGGGAGAAGTATTACTTTTTAAGGGCCTTCGCATTGTACCAAAATGTCCTCTCTGGGAAAAGCATTCCACAATTGGGTAAGGCCCTATGGCAGCCACTCACCTACCCTCAAGTGGTGGAAATGCTGGTAGGAGACCTTCCACTGAAGAGCTTGACGTTTCCTGAGTCACCAGGCAACTGAGTCCTTCTCTAGCAGAGTAGACAGTCTCTTCTTAAATCACATACATATGTCAATAGTAACTTCTTTCTTCACTGGAGAGCCAGATGAAAACAGGGGCCTCTGCTAAGATTGACTAAGGGGTTTGTTTCTCAAGCTGCCCTCGGTATAGTTGGAGTCCAGAGACAGTCCCTTGTACATACTACAACCACCACAGGGGGACATAATCATAATCAATTGGCATAGTAAGGGCTCTTTGAGACATGGGGGGGGGGGGTTAATCAGTGTGCTCAGTATAAAAGGTATGTGCAATGAACAGTGGTACCCTGGTTGTCGAACATAATCCGTTCTGGGAATCCATTCGACTCCAGGAACCAGTGCTTTTTTCTGGGGAGACGCAGGGGTACACATACCCCTAAATATTTTGTGAATCTTTGTACTTTTGTCCATTTACTGTATTTATTTTTCCTGATTTGAACTATAAAATGGTGACTTTCTTGAGTCAAAATGAGAGTACCCCTAAATATTTTTTAAGAAAAAAAGCACTGCCCGAAACCGTTTGAAAACCAAGGTGTGGCTTCCGATTGGCTGCAGGAGCTTCCTGCACTCAATCAGAAGCCATGGGAGCAGTGTCAAACGTTCAGCTTCCAAAAAATGTTTGCAAACCCAAACACTTACTTCCAGGTTTGCGGCATTTGGGAGCCGATTTGTTCAGGAGCCAAGCCGTTCGAGAACCAAGGTACCATTGTGTAAACAATGAAGTTCTGTAAAAAGGATAAGCAGGAGTGAGATGAATGGAAAGTCAGCAGCAGGCACTACAAACTCCAAAGTATAAGAGACAACAAGTACAGGAGCAAAGTTGCTAAGATTAAAAATGGTGAAATTCTGGTGTTCAAGCTTGGTTATGACAGATTACCCTAGTTAAGCTACAATCTCTGTGCCTCTGCAAGATGAAGAGGTAATAATATTCACCCAGGCTTACTGAACTGTTGGAAGAATTGCTGAGATTCCTCTTCCACGCTGCTGCAAAAGTGGCACACTAATACAGAGATAATGTTTATGGAATCCTCTATAGCAGTCTTTGCCAACCTGATGCCCTCCAGATGTTTTGGACTACAGCTCCCATCAACCACAGCCAGCTAGTTGTAGCTGAAAACATCTGTAGGGCACTAGGTTGGCAAAGACTAATCTAAAGTGCTTTTTAAGTGCTGAAGTTTATGGTGCTGAATATTGTTCTGGGGATGCTGCACCTGTAATGGAAAAAAGATGAAGCCTGGATTCCTCCAAAATGAATAAATCAACAGCTACTAGCATTGCCCATCTTTTCTTCCTTTTTGGAAATTATCAGGGGAAATAAATGATTTTCCAAAAGATTAAGTCTCACCATCCCTAAATGTTCTTTTATTCTTGATTTGGATAAGTGAAAGCCAGCAAAACAATTATTCCATCCAAAAATCTGACAGAATGCTACTTTCTGAAGCCTTTTATTTAATCATTCTCCCCTTTTAAATCTGCATTATTAAACAGGCAGAGCGCTAACCTTCACAACAGAAGCAGGGGAGGGGAAAAGTTGGAAGGAAAATGATTCTCTATAGTATTCACTTTGATAAGTCTTTTGTCCTTTTAAGCCCTGACCTTACATTTGTAAGATAAAAGTGTATTGGGTGCCATGTGTCTCGCCGCATTATTAGAAGCCTACTCATTTGATCTTGTTTCCTCTCATTACTAGCCTTTTAAGATCTTTTCTGATGAGTAATGTGGATATGCCGAGCATGATGGGGGCGCCTTTAAATGGTGTGCACCATCATTTTTGCCTTTCCTGTATAATTTACAGTCATTCTCCAACTGCACATTTCAAATTCTAATATCCATTTATGATTTATCTTCCACTGCTCTGGTACAAAGAGGCACATCTTCTGTGGCTAGAGTAGAACAGAGATTTTCAGTTGCATTCCAAAAACAAAATTATTGCTAATGCAACTATTTCTCTCCCAATTTACTTTCAGCTGCCCCAAAGCCATTATGTTGGCACCATATTTTTGGCAGACACCTGCCACCCGCACTGTCAGTTATACAACCGTGGCAATTATGTTTCTGGGCTTTGCTTTGTGTAGCCTGACAGAAAGCCAGCGCTATGACTGAGGGTATGGACTGGTTGCCAAAAATTTTCCTTCTTCACTGTGCTTTCTGAAGTGGAACCAGACACAAAGCGCAATAGACAAAGAAGTCGTGGGTTTAGTCCGTGGAGCAGAATTCATACCAGAGACTCCAGGGCACTGTCGAGACAAAATAAATAAGTACATATGTAAATAAATAACATCTTCTTTAAAAAGAAGATAAAATTCCATGTGGGGAAAAATTACGAGTAGAATCCAGACAAGATAAGCATAGTTAAGTCCCTTTGATTTCCTTAGGATAGCTGAGCTGGGCAAATACTTAATTTTCTCCCATGGAAATCAGTGCATCTGAAGGGAGTCTAATTTTTCTGAATTGTGCCCACTCTTAAGAGTCTGCTTTTAGGAGCTCTGTATAAAAAGCGGTACACTATTTTCACCCATTACAACAAACAAAACATTGAATCTGGCAGATGAATGTATCTCAAATCCACAACTTATCGCCAAACTACTATTGGGGTGTGATATTGCTACATAGGGGGACGCGGGTGGCGCTGTGGGTTAAACCACAGAGCCTAGGACTTGCCGATCAGAAGGTTGGTGGTTCGAATCCCCGCGATGGGGTGAGCTCCCGTTGCTCAGTCCCAGCTCCTGCCAACCTAGCAGTTCAAAAGCACGTCAAAGTGCAAGTAGATAAATAGATACCGCTCCAGCGGGAAGGTAAACAGCGTTTCCGTGCGTTGCTCTGGTTCACCAGAAGCGGCTTAGTCATGCTGGCCACATGACCTGGAAGCTGTACGCTGGCTCCCTCAGCCAATAAAGCGAGATGAGCGCCGCAACCCCAGAGTCAGCCACGACTGGACCTAATGGTCAGGGGTTCCTTTACCTTTACCTTTATTGCTACAGAAAGCAAGGATGGAGAATGTGCCACCCTCCAAATGTTGACTCCAACTTCCACCAGCCCTGATCAGTATGTCCAGGATGATGAACACTGTAGTCTAACAACGTCTAGTGAACCACAGGTTCCCCAACCCCAGGCATAAGGCACACAGAAATGTGCTGATGTGATATCCCTTCCTATATAATTGCTGCAACACCTTATAGGTAGAAATTTGCTAGTTATAAATGGTACTTCCAGACACGTTTTCCCCAAGCAGTAAACCCTACAATATTGCTTGACCTTTCCTATTCTGAGTCAAGATCATCCTTACCTGAATAGTAACCTGTTATATATGGAGTATTCTGATAGGCTGTTTTCACACCTCAGCTAAAGAGGAAAACACTTGACACATCGGCTACCGGCTAGGGTGCTTTTTCTTTGGTGGCGCCCTAGTTGTGGGACTCCTCCCCAAGGCATATTCACTTGGAATCATCATTACTCTCTGTTAGGTGTCATGTTAAGTTGGCCTTGTTTGCCAGAGCTTTCAGCTGCAATTACAATTTCTGCTTTAACTGCTGTTTGTCTCTGCTTTTTTAAATATGTCGCTGGTGGTATTTTATTTTGTTTTAAAAAGATGGTTCTATGCTTGGTTTGCTCCCACAAGAGGCAACGATGGCCATCAACTTGGAAGGCTTCATCAGAGGAATAGACAAATTCATGGAGGACAATGCCAGCAGTCGATACTAAAGCTGATGGCTGTGTTCTACTCCCACTATCTGGGACAGTTTGCCTCTGAAAGCCAGTCACTAGAAACCACAGGAGGGGGAGTGCATCCATGTTATTCTTGCAGGCTTCCTGCAGGCATCTGGTTGGCCACTGTGAGAACAGGATACTGAATGAGCCCCTGGCCTGCTGCAGCAGGCTCTTCTTGCCCTCTTACATTTGCATTATGTATTGATTTTAACTGTGTTTCGTTCTGCCACTTTGAAGGCCGGTGTGGTGAGGAAGATCGGGTAATGATCCCATCAATAAAAGTGAAGCTGTTTCTCTGGTGCCTGCTGCCTTAGCTGCAGCATGAGTGTCGTAATGTTCGATAGGGATACACTAAACACAAAAATGTGCAGCAGGAAGCCACAACTGGCCCAGCTTCCTGTCACATGGCTACAAATGCAATGGCTAGATCTGCATTTCCCAAACATGGGTCTCCAGCTGTTTTGGGACTACAACTCCCATCATCCTTAGCTAGCAGGAGTAGTTGGTAATGGATTATGGGAACTGTAGCCCAAAAACAGCCAGAGACCCGAGTGTGGGAAGCACTGGGCAAGAGATGAACATCTTTAGATCCCACTGGGATGACTGGCACAAGGGGCTAAAGAGCCAGTGGTGCAGTTAGGTAATTTTAGACTTTGGACTTGCCTTATGGGAGCTGTCATTTTATGGTGTGTTTAGGGACTCTTTTTGCTCATTCTGCTGTGCAGGGCCCTGGACATCTGCCTCCAAGTCCTGTGCTGATAGCAATAGCATGCATACCTGCCAAGAGCCCCATTTTAAGCAGGATGGTAGTGCTTTTTTCTTTTTTTTAAGGCTCTGCTTTCATTCCAGGGTGCCCTAATTCCACATGACTGGCAGGTGGCGACATGATGTGTGTGTGTGGGGGGGCAGTTTTCCAGATCTTGGTTAGAAAAAGTTGGAGGGTATGCAGCATGTAGAATGGAGACAAAAGTCATGAGAACTCCAGGGTGTGGGAAATTATTCCTTCCTCTCTCTCTACCTCCTTGCATCAAGCTAAGGCCTTCTTTGGAGCTGAGGCTGCAGTCCTAATTCCATTTACCAGGGCAAAAGCTAAATGAATTCAATAGGACTTACTTCTGAGTAGTCCTGATTAAGATTGCACTGCTAGCCTATGATGCATCCCCCACAAACCATTAATGCATCATTATCACCAGCCATTGGACAAGTCAACCACCAGAGTGTCAATAAACTCCTGCCTTTGCTCTCTGCATGGTTGACAAATACCTGGTAAGCTGATGGGCTGTGTTCACTTTGGTTATTCATATTTCTGTGCAGACTTCCTGCATGCCAGTGTCTATCAGGAAAAAAGAGGGTTTAATTGTACGAATTCTAAACAGAATGACTTAATATTGTGTCTAATGTTGATGGTTGAAAGATCTGCCGTAGCTTATGAAGGTGACCTGTTGAGCAGGAAGCAGACTGATTTCTGAGAACCTGTTACAAAGAGAGGGGGGAAATTCCTTGTTTGCTCTATAAATTGAATCAACTCATTGAATTAAGTAGAAAACTAATTAAAGCTTTTCAAACCAAATGCAGTTTGAATATGCATTCCATATTCATCTAAAACCCAGAATATCTCCATGGCAGATCAAGAGATAACAAGAGATTGCTGATTAGACCACTAAAAATAATTTTAAAGGGGGAAAATAAAAATATTGAAAGCTCCCACTCAGCAGTAAGTGTTCTGTTTTAATCTCTGTGTATTGTTCCACTCCATTTTCTAAAAAAATGATTGTGTTAAGTCAAACTATTGTCAAGTCAATAAGCAACTCTCAAATGTCTTTGAGAAGAGCATATCTTCCCACTATTCAGTTGGGGTTTGATATTATTCCCAACTGGAGACACCACTGTTTACCTCTTTTGGGCTGATATATGCAACAAAAATGAGGTAGTAGAACCTTGAAGTGGTTATGCAGACTGTGCTAAGTAGATCTGTGGCCGATCTACCCTGTGATGCCATGGGGATCATCTGCCCTGGATCCATTCCTGAAGAAACTTTGGGTTTTAAACCCCAATTTTAACATAGCCTGAATAGTTCAGTTGCTTGGAACATAGTGCTGATAACTCCAAGGTTGCAGGTTCAATCCCTGTATAGGACAGTTGCATGTTCCTGCATTGCAGAGGGCCGGACAAAATGGTCCCCAGGGTCCCTTCCAGGTCTACAAGTCTTTGATTCTATGATTCCATGTATATTGAACTGACAGAAAGCTTTCGTTTTTTATGGTCTTAATATTTTTTATCTCATATATATATATATATATATATATATCATTTTCGACAATCATTTAACACAATTTCATATCTTATACAATTTTTTTGACTTCCATCAATCACATCTGAAAATTTTCCAATCTCTTTCGCTTAATTTACATTTCTTAATTTCACTATTGCTTTTAATTATCTTAACTAATAACTCTCTTTACAAACTTCCTTGCAATATTTCATATATTCCTCCTTACAAAACTTCTTGTAATCCTACTAGCATAATCTGTTGATTACAATTGCTTTTCAAATAATTCACACAGTGGCGTAGCGTGGGTTGTCAGCACCCGGGGCAAGGCGCCCCCTAACCCGTGGATTTGCACCCCCTAACCCTAACCCCCAGATGTTGCGCCCGGTGCGGCCGGGCCCCCCTGCACCCCCCACGCTACGCCACTGAATTCACATATTTATTCCAGTCCTCTGAGAATATTTTTCATCTCACTCAGAGCCAGGAAGAGGTGTTTTTGTTTTAAGCTTTTGCATTTCAAATATTATTTCAAAGGTATTTTGAGTCTGCAAACACACACACACACCCAAAACCCCACCAAATGAAATAGTTGGGCAAATCTACATACGCACTGAAGTTCCTAACTCTTTTAAGTATGTATGGCTTCCCCCAAAGAATCCTAGGAATTGTAGCTTGGTACCTCCTTCCCAGAACACCAACATTTCCAAAGGATTTCCCCAGGAAGCAGGAACGTGTTATAAGCATATTTAAATCTGCAATGTAGATAAATGCCCAGGATTCCGAAACACTTTGTTTTCCTGCCAGATTCCATGCTTTCTTTGTTTTGCAAGCATTTTTGGAAATATTTGCTTAATGGAGGAATTAAGCGCTTCTCTTTTCAACAAAACTTACAGTGAACTAGGAGCATTTTACCTTTTAAAGAACTTGTGCAGGGAGAGTTTCCAGAGGATGTGGAAAATTGGTAGAGGTTGGAGGCTTTATTTCGGAGGGGAAAACAAAATCTTGTCAACACCTTCTTTAAAAAAAAGGATCAAGAAACAATTAAAGCCTGTATGTGATGAAACAGGGAGAGAACCAGCCAAGGCTGTTTGCTAATGTACTCACTGGGGTTCTTCCTTTTGTGAGGCTTGAAAACGCTCCAGTCGATCCACTCTTCCTGCTAGTCTTACTCCTCTCCCCCTGCCAGAACTGTGTGCAATCTGTTATGTACTCGCCTTGCACTGGACTTGCAACTCATTGGGACATAACAGATTGTGTATTTATTATGTTTAAATGAACATAATGTCAGGCATGGGTGGGTAGAGGCACTTAACCCTTCCTCTGCTAGCCGATTCTCCCTTTCCTGGCTCAGTTTCGCCTGCTCACCTGCCAGAACTGGGCTCCCAGGTAAAGCCTGCGAGTATTAGCTAGGGTGAGTGAGATTCGCAGGACAAAACTGGTGGGTGTAGGAAGGGTTATTTTGTGGCTTCAATTTATTTTTGTTGCATTCTGCATTGGGGAAGTACGGCAGAACAGCTAAGAAAGTGAGAAGATGTATGGACAGTCCGGACTAATGAACTATGAGTGCATCACTGACATGTTGCAGAATACACCTGAAGAAAAAGGCCCACAGTCAGTCTAGAGGGTCCTGAGGAAAAAAACAGGAGCACAGCTGCCCCTCACCCAAATACTGATAGCCCCTCAGGTATCAGCGGTTAGAAGCAGAATGCTCATTCCTCACCCACCCACCCCCCGAGAACCAAATTTCTCAGTTCAACGTTACCTGGACCCTGAGATCATCTTCTGAGGCCCTTCTTCATGGGCTTCCTCCTCGAGAGCTCCAGAGGGTGGTAACATAATGGGCCTTCTCTGCAGTGGCTCCCTGTCTGTGGAATGCTCTCCCTAAGGAAGTTTGCCTGTCTTCATTATACACCTTTAGGTGCCAGGCAAAAACGTTCCTTTTTAACCAGGCCTGTGGTTGATCTGGTTGACATCCTATGCCCTTTTAAAATACAGCTCTTTTCAGGGGGGGTTGTGTGTGTGTTATTGGATTGTTGTTCTTATTTTGATTCTATATACAGTGGTACTTCGGGTTAAGAACTTAATTCGTTCTGGAGGTCCGTTCTTAACCTTAAACTGTTTTTAACTTGAGGTACCACTTTAGCTAATGGAGCCTCCTGCTGTGCTGTCGCTGCATGATTTCTGTTCTCATCCTGAAGCAAAGTTCTTAACCTGAGGTACTATTTCTGGGTTAGCAGAGTCTGTAACCTGAAGTATCTGTAACCCGAGGTACCGTTGTATTGTGATTTTTATGTTGATCTTTTCTGTGAACTCGCTCCCATTCCAGAATATGCAGCTGTTCTTTCCTTACATAAGAGTTAACAGAGCTTCCTTCTGTTGCAATGGCTGACCTGTCCTTGCATTGCAGTGGTCAAAGATTTGGGAGGCAACAATGCAATGAATGAACAAATACTCCATGCCCATAAATGCATGGTCTCCGCCATCTGTTTTGTAACTGTAGATCCTTTCTACAGGTGGGTCAATGTGATTCTGAGGTAAACATGTGAAGGGGGCTTGCATATAAATGACAGTATGATGGGCATCATGGGAATAAGGAAGAGCTATAGTGCACTTTCAGCTACAATCTGGGTCTTGAATGTTAACTGAAAGTGAGACATACTGAGGAGGGGTCCAGTGGTGGGGTAGCCAGAGAGTGTATTCCATTCCCCAAAGGGTGTTTCCACCATACCTGCTTTGAGATCTTATATGCAATAAATCAGCTTGGGTACAGGTGTAGGCAACTACCTTTAAATGACACCCTCCAATATCCCAAAGATTTCATCAGGACTTGTGGCCAGAAAGTATTCTTAAGATTTAACTGCACCTGTTTATTTGGCATTCAGGCAAAGCAGGTTACCAGCCTCTGGGCAAAATCACCAGCTTCTGTCTGTTTTATTTTTTTACTTTTTACTTTTTATATAACCACTGGCACAAACTTCTCCGCTGAGCTTGCTTTTGTGGTACTCCTGAATGGAAAGACAAATTAAGTTGAGTTTTTCTTCATTCCTGCTTCTAATGTATTTTTCAGCCTTGTTATTTCTGGCTCGTCATCCTTCCCCTTTCCGCACTTTGGGAGAGTTCAAAGTTTGCAGTCCATTGTCCCTCCCACTCTTGATGTCACAAAGAATTAAACCCAACACATGTTCTTTAGAATGCAAGGAAATGCTCTAAAAGCGATTGTAGGCTGTTGTCTGTCTGACAATGCTGAGTCTCACATCAGTGCCACAGAGACTATGAAATGCCACAGGAAGACCTAAAACAGGAGCTCAATTCCCACTTTGTTATGTTATACAGTATATAAGTGTTAAAATCTATGCAGTCTTTTCTCCAAGGAGTTCAAAGTCTAGAAACACATAAAGTAAACAATGAGCCCTCAAAGCAGAAAAGCATCACAACAGCATTTAGATCCTATTTGCTTGCCTTGCACTTGCTTTGTTACTCTCTCTCTCTCTTTTCGGCAATATCAGTTGAACATCTAATCAGCTACTATTTTCTCTTCAAAACTCACCTGGGAACTCTTACGAGATGGCTTTTGGCTATGAACCTGGAAAGTCTTTGCATTTGCCTGTTAAAATGATTAGTGCTTAAATGAATGTGATCATCTACTGAATTAAAGCACCACCAAACCCCGCTCTCATTACATGATCTCATGCAGGCCTGGCTTCCAAAACATCCCCGGAGAGTTTTATAAAAATTGTTCATCCCATTGTTTAAAAGCAACCTCTGTTCGAGGGAGGAAATGTGGCTGACATTATCACTTAAAGGGGACTACCAGTGCCAAGACAATAAAAGTAAAGAGTATACTTCAATCATAATATTTTTTAAAGCTGTTTTGTAGCAAACCATGCACTGCTCCTTAAGTTTATTTATTTATTACATTTTTATCCCACCCTTCCTCCAATGAGCTCAGGGCAGCCTATGCCGCACCATCAGCTATTTTATCCTCCTAACAACTCTTCTATGTGGTGTGTAGATATTACCATTATAAGTTTTAGTCACCAGATGGAGCTAGACTTAGTTGTGTCTGGATAGAATCAGGAATTTCCTGTGTCTGTCCTGTTCTTGTTGGGGACTCTGGGATAATAAAGTTCTTGTCTCGTTTACTGACTGGCATGTTCTTTAAGTCTTCCGTGACAAGTGTTTAGGATGAGAGATTGTGCCTGTCACTGGATCAGCCAGTGAGCTTCATAGTTGAGGGCACACTTGAACTCAGATATCACCAGTGCTAGTCAAACTGATCCACTGGTTCTTACATGCATTCGTATAATGCAGGCTTGAACCTGGGGAGATTCTGCAGAAGTGCAAAAAGCCACAAAATGACTGTGAGCTTATAGTGATCTCAGTTTCTATCTGCTATGGTATTCATGAAAACATGCATGAAAACATGTGTGGAGTGCCTGGTGATGTCTCACATCTGCTGCATTAGACTCGCAGAGGTGAGGACAGAACTACAGATTATGAGACAAACGTAAGGGTTCCCAACTCTGTGTTTGTCTTGCAGTGCTAATATTGTCAGGCAGCAGGAAGGATGTTTAACCCATTTCCCACTAAGCATTCCTGCCCCTGCATTTTCTACCTAGAGGCTGTTTCTATATTTTTTTAAAAAAGATATTTATTAAGTTTTCAAAGGAAAAAAGTTACATAAGTAAAAAAAATTGACAAAAAGACAACAATAAAAATAAAATAAAAAAGAAGGGGAAAAAAAGAAAATACAAAATACAGAAAAAAGATAAAAAACATTTAAAAAAGAAGAAAAAAACACATCAATCTTTCCATATCATATATTCATATCCTTGCTTCCCTGACCTCCTCACACCTCCCTTTTTTGTATTCCAGTTCAGTTAGTTAATTCAGCAGTTTATTCCCTTTTTATTTTTGTCTTAATCCTTTAACTTAATATAATATAACTTTGAGTTCTCACCTATTATTAATCCATTTTTCATACACCTTTAAAACATTGCTGCTTAAACCACTTAACTTCATTCTGACATCATTCTAACATTCATTAATTTTGCAATATTTCTGTAAATAGTCTTTAAATTTCTTCCAATCTTCTTCCACTGACTCTTCTCCCTGGTCTCGGATTCTGCCAGTCATTTCCGCCAGTTCCATGTAGTCCATCACCTTCATCTGCCATTCTTCCAGGGTGGGTAGATCTTGCGTCTTCCAATACTTTGCAATAAGTATTCTTGCTCCTGTTGTGGTGTAACCTAGAGGCTGTTTCTAATTTGGTTCTACCTATAAAGAAGGAAGGCCAAAGAATACAAGCAATTTAGGAGAGGTGACAGTCCACAAGCAAAAACCTGCAAGCTGAGGTGTTGCTGCTGCTAGTATGCAAAGTATTTTAATCTGTAATGGATTCACAGCAAGCCCATTCAGAGCTCTTTCACTGCTGCAGCAGATCAGATCTATAAACTGCAATGTAAATGGGCCCTATGCAAACTGTGCAAACTTCAGTTCAACTGAAAGGAGCAAACGAATTTTGGTTTTTCACAATGGTCTCAACAGAATTACTTGAACCCACTACAAATTTATTTGTGATAGATTTTGAGGACAGGTACATTTTCTCAAAGTCTTTATCTATCATGCCCCTCACCTGCAGGTTAATCTTTTATTATATATTCCCCTGGAGTTCCAGTTTAAGAAGAAGGACTTCCTGAGCATTTACACATTTTAAAAATTGATCTTCATGTTTAACTCCCATATTAATGGCTTACTTACCAGTTTTAGCTATTTCATCTACTACGGAAGTTAATGCTGTAATATTCTTCTCCAGAGGTTTAAAAGCTTTATCAAACTTCTCTAAGAACTCTGTTGTAAATGACTGAAAATGCTGCAACTCCATTTTCCTTATCAAGTGTTATAGGGGATTCTGCAAGAGACACAGATATGTTAGAACTACAAAACTGTCCCTTCTTGTTTGTGTCCAGTACCATTGTTGTTAGCAGATTTTGCGGCTTGTGTGAATTAGATTGGAAAAAATCACTTCCAGTTTCTGGAGTTCAAAGGCATTATTCATGCAGGAACAATTTACATGATGAGCAGAGTGGAGATGAGGGAGCGAGAGAGAGAGCAAGAGAGCGAAAGAGCGAGAGCGCAGACATCTTAGCATGTTGGGAGAGAACAACAAATGACTGAGCTTTTAAAAGTGGAGTTAACTTAGACAAAGAGGCTTATACACAAGTGATGGCTGTAATGCTAAACAAGCAGTGCCCTCAAGCGGTTTAAAAACCTGCATTAACTAGAAGCTTAGGAAAAAGAAATGTATTTTCTTTCCTCCAACAGTTCTAACCTTGAAATAGCTCATTAACTGCCATCTCTTGTTTGATACACATCCAGGAATCATTTCCCCTAACTCCTACCTTTAAAAACTTTGCCTCTCTCACCACTTTTTCTAGTTCCAGACTTCTTCTTTTCTGTCAGCATCGGAGCTCCCAGATCTCATAGCCATTTTGGATCCCAGCATAACCAGACACACACACATACACACCTATGATAGTGGCCACTAGCCTGAATGGGATTAGTCAGATTCATGGTAGACAAAGCTACCAGTGATTATTAGATTATTAACCACGATAGCTAAATGTTCCTTCCACTATTAGAGGCAGTATGCTTCTGAATACCAGTTGCTGGGGAAAATAAGTAGCAGTAGAAGGTTATTGTGTATGCATCTTCCTTGTGGATTTCCCATAGCTACCTAGTTGACCATTGTGAGAAACAGGATGCTGGACTAGATAGGCATCCAGCAGAGAAAGTCTTAGAAGGTCAGGAAACTTTCTGCCTTCATTCCTACTTAACCATGGTCCTGGGTTGCACACATTGTGTTGTGCATATTTATATATGGATCAGGATCCAAAGGCCAATAATCAACAATACCAAAAACCAAGTGAAGGATGCCAGAGTGAGAACCAGATTGTGGTCTGAGAATCCTGAGGTGAGGTTTTGGGGTTGAACTCGAGTCTGCAAATTGATTTCACCTCCTCAGATGTAACATTTAGCTCCTAATGAGTGATAAATAACCTCACTGTGCTCTTGGTGGGTTTCTTTTACTGTGCAATTGTACCACAGAGCCATCCTGTTACAGCAGATTCACACATTCACAGAACAGGTGGTGGAAGACAGAACCTGAAAGTCTTGTGTAGTGATCCACAGAGGAAGGTGTGTTATCAGCAGGACTGAACTGGGCTTTGATTATTTTCATTCTATTCCAGATGGTAGGAGAAGAAATTTTAGGTTCTGTAGTTTATGCAGAAACTTTGTGGGCGGGAGTTTATATTTATCTTTTTAAACAGACTTAAACCTGTGTTCAGTGTAATCTTTCCTTTTACTTTGTGCAGCGATAGTTGCTAAATAATTCCTCATAGTTTCATTTGCTTTAACATAGTCCCATCAAACCTGGAAACAAAACTGAATAGGTTCCTCCCTTTTTATCACCACATAAATTACGCCATTTCTCCCAGCAGTAGGTTCCTAGACATTTAACAGAGGATTATTTTTTTAAAAAAATTTAAAAATGGACAGTTGGCTCCCAAATGCTAGTGTAGGAAATATCACAGTATGTTGAGGTATTTCATTTGGTAAACATCCTTATTAGGAATGGCAGATGAGATCACAAATTTCCCCTGAATGGTCTGAATGGTTGCAATTTGAACACAGAGATTAAAAATCCCGGGAGATCCATAGACCTTTGCTAAGGCTGCATAGAAAGGGGCAGCACATACCCTATGTCCAAAGTCAACAGGCTGTACTTAAGAGTTGGGGAAAGATGAAATCCCCCAAACATGAATAGCAGAACCTGTTGTCAGTTAGAACAGTGGTGGCTGGTATCTATTGAGATGGACTGGTTAGGCAGAAAACAGGGAAGCCAATAGAGGATGGAGTCAGAGCCAATGAGAGGTAGAACCAATTCAATATAGGCCATCACCCCCAATCTTCCTCCTCCCTGCTGTGTTCTACAACAGCAACACTGAGGCTAAGGACAAGCCACCCAATCGACAGCTTGTAAGTAAGAAGACAGGCAGGTGGGGCTACCTGATGGGAGACTAAAGTCAATGGGGCAGGGCCCTCTTCTCCCTAATGGACCAGTCTATGCCAAGTTGGAGATATTTAAATATATCTTCTAACTAAAGGTTTTTTGTTGTTTTTTTAAAAAGCAGTTGCTTTTTTTACAAGACCTCTCATATCTTGCATATCTTGCAGGGAAAGGATTAAACACTTTTCTCTGGCCGCCTGCAGATTCCCTGCAAGTTGGCTGGCTCCTGTGCCACTTTGCTGCAGTGGAAGGGCAATGACTTTGGCTTAAAAGCCTCAGTTGGCTTTAAAAAAACAGGGCTAGTCCAAGACATCTTGCCTGAGGTGGATGAACAAATCCCCTCTCACAATGTCAACCCAAGGCCAGTCGCGTTATTTTGGCATCTGAGGCAGCAAATCCTGTAAACTCCTCTCCTCTTCCCCGGCAGTGAAAATGTGATGCTAAATAGTTAAAGTAACTGACCATTTACTGACCTGTCATGACACTCAAAATTAGCAGCCTGAGGCGACCCCTCTCTTTGGCGACTGATAGGGCTGGCTCTGCTAAACAGCATGTAGTTGTTGCCTGAGTTTATGCCTCTGGGCTTTGTTACCATGTATATACAGAAAGAATGCACATTTTAAAATATGTAACGCCATGGTTAGTGGAAACATTTACTTCAGGGCAGTACAGAAATGGAAGCTAACACTGACAATGAGGATATTAGAAGAGCTCAAAGCCTTGTGAATGTAATTGCCAGCTCGGTTTCTGTACCATGTCAGTCTCTGTCATATCAGTTAACTGAATGCCAGTGCCATGCTTGTCTTTCTCAACTTACTTGCTTGCCTTCCTGCCAGGCCACCACTGTTGTCACCACTGTCACTAATACTCCTCTCCTCCGACTGTGAAATAAAACAGTCTTCAAGCAGGTGTCCTAAGGTGGTTACAGTGCAAGCTCTTCTTGTCTCAGGCACCCAGCTGCAGCATGCTTTTAGTTCACAGCTGGAGGAGGAAGAGGAGAAGGTGGCAGAAGCAGCAGTTGAGATGGAACAGAGAGCCAACGGGAGGAGAGTAAGATGTAGGGTTGTGCATTTGCTCTGGACAAATCCCAAATTGGGCTGATCAGGACAGCCCTGGATCAAGTCAGGTCCACCTGTGGTGAACTAGGGCTGTCGTAAGGGGAGGCAGTTGGGGGGCAAGGAGCGGGGAGTAAGAAAGAGATGCAGTTTAAAACTATGCAAGTCTCCCATTTGAGGTTGGGGATTAGGTTGGGTTCAAATTGTCCAGGTCAGATTAGGGCCAGATTAGGATCGTCCAATTGGAGGTGCCTTGAGCACAGCCCTATTAAAACAGCACCGTGCTCAATTTACTGGCATGCTAGTAGGAGCGGTCATAGCCTGTGTGTTGCACTATGAGAGTCTATTTCATATTACACCTCTCTCAGGCCTAAGAGTCTTGAGCCCATCTTCGTATTTGTAAGTCTGTAGGATTTGAAAGTATATATGAGGCATGTTCAAGTGATGGGAGTTCTTTCTATAACTGGACTAAAATTTCCTCATGAAGAAGAAGAAGAAGAAGAAGAAGAAGAAGAAGAAGAAGAAGAAGAAGAAGAAGAAGAAGAAGAGGAGGAGTTTGGATTAGATATCCCGCTTTATCACTTCCCAAAGGAGTCTCAAAGCGGCTAACATTCTCCTTTCCCTTCCTCCCCCACAACAAACACTCTGTGAGGTGAGTGGGGCTGAGAGACTTCAAAGAAGTGTGACTGGCCCAAGGTCACCCAGCAGCTGCATGTGGAGGAGCGGAGACACGAACCTGGTTCACCAGATTACGAACCTACTGCTCTTAACACTGCAAGTTATCCCCCCCCACACACCTTTTGCAGCATCTACACAACATTATTGGCATCTAAATGCCAGCCCATATTTTCTTCTCATTTAATCACAGTTTACCATTGGGGAAAGGTGGCTTGAAAAAGTAATGCACACCTGTTGCCAATGCCTGGTTTGCAGTATCTCAACAACCCATTGCAGATAAAACCCCCCTCTGGAAGTACCCCCAAAGTCTTATTGAAATTAATGGAACAAGCTAACCCTATACCCACTTTCCTATGGAAAGTAAGCCCTATGGAACTCGGTGGGTTTTCCTTCTGAGTAGATATGTAGAGAATTGCACTGTTAATCCCATTGCTTTCCACTGCACTTAGTTGTGTGACTAACTTTAGATGAATTGGAGCCAACATATGTTTCTCACAGAGAAAGTTTAAGAGTCATACACATAGGTTAAGAACTCTAGACTGAATCAAACTTTTTAAAAAACACACAATTTCCTCCCCTATGTAATGCAGAGATTTTAATCTCCTTTTCCTTAAGTAATGCAGAAGTTTTCCTACAAATATCGTTGATTTTTTCTCACCAACATTATGGGGTCCCAAAGTACATCTTTTAAAATAATGCCTAATGGGTCTCCAGATAAGTATCAACTTTTACCGGCTGTGGAAAGCTTTATGTAATTTTCTTAAAGATTACTGCGTCTATGGATAGGCTGTCTGAGAAGGTGGAAAAGTCACCAAAGTCTGTTGTACATCCTGATGTGATGCGAGTTATCACACACCTCTTCCCTTTTTTATTTGGAGACTTAACTGGAGGTGTCAGAAATGCTGCAGGTTTGCTTATGGCTTGTGTAAATTGGCCTCCAAGTTGCTGATGGGACTTGACTTGACTTGGCAACAAGGATACTGAAGGGGAAGTGAAGGCAGAGGCGAGGAAATGCCTCTCTCCTGAGCAAAGTCTTCTTTCTTCAAAAGGATACCAGACAGTTTTTTTTATGAAAGGTAAAACTAGACAGCCAGATTAATTCAGAAAGAAAGGGTTGGAGTTTTTTTGTGTTTTTGTTTTTAAAAAAGCAAGTTGTCATCATTCTGGGACATATTTTTCTACTACATATTATAATTGCATCTCATTAATACACATCCTGTTGTCGTGAACATGCCAGATGCCAGGCATATGGACGATAGGTTGCGTTTCTTCCAGAATACTTTTATTTAGAAATTGTTGTTATCCAATGAGAAAAACATGAGTCTGCTTCTGAGAAATCTTGATAAGTCGTAAGAATTGATGAGCACTATGGTTTGAGGGCTCTTGACCTCCTTTTCTCCTTTCCCTAATCTTTTTAAAGTACTTTTGCCATCCCATTTTCTGACTTTTCTCTGCATTTGTAGGGATTAGAAACATACACTAAACCACTAAAAGCTGTGCTGGTCAAGACTGTATAAGGGCAAGACTGTATAAGGGCAGCAGACTGTATATGATAGCACCAGACTCAGAAGTGTGCTCAATTTACCCTCTCAATACATACCTAACCTCAGCAGTGTGTCATCCTAAGGTCACTTTTCTTCTTGGCTGAGATCTAGTTCACTTAGCGAGGATCATTTCTAGAACAAGATCCAATGGAATCTCTGATTAAGGTTGATGAAGGTATATTTTTATTGGGAGAGGTGCTCCAACAGATACAGGGTTTTATAGGTCAACACCAGCACTCTGGACTTGGAAATATATAGGCAGCCAGCACTTCTGTGCCAGGCAGGATCAGTGTTATATGATCATCTCACCTGTCAGTGATTAGGCAGCTGCAGTTTCCATTCTGCACTAGCTGCAGGTTCCAAACAGGCAGCCCTACATAAAGGACATGCGGCAATGCAATCTTGAGGATACTAGACCATAGATTACTACAAACCAGGTTATCTTTGCCCATATAGGGTCATAGTTGGGCCACCAGCCAGGCACTCCACACCACCGAGACCACATGAACCTCAAGTGACAGCAGCTGATCCAGAATGACCCCCCCAAACACTCTGGACCTGTTCTTCCAGAGGAAGTGTTACCCCATTTAGAGTAGGCTGCAAAGCCTGACAGGAGAGCCACCCACCAGCAGCATCTTAGTCTTGGTTTCTTCGCCCTCATTATCATGACCAGGTCCCAATTCAGCCCATCCACCACTTCACTTGCAGGAGATGAAACAGAGCAACAGAACTGTGTGAATTGAAGTGTAGGATGCCAGGCACATGAGATGGCTGCAAATGCTAATTCCATTTTAAGGGAAACATGTCCTTTTTTTGAAAGGTAAAAGGATGGGTCCCCTATCTCTCTTTTTTAAAAAAATATTTTTATTAGTTTTTTTAACATATCATTTTCAATAATTATTAAACATACTTTTATATCTTATACAATTTTTTTTTACTTCCATCAATCACATCTGAAAATTTCCCAATCTTTTCACTTAATATACATTTCTTACTTTCACTATTACATTTAAATCTCATAACTAATGTCTCTCTTCTTTCTCTTCTTTGCAATATTTCATATATTTCTCCTTACAAAACTTCTTGTAATCCTACTAGAGTAATTTGTTGATTACAGTTGCTCTTCAGATAGTTCGTATATTTCTTCCAGTCTTCTGTAAATCTCTGGTCCCGCAGGTTTCGAATCCTTCCTGTCATTTTATCCAGTTCTGCATAGTCTGTTAATTTTGTCTGCCATTCTTCTTTCGCTGGGATGGGTCCCCTCTCAATCAGAATCAGCAGCTGCAACCCTCTCAGGCACTCCATGTTGTTGTTGTTTTTAAGAGAACACACAAACATTTCCACACTGATTTATTTAAATGTATAAAGACTTAGCTTTTAAACATTGCAGTCAACAGCTGTCAGGCACGTGGTAGGCATATTCCTCACCTGTCCATGCTTACATGAAAGTCCAGCCAAAGGTGACATAGTGCTTTCAGAATGCATTATAGTCACCAGCGAAGGCTGCAAAATGCAGACCACAAGAAAGATAAGAAAGATAACTGATGGAAACCCCCTCAGTCACCTTAGCACAAGAAAGCCCCTGAAATCCACCCATGAGTTTGTCACTGAAAATTTCCCTTCCCTTTGAAAATTCTCTCTCTCTCTCTCTCTCTCTCTCTCTCTCTCTCTCTCTCTCTCTCTCTCACACACACACACACACACACACACACACACACACACACACACACCAGGGGCTGCAATACAATATAGCAAAGGGAAAAATCACTCCAAGGCTTGAGATAGCATATATATAATATGTGAACATAGTGCAATCTAAAGTGGCATTGCTTCATACATTGGACTTAACTTGCAACACACTTGCCAAAGAAAGGTTGGCAGTCACTGTAGGATAACCGCAGGAAAATGACTGAACCTGCTTCGGAGTTTGCTCTTCATGACAAAGAGCTATAAAATTTCAGATTGTTAAAACAACATCATTCTGAGTAGAACAGAGAAGCCAGGTAGCAATCATCTTGTGAAAGAGTAGTAGAATGAAGATAAATAGGGAAGAAAGACTGCCGCATTGTGATGTGATGCATTCTTTGATTTATTCCATCCCCCTTCTGCAAATGCAGAGTTCTAAATCAATTATAATGATTTGTGGGGTTGTTGTTTTTTTAAAAAAAATCCAAAATAAAAGCATTGACTCCATTTTAACCACCTGCACCATGGATCTCTGCCCAACTAATTTCCTTTCTGAAATATCAACGTTTACTGCTTGTTCTTCTCAGCATGGTTAAGCTGTTGTTACAAAGGCAACATTTCCATGGCAGCAAAGAAAATGGCAATGCTCCTGGGGCAGAAAAGGAGAGCGAAGGGTCTTCTTTAGCCAGATGCATTTGAAAGTGACTGGCCAATATCCATCTAATATAATATTATAGGGGTGTGCAACTGCTCAGTGCTGGAGCCAGATAATGAGGCAAATCTGGTTGTTTTACGCTTCCCCAACCATGATGTCAACAAAGCATCCTAAGTCACATCAGGTCTCCTACCAAGCCTCATGTCACTCTATTTTTCCATGCAATATATCTCTGTAACAGAGAATATATTTCTGCACAATATGAAGGTGAAGGGACCCCTGACCATTAGGTCCAGTCATGGCCGACTCTGGGGTTGCAGCGTTCATCTCGCTTTACTGGCCAAGGGAGCCGGCGTACAGCTTCCGGGTCATGTGGCCAGCATGACTAAGCCACTTCTGGCGAACCAGAGCAGCGCACGGAAATGCCGTTTACCTTCCTGCTGGAGCGGTACCTATTTATCTACTTGCACTTTGATGTGCTTTCAAACTGCTAGGTTGGCAGGAGCAGGGACCGAGCAACAGGAGCTCATCCCATCGCAGGGATTGAACCACCGACCTTCTGATCGGCAAGTCCTAGGCTCTGTGGTTTAACCCACAGCGCCACCCACGTCCCTCTGCACAATATACCTCTATGTTTTTCTATGTCCCCATGCTTGTCTCCTCTAGGCCCATGGACTATGGAAGAAGTGAGGGTTGCTAAATGCTGCCTGCAGAGCACTAAAGAGCTCTGGAGAGCAGCAGAGAGTTTTTAACAAGATAAAAGCTTCATTTACTCCTTTTTTTGAAAAATTGCTCACTGCTCTGCTTGGGGAAGAAGTCGGAACATAACCCTCCAGAGCTCCAGACTCCTCAGGCAGCATTCAGAAGAGGCTTATCTTGCAACACCAACTGCAAGATGCTGCCTCCCAACACAAGCAAGTCCTGGAAGAGCTAAGCCAGCTGAGTGAAGCTGACGAAGTGTTGTTTTTTTTAAAGAAAAAACATACAAGCCAGAATACACCCCACTTGACCACCTCTTAATAATTAAATTAAAAAGCAAGAGACATCACTACCAAATTAAACTGATGTGGATTTTGGAATTTTAGTTGGCCAAATAAAGTTGCTGCCCTAATATGGATTATGGGGGGGGGATCTATTCCCTTTTAGTTCCCCCACAAAAGCCTCTGCACCTACAATTTGGCTGGCTAAATGCACCCTGGAGAAGTTCCTATGCCTACAAATTTCATCTGCTTCTGCCAAACAGTTATAGCTGTTTTAGATTCCCTATAGGAGTGAATGTGGAAAAGAGAGCTTTGTTTGTCCTCACCTTAGCATGACAGAGTATACAAACAACCATGAAACTGGCATTCTCAAAATGAGTACTATTTTGTGTATTCCATTGAAAAGGGGTTACACTCCAAGATCAATACTCCAGTGCCTTTCCAGAGCCCACTTTTGTTGAAATGAAATCACTGCCCCATTGACTTCAGTAGCTAGTGCAACCAATTCAAAAGGAATGTGTGCCTGGATCTGCTATCTTTCTTCATGTAAATCCTTGTGGATGATAGAGCTCCGTATGAACTTTAGACCCCTTGTGACTTATTTCTGGCATAGGATGCAGAGTGCAGGAGCATCAGATTATATAACTGAGATATGTTAAAAACTTCCATCTGGTTGGAAAACCTGGGGATTTCACAAAATTTGGGCATTTTGTCAGGGATTGAATGGTTTCATAATTTAGGAAAGATAATGGGTGACTGTTTAAATTGGAATGCTCTTCCTCCGGAGTTGGAGATGAAGCATGAAGCTGTATGACTCATGAAAATGATTCAAGAGTTTTTGTCCAATAGTGCAAGAAAGGCTTCCAGGTGACTGAATATATTTCAAGTGTGAGAACAGCCTGAGCCACTCATCGATCCCCAATCCCAGCCACATATTGTAATAGGTAAAGGATGTGCAGGATAGATAGATAGATAGATAGATAGATAGATAGATAGATAGATGATAGATAGATAGATAGATAGATAGATAGATAGATAGATAATAGGTAGATAGATAGATCTTAGAAATTGGATTTTTGATCAGGATGCTAACCAAGCCAGAGCACCATCGTTGCTGCCCGTTATTCTACTTGGTACCCCCAAATTAAGACCAATCACTCAAGGCCCCATTACCTTGAGACTCCGACATTCCTACAACTATGCAGGGCCTTCCAACAAATGTCCTCAGCATACTTAGAGGGGAGATATCAGGGAATTCCCTGAGATATCAGGGAATGGATCTCAAATGGATTGGATGCAATCAGGTAGAGGACACACTATCTGCTGATTTCCTCCCTGTATACCACATCCAGAAGAAAATTTATATTGCCAATTCTTCATTGGCTTCCAGGTCGATCCACACAGGCAGTGACAGTTGAACTCCTAGCAGATAAATATCTGTACATAAGATATCTGTACATAATGCCAGGTAGCCAAATTTGCACTGGCAGCCAAGAAGCTGCATTCTAGCTATGTGGATGCACTCCAATCTTAAATTTCAATGTTGTAAATTTCTTTTATGTTGTAAACCACAGCAGGTTATGTTGTACGATTTTAGATGAAAGTTTTCCTTTTATTCTCTGTTTTCCATTGTAAAGGCCTTTGGGTATATACATTAAAATTGACTGACTGACACGTTATATAGATAGATGAGAGAGAGAGAGAGAGAGAGAGAGAGAGAGAGAGAGAGAGAGAGAGAGAGAGGGAGAGAGAGAGATAATAACATATATTAGCATCAAAGAAAAACACTGTAGTGTCCTCCATTCCTATGATGTGAAAAGATTTCTGCTGAATTTATTGATGCTGATGCACATCATTATTTGATTATGTCTGACTAATGTGTCTACTCTGAGTATGACTTAGCTGGATATCACCCAACCTTTTTTCTTTTTTTAAAAAAACTTTCCAGCCTTGTCAAATGTGCTTGTCCTCCTCGCAAGCTGACTGACTTGTACCCTGCATATTATTCATTCTCTTTCCGCTTTGTTCTGCCTAATTATGGAGCTGCCAATCTCAAAACATGCAAAAGAGGTAAATTTGAAAACATTCTCCGTTTTTATATTATACTATTGTGAGAATTGTTATTTCTCTCTCTCTCTCGTGTGTGAGAGAGAGACAGAGGCAGCTCCAAATTAACTTTTTGCAGACAGAAAAAAAGGGCGGCTCTTTAGTAGGAAAGAAAAGAAGTGACAGGTATATAATTATTTGAGCATTCCTACTTTTGTTACTTTCCCCACCCTCCTGCCAGTCTTTTTACCCTCCCCAGCCTTATTTTAACAAAGTTCAGGACCCCTTTTACATGAGAACAGGCTGAGTAGCATTAACAGAGCTTTAGTGACATTTCTTGGCAAGCAGTTTCTACAAGGTAACGCAGATCCTATTCACGTGTTACCTTTAAGGACCACCTCTATATGATTTGTACGCAGAACACAGGAAGTCAGACTATTGCCCCATTTAGCTCACTACTTTCAACACTGACTGGCAATGGCTCGCAAGGGTTCCAGGCAGGAGTCTTGCCCCAGCAAACCTGGTAATGCCAGGAACTGAACCTGGAAACACACACTTTGCCACTGCGCTACAGTCCTTCCGCCTATGCTGCTTTGGTAGTGTATGTACACAAGTAGCATGTGGGTAGGTAAGATGATAGACATAGAGAAAGGGAAAGTGTGGGTTAGAATTGACCGTATCCTCTCAGCCACATGGAGACCCCCCCCCCCATTCCCCTCACAGAGCTACAATTCCAACAAGTGGTTTGACAATAAATCTCTCTTTCCAGAGAACTATGGGAATTGTAGCTCTGTGAGGGAGATAGATGTCTCCTAGCAGCTCGCAGCATACTTACCAAACTACATTACCCAGGAGTCTTTGGGGGGAAGCCATGACTGTTTACAATGGTATCATACTGCTTTAAATGTATAGTGAAGATGGGAGCTCGGTCTCAGTCTGGTCATTGCCTGGATCAGAGTATTTTTGGGAGCCCTTTGTAAACTGCTTTTAGCAGGTGGGATATAACAAAATACAGTGGTACCTCGGGTTACATACGCTTCAGGTTACACATGCTTCAGGTTACAGACTCTGCTGACCCAGATATAGTACCTCAGGTTAAGAACTTTGCTTCAGGATGAGAACAGAAATCTTGCTCTGGTGGCGCGGTGGCAGCAGGAGGCCTCATTAGCTAAAGTGGAGCTTCAGGTTAAGAACAGTTTCAGGTTAAGAACGGACCTCCAGAACGAATTAAGTACTTAACCTGAGGTACCACTGTATAGAAATGTCCTTAAATCATAGGCTCCACTGAAGTTAGGGGAAGTTCTGCTGTCACCTAATTAAGCCATTTACTTTCTGGTTGCTTAGGATTGTGTTGCCTTTTGCCTACTCTGGATACAAATACAGTGAACTCAGATGCTCTGGACTCTCCTTTGAGCTGCTTTTTTAAAAAATTGCTGAACATATCATTGCCTGTGCTGCTAAGGTTGCAGTCAAGGTTGCAGTCAAAGGACTTTGAATACTTATTTAGGAGTAAGTCTCATTTCAGTCAGTGGGAGTTACTGTTGAGAATACAGGCATAAGTCTGTGTGCGCCTCACATGTGTGTGTGCAAACAAGGACAAATGCATTCTTCTGTAGAGGATGTGAGGCATGACTATTAATCTGCATTTTGTTTTTGGTTTTTTCCGATAAATGCTATACAATAGCTCGTATTGACTTTGTAAGGAAATTAATTGTTCTAAATCAATAAAATCCCAGATTAAATTGCATTCAGACTGTCAACTAAGGGCTTAAGCTTGATAACTTGGAATTCATACAACAGCCTAGCATGAATTATGCAAAAGGCAGAATTTGTAACAGAGAAGGTTACTTTGGCAATTAAAAACATTGCATAGAATTAGTTTGTCCATTACTACAGTGCTTTTACAGTAAGCTATGTTATCTTTCCCGTAGGTAGAATTAGGTCGTTCAAAGGATCTCATGGAATTTAATGTCAACCTTCTCAATAAGAAAAACTTTACAAGTCCAGGCAGGGCAGAACTGTGGCAGTTTACCAAAGCCTAGCTTCAGTTATGAAGTTCTCCTTTTCTCTTTGTATGGACAGGCGGAGTCCCCCCAACCCCAGGCGACCCCCGAGCGGAATAATGACCCAAGACAACGTGCTATGGGTTTAAAATTGACCACAACTTTATTAAGTTTCAGATGCAGGGAGACCTTGGCTCAGGCATTGGGTGTTTATCCTTCCCAGTCCCCAGCCAGGGATCTGGGGGACATCAGGGTTATCCAGAATGTGAGGGGATTGGGCTGACTTTGGAGAACATATGTTCAAGCAGAGAGCCCGCCCCCCGGTTCACCACCATTGCAGGGGAGAGCAATGACAACCTCTCAGCATATGGCCAATGCCTCCCCTCAACACCTTTCTCATAAGTAAAACTTTACAAGCCCAGACAGGGCAGAACTGTGGCAGTTTACCAAAGCCTAGCTTCAGTTATGAGGTTCTCCTTTTCTCTTTCCAAGAGTGTTTCTGTTTTAATACTTTCTTCCATATCTGATAGCTCAGTAGGTCTTGTAGCACAGAGACAACAGTGACTGATGAGGTGCAACTTCACTTTGCGATGATTCATAATCCATTCTATCCTTGCAATAACATTTGAATGCAAAGTAGAGCTGGGCAGCCCATGGCCCAAACCTCTGTGTGTCCCCCATTCTCACAAAACCTTCTTGTACCTGGCATTGCAACCTGGGACACAGCACCCCAGTTTTTGCTGGAGAGTATGCTCCGTTTTGACTGTCTCTGGTGCCCCAAAGAAAATTCTAGAATTATTTCTGAGAGTAAAGGAAACCTTCCTAATTCCACAGATGAGATGTCCTGAATAAAAATAAAATCTTCCTCAATACTGAGCTCCTTCTGGTAATTGCTTTTGCTAATATAGCAGTGATTCTGTAACATCATGTACCAGTGTGGTTTCATACCACCTGATGAACAGAGTAATAACTTTGCAGTGACACAACAGCCATCACAGATCCTCCTAAGCATTCAGTTATGACCACCATGGAACACCCTGCCATATATTATAATGTGGGTTTTAGCTGATCAAGTCCACATTATGGGGATTTCCTTGGCCCATGGGCCTTACTACTTCATTTTTTACCCTAAAGCAATCGCTCCCTGCACCCCCACAAAATGGGAGAAGCCCCGACTCTTGATTATGTGAAATATCAAAAATCCTTCAATGGCAGTATCCTAAAAATGCCTCCTGCATTAATAAAAGGCTGTTTTTTTAAATTGCCATTTGAGTTTCCTATATATTTTTAGTCTATTTTTAGTTAGGGTAGTTGAGGGATAGACAGCTTAATGAGGAGTCTCATTAACGTCTGCAGGGGAGATCTCTGCTGATTGAGTATATGTAAAGAAAAAGGCACATTGCTATAATCCTTTGCACGTTTATGTGGGAGTATGTGCCATTCAGCTCAGATTTACTTCCGACATACAGCACAATCCTACGCTTGTTTACTAAGTAAGGCCCACACAGTTCAATAGGGCTTACTCCCAGGACAGTGTGCATAGTACTGCAGCCTAAACATGAAAAGTAGGATCAGGCTGTACGTTTGAGACAGCTTGTACCACTATTTTCATTTTCTGTTATGTTCAATAGCATGGTGGGCCGTTAGCACTGCAGAGCTGCTGTTCGCCAAATCCCATCATTTCTCATCAGATAAGCCTGCAAATTAGTAAAAACTGACTGCTCGCTGACACTGTCTGAAGTCTTGCTTTTATCTTGGAAATGCAGATATTGCTGCCCTGAAGGCAACTCACCTTCCGCCAAATGGGGTTGAGCAGATCATGGCGGCTGCTCAATAACCAATCCCTTTTGCTACCGGTGTCTATCTGTTATCAGAAAGGAGGAAGTGAATGCTGGAAAGCATTTACTGTGCCTTAATGGCAATTGTTATTTATGAGACTGTCACTGCTCTGCCAGCGCAGATTACATTGTGACAACAATACAAGAAGTGAGCAGAACTCTGCAATGGATCTTTTCCAAAAAGGAAAAACAAAACCCGTGCAACATGCAATCTATAAACTCTTTGGATTTCTCACTCGCTTTAAACCAACTGGAAACCACCAGCTGTCAGTTCCTATAAAGCTGCTTTCTACGTCTCAGTGCAAACAGTGTTGAATTTGCTGCCACAGCATGCAGGTAAAGCAGCATACCGAAGCTGACAAGTGCTCCCCAGCTCCCCAAGCTTACCCCACTTGCATTTGCCCTGAAAAACACATTCCTAATCAAAAACAGAGGGGGAAAGGCTTTGGGCCATCTCTTTCTGGTTGTGTTTTCTCCCTCTCTCCATAGATGTCCAAAGATGGATGGTGTTTACAGTCTCATTGCCATCCCCTAAGGCCATGCTGGGAAATCTTTTTCAAGCTGAGGGCCATATTCTTCAATGGAGCACCTTCTGGACCACCACTGGCTACATGCCAGTGATGAAGCTAAAGCATCAGAGCAGCAGACGTGACTCTCACCTTTATAAAGGTAAAGGTACCCCTGCCCGTTCAGGCCAGTCTTGCCAGACTCTGGGGTTGTGCACTCATCTCACTCTAGAGGCCGGGAGCCAACGCTGTCCGCAGACACTTCCGGGTCACGTGGCCAGCGTGACAAGCTGCATCTGGCGAGCCAGCGCAGCACACGGAACGCCGTTTAGCTTCCCGCTGGTAAGCAGTCCCTATTTATCTACTTGCCCCCGGAGGTGCTTTCGAACTGCTAGGTTGGCAGGCGCTGGGACCAAACGACGGGAGCGCACCCCACCGCGGGGATTCGAACCACTGACCATGTGATCGGCAAGTCCTAGGCGCTGAGGTTTTACCCACAGCGCCACCCACGTCCCCTTTATACAGCAGGCTATATTCCAAAAGTCACGTGTTATCTATCTATATATATATGTGTGTGCGCGCGCGCGCACACACACACACACACACACACACCAGACCCTCCAAGTGTCCCTATTTTCCAATGACAGTCCCAGATTTACAAAAGCCAGCACGGTTTCTGATTTGATCCCAGAATGTCCCGCTTTTCCTTAGGACGTCCCTGAGTCAAAGAGATAAGTAGCTATACAACCTTTAGAAGATATCTGTATAGGGAAGTTTTTTTTTAATTTTCAATGTTTTGTCATGTTTTTATATATGCTGGAAGCTGACCAGAGTGGCTGGGACAACCCAGTCAGATGGTTGGGGTATAAATGATAAAATAATTACCATCATCATCATTGACTAGAACGTCCCTATTTTCATTGGAGAAATGTTAGAGGGTATGAAAAAGGCATAGAGCAGGGCCAGAAAGGAGGAGGACCCGGTGGAATGTGGCTAAGGGAGAGGTCTGGATGGCTGCATTTGGCCACCAGGCCTAATGTTCCCCAGCCCTTCCCTAAGATAACAGGGGTTCTCTGAGCCACCTTGCTCACAATGCCTCCCTCTGAAGAAGGACCCTTGCCCAGATCAAGTCACTAGTGGTCTTCTAGAGAGCCAGCCTTTATGGCAAATGTGTTCTCTGGATCACCTTGTCCACAATGCCTTGTTCTGAAGGACTTTTCCTCAGATTGAGGCATAGACAGCATTCCAGAGAGATCTTTGGTAGCATCACCACCACATTGCTGCAAGGGCGAAGTGGTGGCAGTGGAGACCTCACCACAATAGACATTGGGGAGGGCAGTTGGACAACCATGCCAGTCTACCACCTACTAGCCCTTGTTGTATATCCAACAGTTGCACCAGATCTTGAGGATTTTCACACACCCGGCATTTTCAGAGTTTGTTTGATTATATTTCCAGCAGAAACTTGGCATATAATTTTCACATTTCTCTGAAGTTCAATGGAATTCACAACCACGGCTGTTTCCTACGTCATGTTCCACTTTTTGATACCTGCTAATTTGCGCAACTTAAAAGATGACAAATTTCCTTTGTGGTACATTACTCATTAGAGCACTGACAGATCCTGCCATCGTTAACAAAAGGTTTAATTTAAAGCAATATAAACAGCATTGTACGGCAGAAGTGGAAGAAGTGGCAATTAAAATGCATCTGCTATGATGGAATGAACTTTAACAAAGATCCTAATGATCATATTAGAAGTCATGCATGAAGTTCTATTTTTGATGAATGGCATAATCATAAAAAAGAAAAAAGAGGAAAAAACCCTCCACTTTAACATAAATATGAACCGTGGCATTTGTGAACCTGATAGAATCGTGACACTGCAGACATTTTGCCATAATGAGAAGGGAGAAAAAGAGAGGGGAAATATTCTCTCGCTGCCTATGCATCATTTGAATCAATTTAGCTTAAATTTGCTTGCTTTCTTCCATAGAAGGTCACTCTGTTGTAAAGTGATTTTTGTAATTGTTGTCATTCTATATCACTTATGTCACATTTAGGCTAGATTAATTTTGAGAGTATCATTCTAATAGATGATTAGCTAGCTGCTTTGTTCAATGCTGTAGACAAACACACACACACACAGAGAGAAGCCAAAATACTATCTATTGTAAAACAGACAAATTAAGGAGAAGCTCTGAGGTGGGTTTGCTTCACAACAAACAACAATATGCTGGTTCAGGGATCAAAGTCCAGAAACCTCTCTCTCTCTCTCTCTCTCTCTCACACACACACACACACACACACACACACACACTTTCTTTATCTATTTAGCCATAACATAGTATGGGACAAAAGTCTGCACTGCCTTCCCCTTCTCCCTTATGGTGAAAACTCCAAGCAATGCATGTGAAAAGTACTACCTTCCAGGAGCTCCTCCCAAGTGCTGGTGAAGAATCCATGACCAGTGGGATTGCCTCACCTTTGGGTGGCCAGGGCCCCTAGCTCCAATCTGAGGGAAGCCAGCAAGCCCTGCTTGGTCTCCAAAGAGTGGCACCAGCACCTTTCTCTGCCAACAACCCTAGTCTTTGGCACAATGGGAACAACCAGCTTAGTGCCAAGAAAGCCTGAGGGCATATGGGTGCCGCTGTAACTGTTTCGGACAAAGACTCACCAAGGGTGCCCTCGCCACATGTGTTTGGGAGTAGATAGGAGTCTACCCAGGGAGGGATGTGGGCCGGAAGAGGTGTCTCTGTTGGCACCAATGAGCATCCTTGGAATGCCCCACCCAGTTTGCAGACCCTCCAGCAGCTGTACTATTGAGGCAGGAGATGAGGAGGCAGAATGTAGAGGTGATGCTGGGCAGGTAATGAGGCAGTGTGCCTGCAGTAGAGAGGGCAGCCTTTGCCAGGATCTCACTAGCCTCTTTTATTCTCCTCCCCAGGACCCCTGGCCTGCCTTCCCTGTGGCTGTGGGGAGGGGTAAAATGGTCCCTCCAAAGCTCACCTGCTCACTTTACTTGAAGAGTGTGGAAGGGATGCCTCCCGCCGTGTGTGTGTGTGTGTGTGTGTGTTTATTAAAATATGTCCTTGGGTTGTGACAGAACATACAGAGTTTCTGCTTTCAAGTCATAGAGTCATTTGAACAAATCACTCATATTCAGAGTCAGACATTCCTGTTACAGGCAATACTTTGAGGGGTACGGTGGGCCCACAAAGGGATTTCCTTCAAAGCAAGCAAGTAATTTTGCCACACACACACACACACACAAAACCTACCGCCCTGGGGCATGTGCCTCCTTTTGCCTAATCGTAGAGCCGGCACCGCCTCACATTTCCACAACCTTGAGACCAATGAATGTGAGTATGTCCATTAGCCGTTCAGCTAGAATTTAATTGCGAATCTTCTTGGGTTGTAGAGATTGCACCCATTTCCCCCCTTTTTGGAAATGGGGCTTGACAACGTTAGAATGCTGCCACCTTCTGCCTGTCTCTCTGTCTCTCTGTCCGGCTCACAGACAGTAGCAGCTGGCTCTGCCTACATCCCAGAGACTTGTAAGCTGATTTATACTGATCCTGAACTGCCGTTCTGCAATATATAACATGACAAGTTAAACACAAAGCCTGCCAAAAATTCTTGATAGGCTCGGCTCTCATGCAGCAGCACTTGAAAAGACCATTACAACTGCCATCTAACTACAGTTTGCTCAATATTTTTGACAGTGAATTATCTGAACAGCAGTTTATCTTGGTGCTCACTGGTGTTAAAGCAGTGGTGTTAGAGCAATTTAAGGATTCAGAAGATGAAGATTTTGCAGGGAGGTGGGAGAGAAGCCTAAATACATAAAGTTGGTGTCAGTTTCAGTTTTGAATTGATTTGTACTATCTCATCTCCAAACTCCACAATGGAGCCAAGAAGCAATTTGTTACCTGCTTAGGTTTTTCCCCTTATGTAGATCACAAAAGAGCTCAATGAATTCTAGCTACTGCCATTGCCTGCAGCCTTGGGTGAATGTAATAAGCACATTCCAGCAGGGATAGACTAAGAACAGCACTAATTATGCTACAGATTAGGGGTCCAGCCACACAAGAGGTCCTTGATGCACCCGATGTTATTTCAGACCATCGAGCAGCATTTATATTCACAGTTGCAAAGTATTCTAAAGCATATGGGGGGGGGGCAGCAACATTTGCAGAAGACTAACATTGCCTTCTACACCGCAGGTCAGGAGTGCCCATTTTAGCTCTTAGGGTAGAAGGGTAGGGCATTGTGAATCCCTCTTCTGAAGCTTAATTACAAGTGGTCTGCCCTGTTTAAGTGGCACTGCTGTTGTAGGCTATTATTGCCAGGAGAAGCCTATATCTGCTTCATTGCACTTGTGTGAGGAAAGGAGAGACATTCTGTAGCGCATGGATGTAGTACAGCATAGTGCAGTGCATGGGAGCTGCAGGGCCTCATGAGCAGAGTGATGTGGTAGCTCAGGAACGGGGATCTATGACCCTGCAGGAGTTACTGGACTGCAGCTCCCATCATTCCACCCGCGACTCCCAAGCCTACCCTGAGCTGTTGGGTTAAGGGGGGAGCTGTGCTGCTTTGCCAGCGGCATTGACAGCTTGGGTGAGGCTTGGAAGTTACAGGTGGGCGGCACGCCAAATGTCCACCATGGGTGGCTTGTGCCGCCCCCGTGAGCGGTTCGCTCCGCCCCTGGCTGCAGGGCGTGCACTCCTCTCCGTGCACCCAAGTATCCTGTGCCTGGGAGGGCACCCTCCACGCCCCGCCCCCCTTGGGAGCGGGTCCATCCTGGTCAGCACAGGCATAGGATCCTCCGTTGGGGAGAGGGTGTGTGGTTGAGAAGGTGCGAGAAAGGAGAAACCCAGGGACCAAACAGAGAGGCATTTAGCCCCTGGACCTGGGTCTTGTGTTATGACTCTTGACTCCAAAAGGTAAAGGTAAAGGGACCCCTGACCATTAGGTCCAGTCGTGGCTGACTCTGGGGTTGCAGTGCTCATCTTGCTTTACTGACCGAGGGAGCCGGCATACAGCTTCCGGGTCATGTGGCCAGCATGACTAAGCCACTTCTGGCGAACCAGAGCAGTGCACGGAAACACTGTTTACCTTCCTGCCGGAGCGGTACCTATTTATCTACTTGCACTGCGTGCTTTTGAACTGCTAGGTGGGCAGGAGCAGGGACCGAGCAATGGGAGCTCACCCCGTCGCGGGGATTCGAACCGCCGACCTTCTGATCGGCAAGTCCTAGGCCCACAGCGCCACCCACGTCCCTTTCTTGACTCCTATTTTTCTTTGTTGCTCATGTGGGAGTGAACAAAGGCTAGAACTTCTGAATATGTGAGATTGCACTGTGTGGCTTTAACCTGCCCAATGTGGGAGACTATAACTGCAAATGGAACCATGAATGTGCAGGCTGCAGGATCCATGCACACACTTGCTAGGCTCATTGAACACAACAAGCCTTATTCTTGGCACATATAGGACTCTTCTGGCAGTCATGTTGTTAAGCAGTGAAAGAAAAGTACCCATATGCTATGCATCTCACAGAGTACATCCATTTATTTTAGCAACTTTGTGATTTTTGAAAGGTGACAAAATATAAGTTGAAAGAGCTGCCTGTGCAGCCTCACCTTATGCTGGTATGCAAATATACAGCACTGAAAAGATGTGCATGTTTTGCACAATGTAACAATCCTTTTCTTTAGGATCCTGTTTTTGAATCCAGGAACAGTAGCTTGGCTTCCATGCTAGGCTTAGGCATTTTTACATCTGCATATATTTAAACATATATAAAGGAGCAATGACTCAGTGCTGACAAATGTACAAGAATTTTCACTTATGTGTGGTTTTTTTTATAAGATTTGGGAACTTTCATACTCTCAGACAGAAGCATACAAGAATTTACGGTTATGCAGCAAAGTACTAACATGGATATCATGGTAGCAGTACAAAGGAACCAATGGAGGCTTAACCATCTCTAGGTCAACTGAGGTGACTTGCTGTCAGTCCATTTGCAGGGAAAGTTTGACGTCAAACAGCATCTGCAAATGGACTTCAAAGGGGCACACTGTTGGTCAACTGATTCAGATCCTTTGAACTTTGGCAGGTAGGCAGGCCAGCTTAAACCTGGAAATGATGAATTGTGAATCTTGTGGATATTCTGAGACTTTGTGGGTCCAATTCCAGAGGCAACCTTCCAGTTTGTGGTTTAGAAGCAGCCACTGTAAAGCACTGTGGCCTGTGTACACTGTGAATATTGTATTCAGTGAGTAGGCTCAGTAAGTTCTGAGAGCCTCCACAAAAGCCAAACGTTACAGATCTGTTACTCAATATTTGGTTTTTCTCTCATTTAACTTCTGACTGCTGGAAGCTACTGGTGTGCTTCTTCCCTGCTTACCCGTTTGTTCTAACGCAAGTCCCAAGGCAACCTTTGAGGCATCACAGGTTACAATAAATGGGTAGGAAGGATATGGGAATTTAAGAGCTGCCAGAATTAAGCAGACTCACCATCAGCACCTCAAACATTCCTTGGTGCTCTCCTTCCCACACAAGGCTGTTCATACAATGGGGCAGCCCTCCGTAAGAAACCTTCTACAAATCTTCTGTAAAAACCGCAGTGACCAAGGAATCCCTGGATTTCTCCCTTTTTTAAAAACAACAACAACAAATTTTATTGGTTTTAAACAAATACAATAACCATTAAACACTTATCCAACAGTGCATCTAATGGTATTGGTTTTATCCATTGTCTCTTGACATGCACTTAGAAATTCACCATTCAAACATATAACTTCTCCCACAGTTGAAGGCACTTTATGGGTTTAAATCACATCTAGTTTGTGGGGATGGGGCACAAAGCAAACTCGACAATCTTGAGACTGTGCCCATATTCTGCTTACCTCATCACCCCTCTCCCTCTCCATTGCAACCTCTGCACTGTGAAGTCAGGAAAACATCTCCAACCCACCCTACTTTGTTCTGCCCTGCCCCACCAGCCACAGCTGCCTGGATAGCTCTTCACATGGACTGTTCTTATGGTTGCCAGTGATGGCCTTTCTCCATCAGCGACTTCTCATTTCCTTGATGCACCATATCTCTGTCCAGACAATCCCGTCTCTAGTTACCATTTCCTCCACATAGTTTACAAATGTCATTTGGCCAGGCACTCTCTTTTGGAACTGTCCCCCTTCACCTCCGCAAATACTACTTATTGTTTGTAACTAAGTCTTCTCCAAATGTTGAGCCACCGTTGTTCCTTGCAAAGGCTGCAGAAGCTCTGGAGCTGGGAATTAAAAGCAGGCATCATTAAGGAAACATCTGTCACAGCTTCCACATTCTGCACTTTTCATACAATGGTTTATCTGAGATGGCTTCTCCTTTCACCCAAAGGCTATGAAGCTCCAAGGGTAATCCATAGATAAATTGGCTTTTAATATGTGATTCTGTCATTGTTTGCCACTAGGCACAAGCCCCTCTCTGCACTGTCAGCTTGATATTTGGTCAAGCAGGTTCTGCCTCACTTAAATTATCAGTTGGCCAGGGAGGAGGATGGTAAGTTATTTTACACAGCCTTCTCAGACTGCATATGTAAGCATGCAGAGGTCTCCTTCCTTCCTGAGTTTCAAAAAGGCCAAGCATCCATAACAATGTCTTTAAAGTGCTTTCAGAGATGCTTCTCAGGAACCACAATCTGCACTGGGAAGCTGGAAGATGGCATCACCCTCTGGAAACACTGTCAAGGACTGTGCTGCTTTCTGATCAGTCCAGACATTCATGAAGGCCAAAAGATCAAGATTAGCCAGGCATTCACTGATTTTGGGTCCATCCAAGTGGCTAGAAAAATTCTTCTCTGGCATTAAGCCTTTTTCCACCTTGAAGCTGCTAACACCAGTTGTAAGACTGGTGTAGAATTTTTAAAAATTTGTTTAGTAATACACACACTGCTTATTCAAACAGATCTATATAAGTGGTTTACATAAAATGGTATAAGAAAGTCATTAAAGGAGCAATAAAACATATTCTAAGAACAGTACTGTAGACATAATAAAAATATCCAAATGTAGATAAAATCAACTGTTTAAAAACTTCACAAATGTATATAACAATGTTACATGGCTAGGTAGGCGCTCCTATTTTTAAAAAAGTGTTTAGTAGGCAACAAAAACAGCACAACAAAGGCGGCAGCCTAATATGAGCAGGCAGGGTGTTAGAGAATCCACATTGAAAAACTGGCATCTTGCAAATGTGGGACAAGCATGATGTGGTGCTTGTAAAAGTGCCAGTTCTGCAGATCGAAGCAGTTGCGTGGGCACATATGGAGCAAGGTCATCCTTCAAGAGAACTGGTCCCAAGCTGTTGAGGGCTTAATATATGTATTAGAGTCCTGGCAGTTAAACTGACAGCAAAGGCCTCCAACCCAGAACTGCTCTTTACAGGAAGGTTTCCAAGACAACGCAACAGCCGACAAGATGGAATAGCAGCAAAGCAAGATACAGAACCTTAGCTAAGTACTAAGGACATGGGACAGCACCACCTGGTGGCTGGAAGGGTTGTATGCATGTATATTTCTCTCTCTCTCTCTCTCTGTGTGTGTGTGTGTGTGTGTGTGTGTGCGTGTGTGTTTTGCTAACAGTGTTTTACAGAAGGTGGCAATTTTACAGACGATTTGTAATCGCTGTACAGATTTGATAATTATTTTATATGGTTCATGTTGCAGTTGCAATGTTCTACTTTCTTCTTATTTATTCTATGTGAGCCGCTTTGTGACTCGTTCGGTGAAAAGCGGCTTAGAAATATAAGAAATGAAATGAAAATGGGCATGTGGAGCCGACCCCCTCCTAACAACCTCTAGGAGAGGGAGAGGGGGGCGGCGGTGCCTTGGGGAGGGGGGAGGGCAAGGAGGGTGGGCATCAGAAGGGGGTGGCCTTCTCTTTCTGCGAGCAGCTGAAAGGGAGCTGCAGGCAGCCTTTGCACAAGAGGCTGTGCAGAGGAAGGGGAGGCGGGGAGAAGGTGAGCTCATCTTATTTGATTAGGGCTGTCACCATCAGACAGTGTTTGCAATTAGTCCATGCCAGCCTTATTCAGTCCTTGGATTCCTTTCAGCAGTGGGGCAGGGAGGGAAGGGAGCACTTGAGCTCCATTGAACTGGAGCGTGGCATCTGCTGCGCATGGAGGGGAGAGGTTGGGGGGTCAGCGCTTGATTTTGATAAAGTGTGCCAGATTAATTGTCTCCAGTAATCCTGTTTGTCATGGTAGATGTGCAGAGAAGTCTTTGTGGCACAGCCTGACATATGGGCTGGCCTGCTGCTTTGCCTAGCACATGCTCTTCACAGTTGGCCTAGTTCCCAGAGCCTTGTTTTTCCAGGGGAGTGGAGCCTCCTGCTCCTATTCATCTGGCCCCCAGCTTCACAAACAGGCTCCCTAATCTTCTGGCCTGTCTGGGCTACTCAAAGCAACTGCATTATTCAAAAAGATGGGGGGGGGGAGGGAGAAAGAGAAAGGGCTGAAAGGGAAAGGGAGCCAGATATTAACTTCTCCCCCCTCCACCCCACATTTGGGGGAAATGAAAGCACCCATATAATACTTCAGGCAAACTTCAGGTGCCTGATTTTAGAAATCATTTCCAAACTCACAACTAGCAGCCAGTTAGCTTTTATTTTTATCCAATGCTTCCTCACCAAAGCAAATTCTTGTAATGCTAAACGTTGTTTTTGCCTTGTGCCTGGGTGAAATCTATGTCGGTAATTGGCATTTGTAAACAAGTGTGTTGCCCAGGGATTTAAACTTTTAATACAGTGGGTCAGGAAAGACCCTCTCCCCCCACACACAGTGGGCGCATAGGGAAATGTAGGCTCGGTTTATTATTTTGTAAAGGGCCTAGGGTGAGGTTGCGGGATGGGGGTTGGGGAGAGAATGCTGTTTCTTACAAATTGTTCAGGATAGGAGCACTATGTTTTAAATTCATCTATGGAGATCTTGAAAGAAGACCTTTCTGAATTTGGCGAGAAGGCTGCACAATGGCGGGTGAGATTCAGTTTAAATAAGTGAAGTACACTGTGACAGCAACAACAAATCCCAACTTCGCTTTATATGCTGATGGTGTCAGAAGAACTGGCTGTGGCTACCCAGGAAAGAGATCTCCCACTGGGACGGCAGCTCATCAGTGTGCTAATGCAATGAAAAGGAGAGAGGGAAAAATCTATGCTAGGAATGGTTAGGAAAGGGACTGTAAACAGAAAATATCACAACATTATTATGTAACTCTATGGTGATGCAGCCCCGCTTAGAATACTGTGTATAATTCTGGTCACCTTCAAAAGTAATATCTTAGCAGAATCATCTTCATAGGAGAGGCAAAAGAGGTGGGGGGCCTTTAGGTAACAACTGAAGGTACATGGTGAAGTTGTATAACAACTATAGATACAGTATGTGGAGAGAGTAAACAAACATGTTTTCTAGAACTGAGGCTCCTTCTCATGATGGCTGTGCTCTGCCTCCCTGGTTGAAGCCAGTAGTGCTTCTAAGCAGGACAGGATCATGCTCTTGTGCTGGGATCCTGCTTGAAGATTCTCTGCAGGCATCTGGTTGGTCATAGTCAAAGAAAATGTTGGTTGGCTCCAACTGTCTGTTGGAGCTGATCAAGGGTCTCTGCCTCCAACCCCAAGTAACACCTGCTGAAAGGAGCTTGAGGTATTTCTCCAATTAAGCAGTGGTTCCCAGTGCTGCATCCATCCATTCAAAACCTTTACATTTGTAACACTGCTGTTCTCAATCTCAGCAGACATCAGCGTATCAGTGTATTATGAGTTTCAGTAAGGCTTCAATCCTCATCACATTCACAAGAGGGAAAGTCCCATTGAACAAAGCACCATCCATTCAAAACCTTCACATTTGTAACACTGCTGCTGTCAATCTCAGCAGACATCAGCACCATCTTCTTTCATCCAACTTAAAATTTAAGCTTTTTGTCCTGTATTATGAGTTGCAGTAAGGCTCCAAGCAAGGGTTACTTCTGAGGAAACAGGCATGAGGTTGCCTTTATGAAGACTCCTCTAAAACTGTAGGTTTACCAAAAAATTAATTGACACTTTCAATATACCAATAATTATAAACTATAATGTGGCAATGTTTTGCCTTGTTGAGTCACAGCCACTTTAAGGAGTTGCAGCCAAAGATTACATTATAAATTCAGCAGTCTAGTGTTTAAGATGTTTGACTGACAGGCCAAGGTTTTGGGTATTGCTTATTCTCTCACTGAACAGATGCCTTTTGGCCACTGGTGTCTACAGAGGTCAGCTGGAAGACTTACCCCAATGCTTATTTGTGTACCATCGGTGCCATAATTGATGTGCATTAATCACCCTGGGTCAATAAGTCACAGCCTTTGGTGTGGACTATGTCTAAGTTGTCTGACTTAGCAATGAACTTCAATAAAGGCTTTAGTCATCATCAAACGCGTGTCCCTTAGCAGTATCTCTCTGACAAATGCCACATGCATTGTGGTACACTGGCCACCTGTTGCTATTTCTGCTGAATTCCCTTTCTTCTCTCCCCACAGGTGCACCAAACAGGGATGGGCCTATCCTTGAAATACTAATAGACACTTTAAGATAATCTCTGGTTCGTCTGAAAATGCATATACTATACAGTGGTACCTCGGGTTACATACGCTTCAGGTTACACACTCCGCTAACCCAGAAATATTGCTTCAGGTTAAGAACTTTGCTTCAGGATGAGAACAGAAATTGTGATAGTGTCTCACACAAAATGTAAACAAACTGTGGGAAAGACCCTATAAATAAAAAATGGAGATGATATGTGTACTTCTCCCTGTTTGTTTGTTTTGTAACACAAGAAAATCTCTAATAAAAACTAATTTTAAAAAAGAATATGCACACATACAGCCTATACAAAAATGTAGGTACCAAGGCTTCTCCTAGAAATAATTTCTCTTATTCTTTTAGAAGGAAATGGTGAATATGCATTGGGAGAGGGAAAGGGCACGTCCTTAGATTCAGAAAAGTAGCTAGTTAGGGAGCACTGATCTTATCATGCACCCATCCCTAAGCACTATGACAGCAGCTCTTATCTGAGAACAGGGATGGGAGAGTTATTCAGGCTAATAATGGCTCGGGCTCAGCAGCAAGAACTGGGTCCGGAAGTCAAGATTCCAAGGTACACAAACAAGGCAACAGATGTAGAATGGAATGGAAGTACAAAGATATCCCTTCCATCACCCTCCCCCTGCCCCGCCCCAGGAGGCCAAGCTCACTCTCTCACCTTAGGAGATTGCTGCATGAGTAAACATGCACTCCGTCTGAGCTAGCATGTCTGATCCCACCTACAGAGATAGTACTTGGTTGTTGGTGATAACTCTATGTACTCTAGCTCTACTGCCACCTCCTCCTGCCCGGCCCTTCCCACTGTGGTTCAGAGCCCCCCCCCCCTCAATGAAGCTCTAACCTCTACAAGAGAGGTGGTGGGCAGAGCTGGCAGAGAGCCAGTGTGGTGTAGTGGTTAAGAGCAGTAGACTCGTAATCTGGGGAACCGGGTTCGCTTCCCCGCTCCTCCACATGCAGCTGCTGGGTGACCTTGGGCTAGTCACACTTCTCCAAAGTCTCTCAGCCCCACTCACCTCACAGAGTGTTTGTTGTGCGGGAGGAAGGGAAAAGGAGAATATTAGCTGCTTTGAGACTCCTTTGGGTAGTGATAAAGCAGGATATTAAATCCAAACTACTACTACTACTACTACTACTACTACTACTCTTCTTCTTCTTCTTCTTCTTCTTCTTCTTCTTCTTCTTCTTCTTCTTCCCTTTCCATCTCTGACATCTAGAGTCACAAGTGTAGGACCTCCATCCTCCATCCCTAAGTAGCACCTTTAAGCCCCACCATTGCTGCTTCTCCTACCTCTTCCTTTTCTATCTGGGGCTGCCAAACAATGCCAAATCCTGATGAAACTGAGAGGTCTGTGGCAGGTTGGATTCTGACCTGTTTTGTGTGTAAGAAGTTTTTAACCTGGGGCTGCATTCAGATAGGCCACTCCACCTCACCTTTAGCACAGGAAGGCTCCACCTTGGGATCTATCTGTATGTGATGTCGTTGTAGTATCAGGTGATTGGCATGTGGGTAGCACCAACCACCAGGCAAATTTGGTCGGTGGGGTGGGTGTGGAGATAATTCCCTATGCCTGCTCTTAAAAAAAAATATTTAATCAGTTGGCAAATTTTATTAGTCTGAATCAGGGAGTATTGTTCATTGCATCTTTCAATTACATATCTAGTCATTAACTTTAAGAAAAGTTGTAATGCCTTCATTTTATTTCCAAGGGTGTGACTTGCATTTAAAAATGGCACACAAGGCAAACCAGAGTAATGAATTGGTAGGAAAAGGAATGATGGTGACTGGACACCTACATTTTTTTTAAAAAAAAACAACCCTCAATGAACTATTTCACATCACTATTAAAATTGAATTATATCCCTCATATCTTCATTGAAGAATAATGAGTACACACCTACAGTTGCACATGTGTAAAGAAGGGTACACATTAGATTGGCCTGATGCCACCTCTCCTGTTTTCTGTTTTCATTATCATGAACCTATTTCAAATTCAGTACACCTAAGAGATATTCTAAATGGATGCCAATTGACCAAAAATTGTCACAAGACTAAAAAAATATTGGCCAAACACACACGTGCAGCCTCCTCTCTGACTGTTGCTACTAGTCTGTACTTGAGAAAAATCAAAAGATGCACTGATTGCTGGGAACTGGGGAGAAAATGTAATGTGAAGGGCAAGTGAACAGGGAAAGGATAGATACTTTATACTTGCAGCAAAGGAGAAAATGAACCTTTTTGCCTTTAAAACCAAATTGCAGATCTTGAGATAAGAGCCTTCATTATGTCATTTTCCATTTTTGTCCCTACTTGAATTATATTATGAGAACAGAGTATTAGGCGCCCTAGTTTTTATTCCTAATTCAGTGGAAATAGCTTTTGCCTCTTCACTGAATGAAGAAGAGCAATGTTGTCATAGTTCTCTTCCGTGGCCCAGTGCAGCACCTTAGTCTTCATCCCATCCTTCGTGCCTAGCCAGATTTGAGCAAGCAGCATTCCTGACACAGCCTGAGAGAAAGATACAAAAATAATTTACACAAAATGTATACAGCAGTCTGCTTCTGTTTTCCCCCACAGCTGTGTCATGTCTGCAGAGGTGCTGTTTGTGTGTGTAGAAATTCAGCAGGGGCTCAGATTCACAGCAAACTTCAAAGATTTGACGTAGAGATAGTCAAGATGGCAAAAAGCAGTGTGTTTTAAGATCTTATGTTGCAGTTATTTCATATGCCTCCTAAAATAACAAGAGATATAGATGTGCTTGAGGAATAATTCATGTGGTCTGGAAAATTGGGAGGTAATGTCCCACTCCCCTCCTAAATGAAGCCCACAAGTGTTTGAAACAGCCCAGAGAAATGAAGACTGGTGTCAATGGCCATTTTGACTACATATCCCCTGTTAGAGAAGTGCATCGCAAAATTCAGATGAGTGCAAATTTTGAAGGATGACTGTGTTTCAGTTCTCATGAAGTTTTGGAAAGGGCCAATTTGATACATTCATCAGACTGAATCAAATTCTTCCCTCATCCCTCAATGTGAGTCTGGAGGGCCCTGTCATGCTCAGCAATGCAGTGTGCAGGGCTTTCAAGAGAAGTCAAAGAAAGTTCTGCAAAATTAGCAAAAGTTCTCAGACATGTGGGCTTTCTCAGTGATAAGTGGCCACCCAATTTTGCTTGAAGTGAAATTTGAGCTGAATCCTACTTAAGTAAAACATCTGTAAAAATGTCAGTGAAAGTTAAAAGACTGGTGAAATTTCTCAGGGGAGCTTCACACTTCTAAATAGAAAGGAGTCTTGATTAAAAACAGAAAAACAAAAAGGTCTATGTATTATCAAGTCATGCTAGTTAAGAGACATGGGTTGTGTCTCTGTAAGTTTCTGCCTCCCCCTCTCCATATTTGAGAAGATGGTATTTACCATAAATCAACACAATAACAAATCCAAGTTTACACTGAATATATTCCCCCAAAATTGAGCCGCAACAAATCCTGGACCCTATTTTTCTTCAATGCATGCTTTTTGCCATATTTTAAAGTGTACATTTATGAGAAGGAGCCCTTATTTCAGGGATTTTAAATGAAAAAGGGAATTAGACCCTAATCTTTAAGTCCAATACTGCCATTTCCAAGAATTTGCTGCACTGCCTGCAGACCTTTTGGTTGCTCTGAAAATTACATGCAAGCAATTGAATATATCATACATCCCTCCTCTTCTTGTGGAAACTGTTTTCTCTAATTCTGGGTGCCTCATCCCCAAAGCAGTGGAGGTTTTTTGTAAAAAAAAAATTAAAAAAATCTTAAAATGTATGAAAATGAAAACTCTGGCTCTGAAAGCACTGAGGCAGACTGGTACAATGAGTCAGAACAAAAAGCATTCAGTGCACAGAAAGCCAAACCCAAATGGAAAGAGCTTCTGCCAGCATCAGCATCAGGATTCCTATTCCACAGATGGCCACTGATCTGCACTGAAAGTGATGTGTCTTTTAGCAGTGCCTGCCTGCCTGCCCACCCATTCCTTTCAACACACCCCAAGGCAAGGTTCACTGACCAGCCTTAAGTCATGAGACTCAGAATGTCACAGACATGATAGATGTCTGACATTCAAAGAATAGTAATGAGGGAGTTGTGGCTTTAAGTTCAGAGGGGGGAGCAAACTCCTCACTGTAGGAATGAAAAGGGAGCTGGGCTTTTTGCAGTCTCCGTGTTTCCTGCAAAATGAAATCAGGTAGAATCCAAAAGTGATTTCTAAAGTCTCCTTCCTGGATTCCATTTGTCTCCTCTGCCTCCTGTATGATGATCCAAAATGGGTCTGGGAAGTAGGTCCCAAAATCTGGGACCTAAATCCTCATTATTGTAGTCCTGCCCAGCAGACTGAAAAGGCACACAAATCACCTGGCGTCTTCCGCTCTTCATATGTTCCTCTTGGTTTGTGACACAAATCTTTAGACAAATTTCCTTGCTGAAAGCAAGACATTCTTAATACTACGGGAGAAACCTGCAGAGTGCACGTTTTGCCCACAAAAAATGTGAAGCAATCTCTGTATCATTCAATTTACTCTAGGCACTTAATATTCCATCATCATATAGAGGATGCTTCAGCTCAAGCTGATGCTGTACCACTGCTTATTTCTGTGTATTCAGTCTCAGATTGGCATTTTGGTCATCCACTTGAACAATATGGATTAACATTCCAGAAGGGCAACTTTGACTGTCCAAAGTCATATCACTAACTGGAGGTACCATAGTGTCTTTAACGACTGACCAGTGAACTTCCAAGAGAGGATCACACAATCACAACTTTGCCTTGTAACTATGTACCTTTTGACAATCAAAGCAAGGCCTGTAGATGTTTTCTGCTTTATGTTCATTTCTTGCCTTTCATGGTAACGGTGATGGTGATGTACAGTGGTGCCTCGCAAGACGAAAATAATCTGTTCCGCGAGTCTCTTCGTCTAGTGGTTTTTTCGTCTTGCGAAGCAACCCTATTAGCTACTTAGCGGATTAGCGCTATTAGCGGTTTAGTGGCTATTAAAGGCTTAGCGGCTTAGCGGCTAAAAGGCTATTAGCGGCTTAGCGGCTTAGAAAAAGGGGGGAAAGCGAACAAAATCGCAAGACTCGCAAGACGTTTTCGTCTTGCGAAGCAAGCCCATGGGGAAATTCATCTTGCGAAGCGCATCGAAAAACGGAAAACCCTTTCGTCTAGCGGGTTTTTCGTCTTGCGAGGCATTCGTCTTGCGGGCCACCACTGTACTGTCTCTGTGAACTTCAGGTGCTAAAGCAAAGAAGGGGCAAAGGCTGCTGCCTTCTTGTTCTGACTGCAGACTTTCCAGAAGCATCAGATGGCTACTACTAACAAGAATCCTGGTCTAGATGGGCTTTGGATCCAATAGAACATCACTCTTCTTCTGTTATAAGCCAGATCCAAAGTGTTAAGTCCTCACCCTGTTGGACACTGTATACAAAATGTTTATTTGTTCTTGTTTGTTTGTTTGAAAAAACAGCTTTCTCCCAACAGCTCAAATAATATTTGCTACATAAATCGAACCCTACAGAATCAGTGACTGGCCCTACCACCACCCCAGATTTGAAACTTATCTGTGATGATGCAGTATTCATCATTCTAAAAACTCTTTTAGAACATGTCTTCGCTAATGTTGTGCGACTTGAGAAGGCCTTGAAACCAGCATGTCAGAATTCGGCAAATATCACTTGTTTGGTAATTATGCAGCATGTTAATGAGATGCATGAATATGTTCCACTTTAACTATATTTGACATTTGCCAAGTGCCTGGGGGATACAGATGAGGAAAGGAGGCATAAGGAGAGGGTCACTGCTTGAGGGCAGCTCACATGTATATGTTATTACTTTGATCACATATTTATGAACTGGGAGAGCATTAAGGGAGATACTCACCACATGGTGCACACATGGAAGCTGGAAGGTCCAGCTCCAGTTATTTTCATTCCAGTCCCACTTTCTCTTATGATGATTAGCTCATAGGTTAAACAATGTTTACTGCTCATTCTGTGTTAAGATCCTGCCTTGTCTGCAACCTTTATAGGGAGGGAGACTGATGCTGCAATTGTAAGCCCACTTACCTGGGAGTAAGTCCCATTTAACACAGTAGGGCTTACTTCTGAGTAGACACGGCTAGGTTTGCAGTCTGTGCTTGTTGCACGAGAGACTGCTCTATAGTATCTGGATGTTATCAGATTTTTAGACCTTGGTTCCTAACTAAGTTATGGGTTTGAACCTGCCATTTTTAGAAGTGATTGGCAATGAGGAAATAGCAGACTGCTAGTCCTGTTTCATCTTTCAGTTGACTTGAGGACCTTGGCTCATCAAGATGCCTTCCCACTTCAGATTCTATCAGAAGAATCTCATTATACTTTATCTGCCTCCAGTGTTTACGCATTTCAGATATCAAATGCCTCAATGTTCTACTTGATTAAAATCTTCTGAATTCTCCCTCCAAGTAAAGGTTTGCTATTCTCATTTCCCCTCTTTTGAACTAATGGTGGGCAACAGAATGAAGTGCATTTGTTCTAGTAACAGGCTTATGGGTGATCAGTTTGATACAATCAAACTTCAGTTTTCCTGCTAAGGAGTCCCCTGGTTAAGCAGGTAATAACTTCAATAGTCCTCATAAAGTATTTTCACATTACTTAAATTACACCCTGCATACTCATATGAAGGGAATGAAATTTTCTTACCCCAAAACTTAGAGTGAACTTCATTAGCCACTACACTGTCATCTTGTTATATGTCTATTGAATGTTTATGGTAGCGCATAAATGAAAAAGTTCACTTGGAGACTACCAAAGGTCTTTCAAACGATGTAAAATGATGTGCTGGTATTTTGAATGTCTCACCTGATAAAACTGGAACCTTCTCCATTTCCCATGGGCCAGTTCTGGTGACACCTTCCTGGTTTTCATATGCAGATTAAAAACCTAAGAAGAGCCTTGCTGAATCAGGCTAAAAAGTCTGTTTAGTCCAACATCTGATTTCTACACTTGCCAATGCTTGCCTGCCCATGATGCAGAGTGAAGCACACACCTCAGGGGCCTGAAGTGCAAGAGGGAGTGCTCTACCCACCCACTCCACTGCTTCCACCACCAAGAGGGAGGCGTTCTTGCCACTCATCTTCCCAACCCCCTGGATGGAGAAGCCAAGTCAGTGGCAACTCTTTGAGGACTGACCTGCCTCCTGCCACGTTTGGTGAGAGCGCAGCACAGCAATGACAAGACTGGGGTGCGGCGGAGGCCAGGAGGCATCAATTCCCATTTTGCCTCAGGTGGGGAAACAGAACAGGCCGCTCCTAACAATGGTCCACCTCCACAGCCTTTTTAACATCTATTGAAGACTTTCTTCTTCCAACAAGCCTTTTAAGTTGAGAATTTTCTCAGCCTGCATCTGTATTGGAATTGTTTTTAAGATCTTTTAAAAATTGTTTTAATACTTGTTGTTTGCTTGTGAGGAAGGGCAGATTATAAATTTAACAACAACAAAAACTTTATTCCTCTCCCATCTGGGTGGCTCCCAACATATTATTATTATTAATAATAATAATAATAAAGCAATAAAACATCAAACATTAAAAACTTCCCTAAACAGGGCTGCCTTCAGATGTCTTCTAAAAGTCAGATAGTTGTTTATTTCTTTGACTTCTGATGGGAGGGCATTCCACAGGGCGGTCATCACTACCGAGAAGCCCTCTGCCTGGTTCCCTGTAACTTCACTTCTCGCAGTGAAGAAACCACCAGAAGGCCCTCAGCGCTGGACCTCAGTGTCCGGGCTGAATGATGGGGGTGGAGATGCTCCTTCAGGTATACTGGGCTGAGGCCATTAGGGCTTTAAACATCAGCACTAACACTTTGAATTGTGCTTGGAAACATAGTGGGATTCTATGATTTGGCAAGCTCCAGCAAATATACCCTGGGAACTACATTTTGGAGCAATGGAAGTATCTGATTCCTCCTCAAAGAAAGCCCCATTTAGCAATTATTGCAGAGGTCTGCCCCCCCCCAATGTATTGCCAGGGAATGGATGACTGTGGCCAGGTCCACTTCCTCCAGCAAAGGGCACAGCTGGCAAACGAGCTTAAGCTGGAAAACAAAAGACCCTGCTGCCTTGGCCACCACCACTTGGAGACCCAACAGAGACTGGGCGGGACAAGTCCTGCCTGCATCAATGTTTGCTTCTTATATGCTCAACCCATACATTTGTATAAATGGTTTATTTTTTTAAGACATCTGGTGCACACTCTTCACAAGTAAACTGTCCTACTTAAGTTTTTCCCTGGAACTTCCTATTCATCAGGGAAATTTCTAAAGTGGAAATAGAGAAATATATGCACGCCACAGTTGTAGGAGGCTCATCTTTTCCTGGGTTTTTTTTTATTACTATTTCTTTTGACAAGCTTCAGCCCCATTTCCTTCTCCCTTGATCCCTCCCCTCTGTGCTGTTCCTGGGCTCTGCTCAATTAAGAGACAAATCCATTCCACAGTGTATCCTAAAGGCTATAATGAAGTCAACTGTCAAAAGCCCATCATGCTGCTGCCCTGCAGCTGAATCTGAAGGCCACTTGTCAGCTGTTTCACCCAGTCAAATGGAGACAAAGGGCCCTTTGATGGCCTGCCTTTCCCCAATCAATCTACACTGAAGCAGATGTTGAAATCTAACAGGAAAAGGTGTAACTTGATTTTGCATCCAATGCAGACAGCCTCTGTGTAAAAAATTAAATCTATCAGAACCTGATACCCTCCTGTCAACATGTGGTAAATAAAACAACCAATTCTTAAATTAGGCATTTGCAAAAAAAAGGAGGGGAAAGAATGCATTTTCCTTCCTGCTTTCCACACTTGGGCTCTGATAGTTTAGGAAATCCTGTTTGGCAACACACAAAAGCAGGTATCAGAAAAATGCTCAAAAGATATCTTCCATCAACAAATAGTAAGTATTTTGATTATCAGACTACTGTTATTAAAAAGAAAGAAAGACACCAGCTAGATCGGTTTTGCTCATGCTTACAGAGAGTAGAAAGACTTCATCAATAGTTCCTAAGGGAACATGTGAAACTCCTGTATGGAAAATTTGCTAGTCATAGCAAACTGTCTCTCAAAAGTCATTTGATGACAACTTTAGGCCTCTATTAAATGATACACCAAGAAAGGCCCTGTCACCATAAGTATTCCCGCTTGCACAATGGGACCCTCCCCGTCTTCTCTCCTACCATGTACCCCATAAATATGTTCTGGGGTTTTTCCAAACCCTCTGGAGGAGATCTGAGGAGAACATGCACTGGGGGAGGAAAAGAAGAAGTCCCACTGTGCAAGTAGAACTTCTTGAATTGATAATATACTTACTTAGCACTGCACTAGGTACAAGCCTTAGCATTTAGCATGAGAAGAACTAGAGTGGACTTCAGGCCAGGGAAAATGTAAGCAAGGAATAAGAATTACTTTTCTGGGTCTTTCCGTAATAACCTACCAAACCAAGGCAGGAACTTCAACTATGGTTATGGATAGGGGAGAAACTTAGCTTGGTTCACATTTTAATATACACCTTCCTATTTGCACATTGCAAAATGACACATGGATTGAAACAGAACCATCATTCGAAATTTGCACTTCTCTGAATTTTGCAGTGCAATTGTACAACCAAATAATATACACAAAAATGTTTACATTAGAGGAAAGAGTGCATTAAAGTGCATTTTTTACTGAAAATAACTTACAAAAGTGCATTGTATTAGGGAAATAGCTTGAAAAATGTGTTTATTGAGAGAAATATACATGATACTGTTAATAAATTTTCATGATACATGTGGAAATTGAGAGAAATGAGAAGGCATCACATGACCTTTCAGTATTTTACAGTCAGATCCAAATTTCATGTTACCTTTTGAAATTATGACATCACCTGTTATTATTTTTACCACATCAATTTCCATGGGTCTGAAGGTATCCTCACAGGGTTATTGACCATATCAGGACAAATAGCATTTCAGTTCACCCTGTAAAAACTAAAAATATTCTTCAAAACTAAATATTCTCCACATCTGAGTAATATAGTGAAGTCACCCTGTGGTTTCAGTCTTAAATGACTTATTTATAAAGAAAACTGCTATCAGGAAGTATCTGAGGGCCAACTTTGACTTTATGTTCACATCAAATAAAAGTATTAAGCTTGAAAAAGACTTACCTATGTTTGTACATATATGTAACAAAGTACAAAAATTAAATTGAAAATTAGCCCATTGTTTCTGCTACAGAAAATATTGGATCATGGAGAAGGGGGAGAACAGGAGAGACTACTGACATTGTTAGAAAACAGCTAATATATACTATCTTTTGGGACCTTTCTGCTTAAAAGAAACAATGCTATTGAAAAGTAATGGAGTGTCAAAGATTGCTTAAGCAATGTGAGCCAAATTTAGCTCTTGTTTACAACAGAAGATAACCAGAGCAATCCCACTAAGCTTTGTGATATTACCTCAGACTACCTTCAAGCAAAACTTGACCGTATGTCTTTCACAGTCCTGCCACTGTGGTCTCTGCTTATAACATTAACTTATGTGGTCTCTCAAGAGAGGCTTGTCATAGGATTGAAGCAAAGATCAGCATCAGGTTATAAACTAGCTAAATATATCACCAGCTACGTTCAGATTTCATATATTGGTGTTTGCCTTCATGTTGATATAGTTGAGAATATACATTCTCCTTATGTTAATTAAAACAAACAAAAAAAACCCACAGAGCTTTCATAAGCAACCTTCACTTTTTGTATTTTTAACAGGCTGAAGAACATTTATTTACTTACAACATTTGTATCCTGCATTTCCAAGAGGGAGCTTGGGGTTGCTTATATGTGGCCATCTCATTTTATTCGCACAATAAATAACCCTGGGAGGGAGATTGTGGCTTAGCTCAAAGTTGGTCGGTGAGTGTCATGACAGGTATGGGGCATGAACCCAGATCGTACTGATCAGGGTAAAATGCTCTACCACCTAAAGAAAATAAAGTGAATTCTGAAACTCTGAACTTTTATTTACACTAACCACACTAACATCACATTGTACTTCACTGGCAAGGCTAAAAGGAGGGGGAGGTTAAAAGTGCTTGTAACTGAGAGGTCCAGAGAGCTCTCCAAAGCACTTAGTATAACTACAAGACAGGCCCCCAGTGTTCTATTCTGCCCTAAGCGCTTTCATAGAAATCCAGTTGTACCATATCAAGGACAGATGTATGCGTGGATCAAAGGCACATTGTGCTCCTTAATATCAGAACATGTGATTTTACAATCCCAAGCATTTTACCTTTCTGCCCCTCTCCAGATGCATTTTTAAAGTTGTTCAAAAACAAAACAAAACACAGCAACAGCTGTGGTCTGATATAGAAGTACACAGCTTCTCCCCCCCCCCCCCCAATTTGGGTAACTGATGGAAGATATCACTTCAGGAGAGTGCTAGCAAGTGTACCAGCAGTTCCTCTGAACTGTTTGCTTTTGTTCTTTTTCACACTAAGCAAGATTTCTCTTTTCCAAGTGAAAATGCACATTTAAGGAGGAATTACTGAATATCTTGTGACACCTAGAGTCTCTATAAAACTGGTTGTCTGGCATACAGCAGAGTTATGTTCCTAGAGGTATGACAATATCACAGTTGCCCAGTATCTGCATATTGTAGTATAGGAATGGGGCTGTTTCTTTTCTCTGGTGACCCCATTTGAAGATCCACCAACTACAAAATGATCCAGAAGTGATCATAGAAATTCTAGTCCAGCACAAACCCAATTCGTGCACCAAAACAATTTGGTAAGGATTGAAGTTAAGAGCAAAAGCAGATATATACAGAATATTTTAACTTGGCTTTCATCAAGAGAAATCCAGTTTCCCTCTATAGTTTCAATGAAGTTGCTTTAGGCTCTTAATCATTTGTTTGAATTTCAGAAACATGACTTTTGGCAGCAGCACAAGTTCTTAAATGAAACGATGGTCATTGTGAAACAACGATGGCAATATAATTTCATCTATTGTCAGCTTCTTAAAAGACAAGAAGAGATGGAAGAACTAAAAGTCCCCTCTTCACCGTAGTGAGAGATAAACAGTGGCTACTCCAAACACCTATGTAATATGCATTGAAACCTTTGGCATCTGTTGACCTGAAGTAAATCAGGATGTCTAACCAGGATAGCTATTTATGCCTCCTCCCTTATCTGTTTAGAACATAATTTAGGATTTAAGGAGAATTATTGCTGACTACTCTACGATTTACCATCTTGTGCTCTAAATGAACACAGACATCCATATTTTTAGTGTGTCTAAGAAAAGCTAGTAAAAAGTCTATAGATTATTTTATTTTCTCACTTGGGCATACATTAGGATGTTTCTTCACAATGAACAAGTGCTGGAAGAGTAATTCACTCTATTTTCCCAATAAACAACTATGTTGGATCTCCTCCATCAACATTTTTTTTCCCCAGGGAGTAAAGTGTTTTTTATGGGTCTCCCCTGCCTCCCCCTAATTTAAGTTTTCTATAGTCAAACCCAGGTTGGCACAGTAGAGGTTAATTAGATCAAGAAAAGCATGCAGAGCTGGAATTTATTGTGCTCTCATTTATCAATGGCATGCAAGGGGAAAGTGTTCAAGGCTGTTATAAAACATGCTGCAAACTGGTGATTAACTCCAGAGCTGTCAACATTCTGACAGATGCTTGTTGAGCACCTGATCCTTTGTTGTGCTGTTAATTGGTTGCCCCTTCTATTCCCTCCCCCAAGCCAGTAAAACTACCCAACAAAGACCTAATTTCTCAAGTACATACTGCATTATTATTTTGCTATTACAAACCCATAAATGTAAAGGTTACACGCTAGGTCACCAGCATTGTTTGTATGAAATATTTTGCAGGTCTTTGCAGTCTTCATTAAATGTTCTGAATAGATACCGTTATAAATCTGATTACTTGCATGGAAATGCTTAATGGATACACAGAAGTAATTTACTATTGTGCCCTTTCCCCCTGGGAGACTCATATTCATTACACTTGGGAAATTTTGTGCACTCAAAGGGGAAAGGGTAGTATATAACGGTGGTGACTTATTAGGTGCCATGCCTATGGGGTCTTCTCGAGAGGAGAGACGCAAAATATTGCTGAGTAAGAATGTAAGTTTTCCAAAAGAGTTACAGGCTTTGTTTAGTTACTTGGTTTTGCTTTCCTAGCTCTGGGATTCTCAGAAATGGCTTCCAACTATTCATGCTGAATATGTATTCAGGAAAAGAAAAGAGCCCTTCAGAAAATAAATCATTATAGTATATAGACATGGGATCAGATAGCATAAAAGCAGGGCATTAAAAGTTTAAAGACAAAATAGCTGCCTAAAAATACCATGTAGTGTCTCCTTGTGATATCAGATCGTGAAGAAACCAGTTAAAAAAATTAAACACAGGGCAAATCCACACCATACTTTCAATTCACATTTGAAGTGCATGACTTCCGCTAAAGAACTCTGAGGCCTGTAGTTTTCACCTCACTTAGCTACAATTCCCAACACCTTTAAAAAAACTACAGTTCCTGTTATTCTTTGGGGAAAGTCATGCGTCCTGGCCACACCTGTGTCCTGGCCAATCTAGAAATGGAGGCATGCAAACAATTGTGGAATATGGATATAAGATTTACAGCATGCTATGGTAGAAGAGAAGATTATATGAAAATGTTTAATAGATGGTGCCTAACACTAGTAGAATGGTAAAAATGAATAAATCCAAATCAAATATGTGTTGGAAATGGAAAGAGAAAAAAAGTACCTTTTTCCATGTTTTGTGGTCTTGCAATAAGGTTAAAACTTACTGGGAAATTATATATAATGAACAGAAAAATATGTTTAAGATAAGATTTGTAAAAAACAAACAAACAACAACAACAACCCCAGAAGCTTTTCTTTTGGGGATAATGGGATCAGAGCTGCCTGCGTCCTGGCCAGGCATGAATTCTGGGAGACAAAAGACGAACAAGTGAAATCTTCCATGATACACTGGGCAATAGATATTGGTCACAGGATAGAAATGGAGGCTTGCGAACAATTGTGGAATATGGATATATGATTTATAGCGTGCTATGGTAGATGAGAAAATTATATGAAAATGTTGCATAGATGGTGCCTAACACCTACTAGAATGAAATCCCACCCAACAATAAACCCTATTGAATTCAATACTTTCAGATAAATAGGTATAGTATTGCAGCTTTAGGCTTACAAGCAAGGAAGAAACTCCATAGAACTTGTGGGATCTTAGATTGCAATCTAAAATCCTCTGCCTTCAGAGAACACACATCAATATAAGGCTGCTTAGAATTACTGTGTTAAGTCATGCATGAGTTGACTTCTTAATAACCTTCATAATCCCTTTGAATATTTCCAGGACGCATCAGATTTGAAAGTTCTTAGCTGACATTATATGTTTCCACAGTGCGTCCAGGCAGATAGAACATCATGTGTGAGCTTTTCACATGTTGGTTTTTCATCATGGGCTGGTTCATGCATACATATGCATTGATCGATGAATGGGAGCTAAATGTGCACACTGTTTCATTGATAAACCTCACGGCACATTTGAGCGACCTAGTTTGGTTGTGACATATGAATTACCAAGGCCAGGTCTTGTTCTTTGGGAAAGGGCACAGCAGGCAGGGCTATTTTTCTAGAAAACTCTGGAACTCACCATGAGCACCTCCCTCTTTCTTTTAGAATGGCAATAGCACCCACCTGAGAGGTGCCGAAATTGGGTTCCGGTGAGTTCCCCCTGAACAAAAGCCCCAACAACAGGTATATATTAATAATAATAATAATAATAATAATAATAATAATAATAATAATAATAATAAATTTTATTTATATCCTGCCCTTCCCAGCCAAAGCCGGGCTCAGAGAGGCTAACAACAGTAAAATAATACAGCATTCTAAAATCAATTCATTATAAAATCATTATAAAATACCATGACTCCAGGATCTTGCTTCAGTGCTTAGATGGAACAACAGCTGCCATTTTGATTCCCATTCAGCCTGTTTGGAGAGATCCTTCTGGAACAACTCACAATCCCTTTTTGTTTTATCACCCTGGATAACTTTGAGCCATCATGTTCTATGCCAGTCCTCATTCCTGCTGTGTGCACTTATGGATCCAAAAAAACACTTCAAAGCAGGTGTATTTTGGGAAGGTTTTCTAGAGTTGCAGGGCAATCACCAAGAATGCGATACTTTACAGAGCCCTGGGGAGCATCTAACCAGATGGCTTTTACTGTAGCACAATTCCCTACAGGGTCACAGTGTTCCTGAAAATTAGCACCCCAGCCAGCCACCTGAAATGACTTTGCCTGGCAGAAAAAGCTTAATTTGATTTGTTTTTTTCCAGAACAGCTTGTAGAACAAATAGCTTTCAGAATATACAATTTGCTAGCTTGCCAGCTTATCGTGAATAAACCTGTTTGTAGTCTAGTCATATCATGCAATCTCCCAGGAAACACAAAGAAGCTGCTCACTTTTCACTTATGGCGGTTTTAAATTAATTTGAACGAAGCTCGCCTCATGAGTATGGTTTATGCTACTATGAAACAACTGATGATGATAAATTACAGCAGCTTCACTTGAGAGCAGCCTGGAACAACATACAGTAAACGGGTTGAGCTGGCTTAGAAACTGTGCAGAGATTATATATCCTAAGTCTGGATTTGTTGACTTGAGGTGAAATAGCTTTCATGGGCAGGTCAAACAGTCCAGTTTTTTCAGCAGGCAGCTGAAAATCTATTATAAATTATAAGAAATAAATTAGCAAAAAACAAATCATGAGTATGAGAATTTCCTCCTCCACTCTCTGCCACATTGGTTGCCTGTTTGTTTCTGGGTTCAATTTACATTGTTGCTGTAGACCTTTAAAGACCCATATAGCTTGGGACCAGTTGTTTATTATTATTATTATTATTATTATTATTATTATTATTATTATTATTATTATTTGAATTTATATACTACACTATACTCAGAGGTCTCAGGGAGGTTCACAGAAAAGATCAACATAAAAACCACAATATATACCGTATTTTTCGGCCCATAGGGCGCACCGGCCCATAGGGCGCACCTAGTTTTTTGGGGGGAAATAAAGGGGGGGAATTTATTTTTTCCCCAGGCGCGGGGTTGGGGCGGGGGAAGCCCAAGCTTCCCCCGACCCCAGCCCCCAGAACAGGCAGCTCTCCGCAAGCCGTGGGAAAGCTGCGCTAAGCCCGAAGCCTGGGGGGGGCTGCACCTTCGGGGTGCAGGCAGCTCTCCACAAGCCGCGGGAGAGCTGCAAAGACCAGCACAGAGGGTGAGGTGACTTCTTTCTTTCTTTCTTTCTTTCTTTCTTTCTTTCTTTCTCCCTCCCTCTCTCTCTCTCCCTCCCTCCCTCCCTTCCTTCTTTCCTTCCCTCATCAGGCTACCTTTTTTAAATTTCCCAAACAACTATGCTGTAGTTTCACCACTGTTCTGAGGGCCTGTCCCACAACCTGTCCCTGATACAACACCCAGAATGCCCCCCTATTTGCCCTTACTGCCCTGAGAGGTGTCCAGCCACTGACCTCCACCCTCCCAGGACGCAGTCTACAATATCCAATGTCTCCCAGCTGTGCTTCCTGGAAACTTAGGACTGCTTAATAAGCAAACAATCTCTTTAAGCCATGCATATGAACTACATTTTAATTACCCATATCTATATTGTATTACCTTATTTCACATTAGTCTGCCATGCATTCTTCAGTCATTCAGGAAGGGCATTATGAGCAAGGTGTCAAAAAATCACAGACCTATTATTTCTCCCTTTGCTTTTCCTGTCAAGTCGGAACGGATAATATGCTGCACAGTGGTAATTTTAGCACATTTTGAGATATAGCTTTGAAATTTTCCAGCATTTTCAAAGAATGAATTTGCAAATGGTGATGTGTTGGCTTATTATTTATATTGATTTTTGATTGACTGATAGGTTTTTCTTTTAAGCCAATGCAACATGTGCTTGTTTTAATTTCTTGGGGAACCATTTGCTCTCACAGCAAGCAAAGTTATTTTCTAAATATTCATCCCTCTGGCAAGAAATTTTCATATGCCAGTAATTAATCTGGGTGATTTGAATTGTTCCTGAAAATCTGTTCTGTATAAGCTGATTCCATGCTCATACACATACATTTTTACAGGGGACAAAATTCTGCAATGGAATGCATTTTGAATTCTGATTTCAGCCTAGCTAGCTATGACCTAGGAATGGTGGTGTTTCCCATTATTTTTTAATGCTGACAAAATGCCTTGTTGTACAGCTGATTGTTAAATTAAATTATCTTTCAAAAGGGCTAGCCTTTTTGGCAGTTTATGGTTCAACTAGTTATGCTCCAAAGATGTGGTCAAGTCTGGGTCAGTTTGAACTCTCAATAAAGAGAGGCTTTTCACAAAGGGCAGGAAGATAATGTAGCCCACCTTTGAACTGAGCTGTCTTTCAGAGTGCGAAGAGATGTAACTTAATAACAGAATCCTGGAAAGCTGCAGTTATCAGTCCAACATATGAAGGAGGGAGGACTCGCTCCATTATTTCTGGATTGTAAAGGATAGACAGCAGATAAGTTGCAAACTGTCCTATTTCCAAGCAGAGAGATTCAGGATGAATTCCTGAAGATCGCTAACCTGGGATAGATGGTTTCTTGAGATTAATTTGGCAACATAAAAGGATGGGATAAAAGGTAGATGTTGGGTTGTTCTCCCCATGCACAGGAGAGATTCACAGTACCCAGCACTGTGCTTTAGGAATGTGAGTTGAGAAGCCCATTGCTTTTAGGGTATAATAATTAATGTGACAGAATGCTTGGGGTGTTCTAAAGTGGGGGGTCATTAAGCCTTCTGAGCCAGTGGACACATTTGCAAACCAGAGGCACTTTCCATGACACCACACACAGATCACAACCAAGCACACCCCACAACTTACTGTATTGGCTACAACAAAATACTTTTCTTATGCCTAATTAAGTGAGGAAGAGGATCCTGTGAGCACTATGGAAGATCTCTGCAGATACATATGCACCCACATGCACCACGGTGATGACCCCTGTTCTAAAGCAATATACAAGAAACACATAAAAGCAAATCTGAGTGTACAAGAAATTGCCAACTGGGGAAAGCAGCGGAGTTAAAAGCTCTGATTTCAAGGTGGTTTCCAACAGCAGGTGCCATGGCTGCCAATGAGCATCTGAACACTGACAGGATGGGGATGGGGCAGTAGGAAATTGTTGCTGCCTGGCATGTTTGATGCACCAAAACCTAGTAGGATATCAACCAACCAACCAACCAATTATATGTAGCCTGCTCTTCATTAAAATAATATCTCCCCCAAACCATTATAGATGTACCATCATCATCCTCGTTTTATTTCCTCTCTTAAGAGTCCAGGGTGACTAACAATAAAAATACAACAGGTTTTGTACAAATTTCACAAAGTGACGGTCCTCAATTTATGCTCCGAAGCCTTGCTGGAAGAAGTCTGAAATTGACTCCATAATACAAATTTTGTGTTTGTGTGTGTGTGTTGTGGTGGGAAGTTCAATTCTGTTAGAAAATGTATAAACTACTTTATCAAAAAGTTCTCTAAGCAGTGTACAAATAACTTGGGTGCCACCACAGAAAATGGCCTACTCAGTGAGATCACCCCATCATATTCTGTTTGCTAGGAGGCACCTGGGGAATAAATGAAGAAAGAAACAGAAGAACACTGTACAACTTAGATTTAAAAAGGTGCCTTAGATCCAGATTTGTAGGGCAAGCAAGGATCAGCAGTAAGGAATCACCACACTTGGGGTGGGGCAGGGTTCCTGAATTCTCTTACTGTAACATCAGACTGCAATATGGAGTTACATCTGAACTGCCCCTGTGTGCAAGGAGAGATTTGAACAGCTGTGACTAACTTGTGTGGAAGTGAGAAATTCCATTATTGAACAATTAGGCACTGGGGAGGGCATTCTAACAACTCCATCCTATGCATGTTCTTTTGGGAGTACACCCTGCTGTGTTCAATGAGGTTTGTAGGTAAACATATGATTGCAGCTTTAACATTATACAACAGCCTGGTGGGATTCAGACATCTTATTCTCCTGCTATTATCAAGAATGCAGTGCTAGTATATTTATAAGTACCTAGGGGTCCTTTACCTTTACTTTTTTAAATCACGGATGGGATATTTGAAGGCAGCATACAATGTTGCTTATCAATGGATCCATGCATGCTTTTGAAATGAATTTTCTTTCTAATTGGACACAAATCATTTGCACCATTATAGGTGGATTAAATGTCATTAAGTTATTTTATTGTAAGTGTTGGGTGCACCAGGAATTGTCTTCTAACCAAGATCCAATGTAGATGAATACTAAGTAATATTAATTTTAAATATTTATATTTATATTAACATGGCATCATAATATGGACGTTCTAAATTAATACAACAGCATTCTAAATTAATACAGCAACCCTGTTATCCCAAATGCAGTTCACATATTGAGAATCTGTCAGTTTCTACTATGCAATGTGATGAAGTAGGGCATTTTCTAAATATAATTAAACAGTCAGATTTATCAACTTCAAAATAAGTTTAAAAAATAGGCTGCTAATCTTCATGTGTGTAATATATTGTTGACAGCTCTGTGGGAAGGCATATGCTTTTTGGGGGTTAAACATTAATGTAAATATTTCCTATGGTTACCTTGCATACAGTTATAGACCACATCCATGCATATGTCAAACTGCCTGACTCACTTCCACTCCTAAGCAGATGGCAAACTAGGTTCATGGTGATTGAAACCATTTGAAGACTTAGGGCAGGTATGGGGAACCTGAAGCCTTCCAAAGATCTTCATCTGGCCTTGGGACTCTTCTGTCATGGCGCTGTCAGGCCACAAATGTCCAGAGTGAGGAATTAGCTATTTATTGTCAAAGGTACACTTACAAGTTAGGAAAAGGCATGTCTACCAGTCTTACATCTCTCAGCTACTCCTAGGTGGACACCCAATGCAGCAACAGTAGCCTCCAACATCACTTTATGTTTCTCTGCCATCTCAGCTACATGCAAGCAGGCAAAGACTATGCCTGTGTGTAACCTGCTCCCTGCTCCTCTCGCTTCAATCCTCTCCTGGTCCTTTGAGAAAGTGGAGAAAGAGAGGTGGGAGGAGGAGGAGGAGGTGTGGAAGCCCTTGGCTCTGCGCCAGCTTGACCTGTCACTCCTTCCTGCACCTGTTCATGACTCTCCAGTCCTGCAGCTTCTCCTGCCTCTGACTCTCTTCTCCTGGCTGTTACAGCCTCCCCCAGATCTCTGATTCCTTCTTCCAAGTCAGTCTGCACCCCCCCCTTCTCCCAGTACCCACTCATTTGTATCCAGCCACCTCTCAGCCAGTCCTTGACATCTCCCCGCATCACACACTCTCTGCTTGCACCCTCTTTGGATGTTTTGTCCTCCCCTGGTTGGAATCCACCCTTGAACTCTTGATTCTGCTTCTTAGTTGGGAAGTGGGGATACAAAGGGAGCTGTTCCATTTTATCTAGTGCTGTGCTCTTACAGGAAATGTGGAACTGACAGCTGAGGAGAGAGTTTCTGTTCTCCTCTGTTCTTTTCTAGCCATTTCCTCTCTCTCTCACACACACACCCAAAAAACCTATGTCCCCATTGTGAGCAGTGGGCAGGGCATAAAAGGGATGGATTTATACTAGTTTCCAGATTCTGGGGGGCTGGCGGTGCTGAGGTTGTTTTGGGAAAGGAATAGATCCTATGGAGCCAATGCCCTCCCCTGCTTCTCCCTCAGTGTGTCTTCAGCATGTTAAGTGCAAAGAAATGATATATAAGAATTAAATTAAAAATTGCCCAAAGTTGTACTGGAAAAGGAATTTAATTAGCTGGTCTAAATTAGTTCATTCCAAGCGGTAGTGGTGACTTTGGCAGCAATATTTGCCAACACTGTCCTGGAAGCAAGAACTGGGGTTTTAATCTATTACTGCTCTTTCTTAAAGAACAGCAAAGCTAGCTTCCAACCAGATAACTGGTGCATAGGCAGAGTGACAAAGCCAGAATTCAAAGCAAGAGGGACAGAGTTCTAAAAATGTGTCCCGTGTCCTGAAAGCAGGAGAAAGAGAGATGAAGAGCAGGTTTTTACAGGAATGTTTTGATCGTACACTGCAGCAAAGCGTTAAAAGCTTTGGTTTTTAATTATCAACTTGCTTGATCACCTCTCCACAAACGTTTTATCACCCTTCTTGCTCATTCTACATAAAAGCTCTTCTAGTTCTTGTAATTATATATAATTGCTCCCATGCATCAACCCTGTGTTGAGAATGTTTCCGTTTATGTACATGTTTATAGTGTAGGAAATAAATTATGTCTCAGGGAAAGAAAACTCATACACCCAGCCTGAACTTCAAAACAATCTAGAATGAAGCATGCCTTTGGTTTTCTTTCTTATCTACAAGGTCAACATCAGCCTAGTGGTCCATGACGGAAAGGTAGATGGCAGGATGCATGCTAAACGATGCTGCTGTATTTGATACGAAAATAATTGACAACAGCAGAGGCTTGCATTATATGCCCCATAATTAATGCTGGAGACAGAATCATATAGTACAACTCTTTTACAATCATTAGTCCTGGTTATTTCACCCATTCGCTCTCATTCGTAATGTGAAACAATGCTTCGATCTACATGTTTATGCAAAGCAGGGGAGTTTGGGGAAGGTGTTGCCATATTGTAAACAGCACATCTAAATATGGTTCCAAGGGCTGTTTCACCACATTAAATGGTTGCAGAGCTGGGTTTGCCATGAGGTATAGCACCTAACAAGTGAGTAGCCATCCTCCCCACCCCAGTGTTTAGATAAGCATACATATATGATTTGCCAATACATTTCCCAATACATGCTTGTTACATTATATATTATATACCTAAAAGTAAAGGTAAAAGGGACCCCTGACCATTAGGTCCAGTTGTGACCGACTCTGGGGTTGCGGCACTCATCTCGCTTTATTGGCCGAGGGAGCCGGTGTACAGCTTCCGGGTCATGTGGCCAGCATGACTAAGCTGCTTCTGGCGAACCAGAGCAGTGCACGGAAATGCTGTTTACCTTCCCGCTGGAGCGGTACCTATTTATCTACTTGCACTTTGACATGCTTTCGAACTGCTAGGTTGGCAGGAGCAGGGACCGAGCAACAGGAGCTCACCCCGTTGCGGGGATTCGAACCGCTGACCTTCTGATCGGCAAGTCCTAGGCTCTGTGGTTTAACCCACAGCGCCACCTGCTGTCGCATAAAAGTAGGACATCAGTATTGTACAGTCATGGATAGGTGCTTCTCAAGGGAACATATGGTGGGATGAAACCAGCCTGCCAACACTGTCACCATTGCTCTTACCTGGATGGGGCTGCAGCAGGGAGTTTGGGACCACATGGTTCCAACTGCAGGATGGCCATTGCCAATCCAGCAGTCTCACCAGTGAAACAACACAGACCTGACTTCACACCAACCCTGCCCCAGTCCCATCCAGGTTAGCATACATACATGTCAGGCTTCGGGGACTTGGCTTCTCCCTCTGCCCCCTTTGGTCGTAGATAAGCAGGACAAAGCGGAAAGAGTCTCTTACCATTTAAAGAGTCTTAAATTATCACAGCAAAAGAACCAAGCGTCCATTCTCGGAATAAAGGTGTTCCCAGTTAAGGATTCCACCCACTTCCCCTCTACTCACTTCTGTTTTGCAACCACCCTGCTTTTTGTGTCACCACCTTATCTGCCCTACGTGCCCTTGAACTGATAGGCTGAATACTTTCTAGCAAGAGAAAGAGTCTGTTGGCTCTCTCTTTTCCTGTTCTTCTTCAGTTTGCTATTCACCCCCACAGTTCTCCCCAACTTTTGTCTTCAGACCTATGTCCCTCTACAAACCACTGTTCCAAATCTATACTGCTCCACTGCTCCTGGGCAGCTTCAGGATCCTGGTCAGGGGGAGGGGGAGGCTCCCACCATTCCTTATCAGAGCAGTACCTCTCAGCCTGGTCTCTGACAATACATCATTTTATTTGTATGTTGCCTTTCTGTAGTTAAAACCATTTTCAAGGTTGCTTACAACGGGCTATATGTGAGTTATGGGGTACCTTAATGAAAAGCACAAATAGCACCCTGAATGCCTTCCCACAGGACAGTAGCTATGGGGTTCCATCACAGAAAGTAAGGCACCAGACCCACTTTCTCCCTCTGTTATTCAAGTAGGGGCTATGCTAGAGCCCACAGACCTCTCTAAGAGATATTATACAGTGGTACCTTGGGTTACATACGCTTCAGGTTACAGACTCCACTAACCCAGAAATAGTACCTCGGGTTAAGAACTTTGCTTCAGGATGAGAACAGAAATCACGTGGCGGCAGCGGGAGGCCCCATTAGCTAAAGTGGTGCTTCAGGTTAAGAACAGTTTCAGGTTAAGAAAGGACCTCCGGAACGAATTAAGTTCTTAACCCAAGGTACTACTGTATATTCATTCTATGTCATTTGCAGGCAATTTTAGTTAAGAGGCTCTTGGGACACCAGACACTGCTTCAGACAGGAAAGGAAAAAAAGGTGGTGTGGCATACACCTGAATATCATTTGGCCTTGAAAGTTTTCTGCGAATGGTTTTTGGTCAGACTCTTAGTCTGATCTGTTGGAAGTTCTCCTAGCTGTCTGGGTAGTGCCTCTAGGGTCTTTCATTGTGTTTTGCCTTCAGCATGCGGTTTGAGACATCTGCCTTTGCTCCGCAGGCACCTAACTACAGAACTCTGACTCTGTGCTGGTGGCTCACTGTGGTTTTGATAGTGTGGGTTGATCTGTTCAGGGCTGCTGTGTCTGTGTGTGGTCTCCCTGCCCCCAGATGCATTGGTTGGGCTTGGGAGATGTGGAGGACCTTTCATACTTTGTCATGCCATGAGGAGGAGGTCTCAGATGGGAATGCAGCAAATATGTGGTTTAAATTAAATGCACATCAAATAAGGGCCATAAAATGGACAAAACAGGCAACTCGGTAAATGTTACTATGGGGATACATGTTTAAAAAAGTAATTGGACAGGGTCAAATGGTTGACAACCATTGAATATTGACTTGGAGTTAATAACTTTTGATAATAATTTTTAAAACTTGATCTGATTTCTTTTTTAAAAAAATAAAAATCCAGACATAGTCATTTTATATCTTTTCAGATGTCATTATAATACCCAAACAGACCAGCTGTAACATCTCTTCAGTACAGGAGATAGTATTGTACATTAATATGGCACTATGATGAAATATTAACTCTGCCTGCATTCCAGTATGACTTCATTTGGTTTTCCTTCTCAACTGATTTTGATTTGAAACCAAAATCCAAAGGTTTGATTTAACTCAAGTCAAACTTCTCCCCCCACTCCTCCTGCTGCTTGCTCCATCTGTTCTCTCCCTATTCTTTTATAGTAAACCATTTGGTTATGTCTTTCCACTTCTTTCCAGTACTTTTTTTTAAAAAAAAATACGCTACAATATGCCAGAATAAACAAAGTCCCTTTATTTCAAAGAGGGCTTTGGGGAAAGTGACCATTCTTTCTAGCCTGTTCAAATTCTAGCTGAAGAAGAGGCTGCTGGGTGGTCAGGGTCTCCAAAGCATGGGTCCACCCCAAATCATGATGCCCTCTAGTCCAGGGGTCTGCAACCTTTATGACAAAAAGAGCCACTTGGACCCGTTTCCGAAGAAAAAAAAACGGGAGCCGCAAAACCATTGCAGCATTTAAAACAAATATATCTCCGGAGCCGCAATCTGACAGCGGGCGGGAAGGTGATGTCGGGATGGTGCGTGACTAATGCATTCACTGCCCCCATGCGACGTCACAGCCAGTACAGCGCCCGCCACAGTGGGGAGTGTCAGGGCACACAATGCGCCTCCTCCCCTCGCTAGTATCTGCCCCAGAGCCGCGGCAAAGGTGTAAAAGAGCCACATGCGGCTCCGGAGCCGCGGGTTGCAGACCCCTGCTCTAGTCATATGTGGGCAGGATAAGAAGAAGGCTTAGTGTAAATTAACACAACTGGTTTTTTTAAAACTATGGAATAACTGCAGTTAGCTTGGATTTGGTGAAACAGCTACTGAATTACTTTAACTGTGTTCATGGATAGGCTTTATTATCCAGTGGAGACTAGGTGAGAATGGGGCACTGCCCCGTCAACTTCATTCTTCCTTCAGCCAGCCTTCACCTCTTTGCCTTCTTCCCTACAACTAGCCCAGGGGCTGGTTCTAGTTGTCAGCTTCCTCCTCCTTAATCTCAATTTTGCCCTCAACAGGGAAGAGGGTAAGAACAAAACAAAGCCTATCTTCACCTGATATAGGTAGGTAGCCGTGTTGGTCTGCCATAGTCAAAATAAAAAAATTCCTTCCAGTAGCACCTTAAAGACCAACTAAGTTAGTTCTTGGTATGAGCTTTCGTGTGCATGCACACTTCTTCAGATACACTGAAACAGAAGTTGCCAGATCCTTCTATATAGTGAGAAGGTGGGGAGGGGTATTACTCAGAAGGGTGGTGGGAATGGGAGATTGGCAGATAGCTGAGATGAGCCTGTTGACGACTCTTAACGACTGCAATAGGTCTTCCAGGAAAAGGCAAGGGGTGAGAAGGTGAAAAATGGCTTAGTCATGTATAATGAGATAAGAATCCAATGTCTTTGTTCAAACCAGGTCTCTCCATGGTTTTGAGTTTGGTAATAAGTTGCAATTCAAGAGAAAGAGAAGCTGCTGAATTATCTATATCTATATAGGATACCACGCAATTGTTCCACTTAAAGCAGGATATCCCAGATTTACAGAAGCTGCCCTGGCTTCTGATCCCAATCCAGGAGGGCCCGTTTTGGCTCCCATGCGCTGGCTGTGCCAGAATGCAGGACCCAAAGACACGTGTTCTTTGTTCTCATGCTGTGACATGAGTCAAGTTAGCTCACATCAAAGTGTGGGACCAAAAAATGGAACCAAAAGATGTGCCAACTTAACATGTTCCCGCACATCGCCCACTCTTCTTCTGCCAATGCTTTTCAGCTGATGGACTTCTGGAAGCCAGTACCACACTTCCAGAAGCAATGGTGGCCACAGCAGAAGCAGTGGTGGTAGCGGAGGAGGCAGAGGTGGCAAGTGATAGTGGGAGGGAGCTGAGAGAAGGGGCAGGGTTGAAGTGAAAGGTGTGTAGCCTACGTTGAGGTCATGTTTTGATTATCCTCACTCTGGTGTTGGAGGGTATACATATAGGCTCAGTCTTCAAAGTGGTGCGCAACGCATGTTCATTATTAAATCATGATACTGTTTTCATAGGTACCACAGAGCAAGGCCCTGTTTCATCATGTGACACCTTTGGGCATCTTCTTGTCCTGCAGTGTCCATTGCTGACATCTTTTAAAAATGTTTTCCAGGCAACTGGGTCTGGGAAGCACCATTTTAATTCCGCTGTATTGTTTTGAGGCATTGTGGGAGATCTGAGTAATGCAGAGCCGGATTTAGGTTTGATGAGGCCCTAAGCTACTGAATGTAGTGGGGCCCTTTATATGTCCAGCTGTCCTTTGTCAACAACAAATTGCCGCTGTTTTTTGTGTTGAATATATGCTGTATGGTAATTTATGGACCTAATAGGTCCATACACAACACAAAACACTGTTGCTGTATGTAGGTTTTATTTTATTTGTTTTTTAGCTTATATTTTGGAAATGTACATCCAGGGGTTTTTTCCCTTTATTTTTTTTTTGGGGGGGGGGCCAAGAGAGTGGGGCACTAAGCTATAGCTTGTTTAGCTTATATGTAAATCCGGCACTGAAGTAATGGCTCCCAGCCATTCAACCTTTGGCTGCTCTTTGCTGCTCCACCATTAGGCAAACCCAGAGGGGATCCCCCATACTGGCAGGACCCCACTCAAGGGCATTTTGCTGCAGACCCCCTTCAATCCTGGAGTGTGCCCTGTACAAATCAGTATTAACTATGGTAAGGATAGCAAAGGCTGCAATGACTTCAGTAACTGAAGTCATTGTGTCTGGCATTTCATCACATCAGGGTCTCAAGGTGGCTTCCAAAAATAAAATAAAAACATACCATATACAAAAACTGGGATATACATCCCAGTAGTGATGTATGGAAGTGAGAGCTGGACCATAAAGAAGGCTGATCGCCGAAGAATTAATGCTTTTGAATTATGGTGCTGGAGGAGACTGTTGAGAGTCCCATGGACTGCAAGAAGATCAAACCTCTCCATTCTGGAGGAAATCATCCCTGAGTGCTCACTGGAAGGACAGATCGTGAAGCTGAGGCTCCAATACTTTGGCCACCTCATGAGAAGAGAAGACTCCCTGGAAAAGACCCTGATGCTGGGAAAGATGGAGGGCACAAGGAGAAGGGGACGACAGAGGACGAGATGGTTGGACAGTGTTCTTGAAGCTACGAACATGAGTCTGACCAGACTGCTGGAGGCAGTGGAAGACAGGAATGCCTGGCGTGCTCTGGTCCATCAGTTCACGAAGAGTTGGACACAACTAAACGACAAAACAACAACAACAACAACAACAACCATATAAAAAAACATCAAAACATCAGAGCATATGCTAATCATACCCTCAGTCGGTTACCAAAACAGTGGGAGAAGAATTGCGACTGATCATTCCTTGTGTTGCTGCTTCCACGACTAATGCAAAGGGAGAAGCACATTTGCCTAGGACATGGAACATGCATCTCCATGTGGAGAATATGCCAATTTCTCCACTTTGCACATCAATAATTGGACACCATAATATGGAAAGACAGGTTGATGATGTTTCCTCCCTTGTCACTTCAGTTAGAATAACAGAAGTCACTTTTAGGGCTTCCAAGTGAATGCGTTTCAAGATCAGTATGGACACTATAATCAAAAACGTATACGAATTAGTAAGACTCAAATCAGCTCCAGGAACGTCAAGATAACCGAGCAGAGGCACTTTGGGGAATGAGTCATTTTTCACCATAGTGCTGTCTGAGAGGAGAGAATCTGATCCATTACTCATAGAGAATTTGATAACCCCCATAGGGCTGCAATCTTTCTGACTGACTGTGGCATTAAGGAACAAAAAAATATTGCAGTGCAGTTAAGCAATCAAATCTGCAATTATGTTCAGCATCACAGGTAACATTTCCAGACTAAATTATATTTAGGGATATTTATACTAATAACAAGTATGTTTAATTTTCAATTTCACAGATTATTTTGCCTATCTCAATACTCCCCTTCATCCTGGCAATTTGCATGCAAATTAGAGCTCTTTAAGTGTATTTTAATTGCCATGCTATTTTCACAAATACAGAGAGAATGTAAAATATATATTTATTGCTGTGTATAGGGGGAAAATGTTAATATTCACCAAATAATTACCTAATTTGCATAGTGATTAGGCGCAATTGGAATAAAATCCCTTATAAACATAAGAAACTGAAAACTGAGATAGTTGACAAGCAAAATAATAGAGTAAAATGTCATAAAGAAAAGGTACACTTGCAGGTGAAAGACTTTCAGTACATTATTTTTAACCCCATCTACCAGGATTGCTAGAGTAATAAGTCAGGCCTATAAAATATTCAGTATGTGCCTTGTTTGCCAAGAAAGATGAAATAAAAGCATAGAGTCAAATACCTGCAAAACACACAAACCTGGTGATTTCCTCGGGGATCTTGTGCAATTACATAATTTAGAATAGTCTCTGAACCAATTTTTTTATATTCATCAAAACATTGCTTCTTGTATGTGACCTTGAATGTTAAGTTTCAGCCCAGGGGGAATATTTACAACTTGCAGGTATGGAAAGATAATGGAAAAGCTGACATGAATTTCACACTTGCAATGCCATTCCCTGTTATCTTGCTGCTCTGACTCTCTCCCCCCCCCCAAATGAAAGCTAAGGATCTGAATAGACTTAAAATTCTTGTCCGATCGCATTGACAGAATATCTGTAAACAATGGTGAACAGAATATTTCACTCCTATAACTATGCCCAAGATGTATAAAATGGCCTTAAAATTATTTCTTTCAGCTGCACATTTAAACACATTTAAAGCACATCAAAGAATCCTGTGAGCCATAGTTTACACCTCTCAGAGCTACAATTCCCAGAACCCTTTACAAACCAGAGTTCTCAGGATTCTTGGGGCAGAGAATGGGATTTAAAATTATGGTATGTACGCAACCTTAACACGAACATTCATTCATTCATTTGTTCAGTGAGAGAGAAGACTTTGAATTGCAACACATACAGTGGTACCTCTGTTTAAGAACAGTCCTGTTTATGAACGATTTGGTTTACGAATGCCACAAAACCAGAAGTAGTGTCCCTGTTATGAACTTTACCTCAGTCTAAGAACAGAATCCGAATGGTAGAAGGGCACCGGCAGCGGGAGGCCTCATTAGGGAATGCACGCCTCGGTTTAAGAATGGTTTCGGTTTAAGAACGGACTTCCGGAACGGACTAAGTTCGTAAACTGAGGTACCACTGTATTGTATTTTTGTATTGTAAGTTTGGCAAATTTGCCTGAGAATTCTCACCTACCCCCACCTCAACTCTGGCTGAAGTGAACCTGAATTAAGAATGGGGGTGGGGGAGAGAAACTGAATTGCAATGAATAAATATATAAGTTGTGGGTCGGCCATTCATATAAAAATATGTAGGATGTGGAAATGGAACAAGCTGCAGCCAGACTTATGGAACAGCACATAAGTTTTTCCATAGCCCTAAGGAAGAACTTGATGCAAAGGAAATTTCCAAAGGTGTCAGAGTAGCCATACAGACATTAAAAAGCAGATAATTAGAAGGGTTTATTTGGGTGACTTTTTCTTTCGGTGGGGGGAAGGTTTACCAGATGGTTATACAGTTATAATTCAGCAACACTGTGTAAAGAGGGAGTGCATTTTGTGTGCAAAAGCAATTCAGCTGTGTTTTTGGATCATATTGTTAATTGTGCAGTTGTTAGTGACACTGTTGATCACAGTTACACCACTGTAAGTGCTTTAAGTATGGATAAAATTCTCACTTACGCCAGGGGGGTAAGCAGTGTCCAGCAGTTATACTACATTTAGCCAGGGCCAACCCAAGACACTTTGGCACCTGAGACAAAATGGCGCCTCCTTCCTACCAGTGAAGAAGAGGTGGGTGAAGATCTGCATTGGGAACAAGGCGGGGAATCAAATGGTTGAAGTGGGAATCAGTATGCGGAAGAGAGCCTAGGTCATTTGACCTTTCAATTAGTTCCCTTTCCCCTCCTTTAAAAACTGAGCAAGACATTCTCTTGTAAAGTTTAAATAGCAAATAACTTTCCTTCAGTTTTACTTGCACTTGCAGATTAGAATGTGCAATGCAGGTAGGTGTTCCTTATGTTGCCAATACGTTTTATGTAGATTTGTATAAATACTGTTACAGACTGACTAACTCTGAGGCAGACAACAGCATAACAGAACAGACCTGCTGCTTTGTTAAGATGGTTCATAACTGCGATAACTGTACCAGCTGACATAACTGCCTTAGGCATATGACACAACAGAGTTCTATAGCCCTTGTGAGCATTAACCATTTATTTAGCATCAGTATATTATTATTATTATTATTAGTAGTAGTAGTAGTAGTAGTAGTAGTAGTATCATTATTATTATTATAATTCCTACCTCGCCCATCTGACTAGTTTGCCCCAGTCACTCTGGGTGGCTTGCAACATATATAAAAACATAATAAAACATTACACGTTAAAAAGCTTCCCTATAGAGGGCTGCCTTCAGATGTTGGATGCTTTCATTCCACATCAAGCACATACCTCCATCTACATTTCTGTTCTGTTCTCTGCCTCTCTCTCTCTCTCTCTCTCTCTCTCTCTCACACACACACACACACACACACACACACACCCATCTACCAACCTGTTAACTGATAAGGGCCAAACTAAAAGGGGCATTAAATGCATGATTGCTTTTTAACATGGCAAGTGTCCCCCCCATAAATAACAGTGTGTGTGTGTGTGTGTTTAGGAGAGAGAAATCAGGATTGAAACCATAGTGTGTGGGAAGGGAAGTAAACCTTTTCCTACCACCTGTGGTCCTGATGAAAGCCGTCACCCCCGCCAAGCTGCTGTCAGCACCAGATTGGAAAATTCCCTTTAATGCAATGGAAATGTGCATGTGTAGGTCAGGCATAAGCAGGAGCCCCTTATATATACACAATGTTATTCCACTTAACAAAAAGAAGCCCGAGAGAAAGGTGGAAAAGCCCCAACCAAGGGCCAATCAAACTGAGAGAAGAAAATCCTTTCTAACTCCATCAACTGGTGACTCCGATGCTCAGTGGAGGCTCTATACTGTGGGAAGCCTAGGAAGCAAAATTCTGGAGCATAGCTGTCAATGTTTTCCTTTTTTTAAGGGAGATTTCCTTATTCCGAATAGGATTCCTTGCAAGAAAAGGGAAAAGTTGACAGCTATGTTCTGGAGGGGGAAGCCTCCTAAAGGCTTCTCTCCCCTCCTTCTCCCATGAGGGCCCACAGGAGAATTCTGTCTTTTGGGTCCCCACAGAAACAAGGCAAGAGTAAAACTTGCTCCATTTGCTGCTTCACTGTGCTTGTGCAATCAGTCAAAGCCAATCCCCAATCTCCACCATCCTTAATTTATTCAGCGTAATTCCACACAGATCCACAGACACACTAATACGTACAAAGGCAATTGCAATATCTCTTCTCCTTGGCTTTTCCATAGCTGGTGTCAATCTTCATCCAGGATGATGATCACTATTCCAGAGGAGAGAAGTAAACATCTGCCCTCCTTCTCATCATGCTCATGTACCACATTCATTGCTAGATGATATATTTTAGCCTCATTCCATCTGCATGGCAATGCAGCAACCAGAATCCGTGCAAACATTTTGAGAACTGGTGCACTAAGAAAGGTCAGCCGTACAAAATTAAAAAGATTAATTGACCTACAGGAAGGAGATGGATTATCATTGATTATCAAGTGCATGTATTTCAGATGATGGATGAACGCGCACAGAATATTGATCTTTGCAAATTAGCTTGACTTTGGTCCTATACGATTTGCCTTTGGCCTTACCGCCACTAGGAAAATGATAAGAACCACATGGGCATGTTACAGGGAAGTTTATCGTGATACAAGGTTGACTCCAATTGCAAAGCAGGAAAGAAAGGTTCTTCAGTTATCAGAAGCCTGAGAAACACAAATGTAAGGTCTCAAGGCAAACTAAAGATCCACTGGATATGGACAAGACCGTGAGTGTCTATATACCGTGCCTTTAGTGTTTATCAGATATTATTTGACTTGGGGAGGATGAAAGTCTCTGTGTGTTCATTATGAGGTCCAAAAGAGCCCGGGGAGGGGGGTGCCAGCCCAGCCCTCACCACCGACACAACCCCATCCCCGCTGGAGCAAAACAGGTCTGCACTGAGCCACCTGCCAGCCATGCAGGGGGCAGCCTGGCTGGCCAACGCAGCCCTTGGTGGGCCAGGCCATGCTGTAGTCACCTGCATGGGGGTGCTTGGTTTGCGCCTCCTCAAAAATTGTGCACCCCTGGCACCCCCACACAACACCCCTGCACAAAAGTAGAGAGGGCATAGTCTCCCAATTTCAGGTTGCTTGTTGGATAGGCTGGCACCTTACTGCAATTCCTTTCTACTGTAGCCCTGAAAATATACTAGGAAGATACGACTTTTTGTTGTATGGAGGGGTAGCTAGCCTGTGGCTCTCCAGATGCTGTTGGAATACAACCCCCATCGCCCCAAGCCATTGGTCAGGCTTGCTCAGGCTGATGGGAGAAGGAGTCCAGCAACAGATTAGTCAGCCCCTGCTTTATAGAATGGAATGGAATGGAATTAAGGAGGATGCTTTTAAAGAGGAACCTTAGAGACAGCTAAAATGTGACAGCTAAAACACCTGAAAGTACAAGCCTTTTTTAAAAAAATAATAATGGTGAGTTTCTCTGGTCATTTTTAATATATGTTTTATAAGGAGCTAAATGGTTAAGACCAACTCTTTCTCCTTTCATTGCACCTGAAAAATCGCAAGCAGAGTAGAATGGAGCTTGATTGTACAAAGTGCTGTGCAATCACAAAAGAAAATACAGGTCCTCATTGAAGTCTAATGTAATTTCTTCTAATGTCAACATTAAAACACCTGGCTTTAAATTAATGTAGAGTTTCCTGTGCGGCTAAATGGTTTGCTAATGTTAGTTTTCTAGCAGTCACTAAGGGAATTTCCTTCCCATCAACCCCTGCAGTCAAGGCTGAATTTTAACAAATGTACAATCTATGACCCATGCACAGCATTTAAGAGCCTCTGAAGTGGCCATGGTTATAAGTTAATGAGACCTGAGTGGAGGAAATGCCACCATTTATAAATGGAGAATGGAACCACATGGGTCGGCACCCTGATCTTAGGCATCACTGCTAAGTGGCTTGTGATAATAGTTGCAGTGGCATCTTTTGCAAAGCGAAGGAGGAATAATTAAGGCTTCCGTGAAGCTTGTCGGTGGCAATTAAATTATATTCATCTGAACGTGGAGCCTTGTATTGCACCCAAGTTGCTGCCTCAATGGCTTATTGGTTTTAAATGCCCTTAGGGGGAGGACTCTCTCAAGGCAGCTTACAAGAAAACACTGGCTGTGTACACATTCAAGTTTACTCTGCAACCAGTGTACATCCCCATCCTTGGTTTGGGAAGTGGTATACACATGTGGTATACACATCGTGAAGCTGAGGCTCCAATACTTTGGCCACCTCATGAGAAGAGAAGACTCCCTGGAAAAGACCCTGATGTTGGGAAAGATGGAGGGCACAAGGAGAAGGGGACGACAGAGGACGAGATGGTTGGACAGTGTTGTTGAAGCTACCAGCATGAGTTTGACCAAACTGCGGGAGGCAGAGGAAGACAGGAGTGCCTGGCGTGCTCTGGTCCATGGGGTCACGAAGAGTTGGACACGACTAAATGATTAAACAACAACAACATACACGTGTTAGCCACAATCCATGGCTATCCTTTTTTTTATGAACTGCTGCCTTTTAATGCATTTTCCCCCGAAACCAGCTTCAGTCCAAAGTGAGAAAAAACACAACCAAACTGCATTTTGAGCTGGTAATGTGTACGCATTGGCATTTAAAGCTATAAAACGATGAAACAACAGTCAGTCCCCAAAATTAAAAAGCTAATAGCAAGATGCAACTACAGGCATCCATCCAACAAGGACACCTCAAGAGAAAGTCCAGAAGAAGAGATGATGGCTGAGATGCATTTTGGGCACCATAACAGCTCTAGCTCTATGCAACAAAGCAGTGTTACCCAATGCCATTGCAGTTTTCTGCACAGTTCTGTGCTCTGAAGAGTTTCCCTCCACCTCTTTTGCTCTTCCAGCATTACTAGCCAAAATACTTAATACACAAGATGAATGCACTGTCAAATGTACAGCTGAGACAGGAATGGCAGCAAGAAGACAAACATTTGTTTATGGAGAAATAAAAATAACATGGAAAGAGGTGGTGGCTAGCCATTGCCCTAACCTGCATTTGGAAGCATGAAATATTTATCCTTGTCCTATAGTCTCATGTGACCCTCCGCTGTGGTTAATTGGGAGCATTTAGTCCTTTGGCTGGCTGCTCATATGATGAATATTTAATCACAAAGGAAAGTTCTCCTTTGCAAGAGGAGACATCAGAGATGGGCTCCTGAAAATGAAACAAAGAGCTCCGTTACCTGGAAGGAGGCTTTCACACACCGTTCCAGAAGTCAAGAAAGGTCCAGCTAATTATCTCTGTGGTGAAGCAGCAAGCAAGTTTACCCTCTTGGTGACTTTGACATTTATCCCTTCCTGTCGGAATAAAAAAATAAACTGAACAACAAAAGGCATTAGAGCCTTCTGCTCCAATTGGTCTGGATTAAGCTTAAGTGACTGGTGACATGGTAGCTCATGTAGAAGGTTGAACTCTCTTTGGTTCCCTCTGGCTTCCCCAGCAAGTCACAATGACAGTAAAGAAGCGGAGATAATCACAAAAGCTGTATACCTTTCATGCTGTTTTAAAAACCCGTGCTAGGAGAATAATACAGGGTGAAGCAACATTTCCTGTAAATCCAAAAGTCGTAACAGCACAGTCCCATTCAGATCTACTTATATGGAAGTTCCATTGAGTTCAGTGGGCTTCATCCGTAAAGGTGGGTATAGGACACAACAGAAGTTTTCCAGATTGGAATTTTGACAATTAAAAAAATAAATGCTGGAAATTGAGCACTGAAAAGAGGTTACCTTAAGGAAAGTGTGTCTTACTATTAAAGAGTTGTGTCATAATCAGTGTAGACTCACTGAAATCAAGTTAGTCCAGCTAATTAAGTGGGTCTATTTCAAATATGATTTAGGAGGCAATCCTATGCCAAGGTCAGGTGAGATGAGCAGTTTAGGATGCAAGCAGATCTCTTGTTCAGCCGGCTGATTCCCAGCTCATCTGGCATTGCGTTCTCAACCAAGGCTCTGCTGAAGAAAAACTCATCCTGTCTCAGCTGGGTCTCATTCAGCTGAACTGAAGCTGGCTGAGCCAAGGCTGGTGAAAGTCCGAACAAGGGGTTGTTCTGGGGGCATGGTAAATTGAAATTCGCCTTAAGGTTTCTTAACCTTCAACATAACAATAAAGATAAAGTGAAAAAGTTTCGAATGGAAATAAATTTTCTGCCTCTTTCATGCTGAGTGAAAGCACATTGACATGGATATGTTTGGTTTAGGAATGTGGGGGGGGGGGTGCCAATGCACAGAGCCCTCAGCATATACTAATAGAAAGACAGAGCTAATACTTAGCACCTCATGTGGTTTTGTGTATCCCAGGAACGCTGCTACAGTCTATGATTCAAACCTCCATCTGGCCACTCAAATTAGAGCCCAATGTGGCAACTGTTTCACTCACAAAGCACAAAGGATTCAATTGTGATGTCTCTCAACAAGCCGATTTGATTATGGTGAAATATCTTTCTCTCCCCCTTCCCGCTTTCCATTTTATGGCTTGTTTATTTTGTTGTTTTCTAGTTTGCTACTAGAAGTATATGGATTGACAGTTGCTGCTGCCAAGAGGAAGCTGTGCCATGTTGGTCTCTGAAAGGCTGTTGTCTGTTTCGCTAATATTACTGCCAAGACCCAGCCATTTTACTCACTGCTCAGAAACTTGTTTTGCAGTCTCTCTGCTGCCTGCATTTCCAATACTGCTTGAACATCAGCCCTCAAAACAGAAAGTTAGCCTGGCACTCGGTCTTCTTTTCTGTCCATACCAAAGCGTTCTGTGGGCACTTCACACGTCACCAAAAATTAGGAGAAAAGAGGGAACACTTGGGGGGCACCATGTTTCAATTATTTATCTGGAATATTTCTAATCCAACTTTCAATGCAACTGATCCTATGGGATGGTGGTGACAACACAATGGAAACTTCCAAGTTAAGCTATCACAATTAAAAACCACTTATTCACAAAGCAAGTGAGACAAATATGGTTAAAACCCAAAGCCTTAAAATACAAATCTTTAAAACACAGAGCAAACTACAACCTCTAGCAATAACTAACTAAAACTAATATCCTGCAAATGCCTGGGCAAGTAGGTTTTCACTTGACACCTATATGGGAAAAGGAGGCAGCAAGCATAGCTTCCTACAACCAGGGCAGCAACACCAAGAAAATCATTTCCTGTGTTGCCAGAAAGTATATAGCTCCCAATGGCAAGACAGCAAGAAGGTCCTCCTCTGAATGGTGGGGTGGGGAGCAGGAGTTCCTCAAGGTTGGTCAGATAAGCTCAATACATTGCACAGCTCTTTCGTTTCCAGATTTGGGATTTTCCTTGAGCAGGAACCCTAATCTGGGGCAGTGCCTAGTTTCTTGAAGTCTTAAAAGCCAACCTTTCCATTTGCACATTTCCTTATAGAATGCTATAATTTCCATGGATAAAAAGGAAAATGACAGAATTTTAAGGAAGCACAGTGAAAAGCACAGCGAATGACCGCTCCTCACATCAAATGGGGGGGTGCCTTTTGTGTGGTCGTGCACAGACCCCCAGATCCCATGCAGCTCCAAGCAGTATGGGCTGGCTTCGCCCTCCCCAGGCTGGATACCTGGAGGTCTCCGCCAACCTCAGTCAATTGCCCAATCCCGCCTGGGGACACATTGCCAGGGGGAGAGACCACCCTGCCCACACAACAGAGGGTGGATCTTACCTGGGAATCATCAGTTGGCTCCAGAGCTTCTCCCACCCTACCCACCCACAGTTAAGCCTTCTTTTGCAGGTTAACTTCTTCTCCACAGGTACGCTGGCGCTGCTACATCATGGTCACTGCTGAAGGGCCGGAAAGGAATTTTCCTGCATTGGCAGGTTTTGCTTTAGTCTATCTTCCCTAAATGGGGGAGGGGCGTGAAGCAGTGATCCACACCCCCCTCATGGCGGCGATCCCAGGGTTCCCTGTTAAAGGGGTCTTGAGCAAAGGCATTGGCCATACTCCGAGAGGTTGTCATTGCTCTCGCCTGCGACGGCGGCAAAACGGGGGGCGGCTCTCTGCTTGAGCATATGTTCTCCAGAGCCAGCCCAATCCCCACACATTCTGGATAACCCTGATGTCCCCCAGATCTCCGGCTGGGGACTGGGAAGTATAAATGCCCAATGCCTGAGCCAAGGTCTCCGTACATCTGAAACTTAATAAAGTTGTGGCCAATTTTAATCTCATAGCATTATTCCACTCGGGAGTTACCTGGGGTTGGGGGGACTCCCCTGCCCATGCAATATGCTCCAGAAGTCCGTTTTACTTCCAAAACATTCAGAAACTAAGGTATGGCTTCCAATTGGCTGCAGGAGCGTCCTGCAGCCGATCAGAAGCCGTGCTGGACGTTCAGCTTCTGAGGCAAAGTTCGCAAACCAGAACACATACTTCCAGGTTTGCGATGTTCGAGTTCCAAGTTGTTCATGAACTAAGCTGTTCGAAAACCAAGGTACGACTGTATATAGATTGGATTTGGAGAGAAAAATAGCTTGGCTTTTCAAATGATGTTTGCAGGTTGTAAAAATGCTAGTATGGGATTAGAATAATCAGTTCTACAGGCCTCATATTGCATCCCTACAATAGATAGTATTCATTTGTACGTATGAAAAGTGTATTGTCCATTTTGAATTGTCTTTGATAGCTGAGAGTATGCAAGAGAGGATCCATAACTGGGAATGCAGAAACAAAAACAAGAAAAGCACTATGCGAATGTTTGTCATCTAATTCAGGTGAGGACAAATTTCAGAAATGGGGAGCATGCTGACATTTGCCTATATGTGTTAAGATGTGAAAAAAGGCCAGAGAAAAATACCACCGGCAACTGAGTGCCTTTGGTAAATGTTCCCGTTGTTTCACATCACTTACAGGTAAAGGACATTTACTAGTCCACCAGTGTAAAGGGGGGAAAGCAGGTTCATGATGCAAACATAGCTGCTATTTCCCATGGGGGTCTCATAAATTTAAAACATTGATGTATTTGTCAGCCTTTATTAAGTTCCTGACACTTACGGTAACACATTTTTACACACTCTCATACGTTCACTATTCATCAACACAATTTTATACATATTTGACACAAAAGCAGGTACGTTCTTCTTGCACACATTTGCAACGCTATTGTTCAGATTTGGAGGCATTTTATCTGCTACTATGAGGTTCTGTTATAGTTTTAGCCATCTTTTAATTAGAGAATCAGTAGCTGGTGTTGCTTTATTGCAATTTTATTTTTAATTAGCTGTGGAGGGTTTTTTTGTTATTGATTGCTCTTTTGTAAGCCATCCCACTCGGCCATGTGGTGGGATTTAAATACAAAACATTTCTCCTTAATTTCAGCAATTTAATAAAGATGTACTTTTTGGCACTCACAGGAAAAATCCTTGAAGGAAAAAAAACAATGCCTTCTTCTGTCTTGTTTCCTTTTATAGAAAGGCCATTCCCTGCCCACAGTGTATCACTTTCCTACCTCAGACTTGGCACTTCCATGGTTCTTGAAGAGATTTGGCCTACAGTTCAGGCTGCACTTGAACCTTAGTCTCTGCTGATAAGTCTAATGAATTTTTCAACTCGTCATGTTTTGGCTCCAATACAAAACTGTAAAGCAAAATCCATATTTGGGTCACAGTTCATCATGAAAGCAGTACTTAGAAGCACTCTTGCTCTGTTCCAACTAGTTCATGTTTCTGTATTTTCCTCCCTTCGCTTTTATCTACTAAGAGCACAAATTTAATTACTCAGAATACTTCAGTTTTGCTCCCACGCACCAGCTCTACTGTGCTCATAGTGTTGTAACAAGCAGAGGTGGAAAATCTATGTCTATCTTCATTTCAGCCAGATTAAGTCCCTCAGAATCAATCCTTCCTCCTCAGAATGTCTCGTAAACAACACCCTGTCAGCTTCCCCTCCTTTTTCTTTTCCTTGTTGTTTGTTTTGTTTTTCATGAGCAATTTTAGGGTGGGTGGTTTCTAAATTTCTTCCGAGAACTCATTGTACGTCTTGATGCTGAATTCACTTAAACATATACTAAATGTTTGTTTATTTTCTTGCACAATGTATTTCTCCTTAAATTGAGGGATTTAAATGTAAATGAGTTTTGAAGAACACAATTGAGCCTTATCAAAACATGGTTTAGTCTAATTTATTTTAGGTTCTTAATTCCCCCCCAAAACACACACACACACACACACACACACAATGATATTCTTCATGGAGTTGTAGCCTAAAACATCTAAGGGTACCAGGTTGGCAAAGGGAATTGTAGGGTCTTTGAGTTAGCCTACGGGCCACAGGTCAGGGCCAATTTTAAGCCTTGAGAGCACCATAAGAATGCAAAAAGAGCCCTGCAGGATAAGGCCAGAATTTCAGTTAGCACAGCATCCTTTTTCCAATCTGATGTCTGTGTGAAGTGCACAAGCAGGACGTGGGAGCAATAGCTCTCTCCCATTGCTTCCAAGCAACTACTACTCAGGGGGATAGTGCATCTAAACATAAAAGGTAAAAGGTAAAGGTACCCCTGCCCGTACGGGCCAGTCTTGCCAGACTCTAGGGTTGTGCGCTCATCTCACTCTATAGGCCGGGAGCCAGCGCTGTCCGCAGACACTTCCGGGTCACATGGCCAGCGTGACAAGCTGCATCTGGCGAGCCAGCGCAGCACACGGAATGCCGTTTGCCTTCCCGCTGGTAAGCGGTCCCTATTTATCTATTTGCACCCGGAGGTGCTTTCGAACTGCTAGGTTGGCAGGCGCTGGGACCGAACGATGGGAGCGCACCCCGCCGCGGGGATTCGAACTGCTTACCATGCGATCGGCAAGTCCTAGACACTGAGGTTTTACCCACAGCGCCACCCGCGTCCCTATCTAAACATAGAAGTTGGAAATAGCTATTGTGGCTAGCAAAAGTTCTGAATCTCTGAGCTTGCTTTCCAAAGTCAAGTCATGACCTGACTAAATGAAATGTCCATAGAGTCCCAACTCTCTCTGCAAATCCATCCCGAAGCCCACATGACTGGTAACAGACCTGTCTAGCTGTGCCTCCACTCATTGGAACTGGGAAGAGAAGGCTTGCAAGCAGTATTCAATGACACTCGGACTTGGTCTGTGTTTGGTTAGACAAGCTCAGAGATCTCTTGCAACCAAGACTTGGAATTCTCCCTAGACCCTGTGGTAGTCTGCAGGGGCTAGCCATAAGGGGCTCCACACTTTCTGTAAAAGTCAGAGACATTGGATTATTTCAATGTGTTCTATGTGGGGCTGCCCTTATGTTTGGTCTGGGAGCTGCATCTAGTATAGAATGGGGTGGCACAGCTTGTGGCAGGGGTGGCCACAGGGGTGCTGAGGAAACTGCACTGGCTACCAGTATGCTGCCAGACTCAACTCCAAAATTCACCTGTTGGGATATAAAGTCCTAACTTTGGACCAGAATATCAGAGTGATATGTATGTATGTATGTATGTATGTATGTATGTATGTATGTATGTATCAGAGCGATAGACCTTGTATGTATGGGGCCCCTGCCTGTGGTATCACATACACTGGAGGTTCATTCCATGGTTTCAGGCTAGGCCCCTTAGCCTGACTTGTAGAGCAATTGGCTTGTTGCGCTTAAATTAGCATTGGCCCCACTGCTTCATCAGATATTAAAATCCTCTCCCCCCCCCTACCCCTTTCTCTTGGCTTTCCTAGAAGAAAGAGCTTACTTGTGGGCACTGCTTGATGTTTTGCTGATAACTTTCCTATCCGTTTTTATCTTGCATTTTTGCTGTTGTATCCCCACTATGGTATTACTTTAAAGTTTACAAATAACTCAAATAAATAAATCAGCTTTTGGGGCTTTTGCCTAGTTCCCTGTGATTTTGAGCCAAAATGAAAGGTACTGTTCTGATGTGATTTTATTAGCTGTCCCATGAAAGATTTCCCCTTGGTGGAAAATCCAAATATACAGATATAAACATGAAGATTTGGCTGATCTGTAGACCTGATCTGTTCCACACTGCGACCCTACACATTTTGACTCACCGAGTCTAGGATGTGTGTTTAGCATTAGGGCTGTGGCCTGAATTGCCTGTTTCATATGCCATATGTGCATGGGGAAATTAGCATGGGTCAACTCTTCAGTTCATGCAAAATTGACATTCCGAACACATCGTGCAGCCCTTTTTGATACATGGGCGGTGGCTTGTTCTGGAGGAAGAAGTGATATAACCTCCAGTATCTATAAAAGGAATGTGTTATAGCAGCTGGCAACTGTTCAATTTGTTTAGCTCTGAGCTCAGAGAAGAGCAGACCTCAAGTTGTGTGACTGAAAGTGGTTATTACAAGATTATATATGACGGCAGTAAACACAAGCAGGGCTCTTTAATGAACAGCTTGGGCAGAATACTGCCTTCCTTAGTTCTTAGGATTTTACCAGGTGCTCATTTGAATAAAGTAGGAGAAAACAAATGGATTAATATGACATGTTTACTTCCTGGAGCAGATCTACTAATTGCAGCTGTGAACACTTAGAAAAACCTACCATCAGTTTGTATATATTCTTGTTACCAATTGGCATATATTAAAGAGGAGACTCAGATTAATATCTATGCATTTTATATGTTGCACAGATGCTGCTTCCATGTTCCATTGTCACCCATAACATGCAGGAACATTTACCACACCATGGCATGACAATATCACGCTGAACTGCTGTAGTCTTATCACATGTGTCTTCAGGCATCTTGATATCAACCAAGAACTCTAGTCAGCAAGTCCACCACTCGGAGGACTTGCTGACTAGAGTTATATACCATATATATACCATATATATGGTATATATATGGTATATATACCATATAATTAAGCGTAATATACCATAAAATTAAGCGTAATATTCCTTGTGTTGGTCTCATCTGGAGGTCTTTTTCAGACATCTAAAATACTCTTTTTGGTATCAGAGAGAATCCTTTAACTTGTTCTTTTGTCTAAGAAGAGACTGAGTCAATCTGACCACTCTTGCTTTTGTATCATGCTGGGGCAAGGCCCTGCGGAAACCAAACTTTCCTGACTGTTCAACTTCATACCATATTCTCTTTCACAGAAGATCTATCACCCTTCCTCTATTCTCTGAAACTTTCAGTTTTGTTTGGGAGCCTTTCAACGTGAGCCGACGCTGTCAAAGGGAAGAGAGAGCCACCTTTGATTCATGTCAAATGAATCACGTGATTCCTTGATTCACATCAAATGAATTAATGCCTTCCCCTTCCGCTTCTTGCAAGTATGTTTGGTATTAACTGTTTAAGGAATTCATCGCAAAGAGCTATATTTAGCCTTCGCCATTTGGGAATCAGACAGTTCGTACTGTGGCACCAGCAAATGAATTAATAATCTCCTTATAATAAAGTAACCCATGCAGGCTCCATATATCACTGGTTGATCCCATCATCCCCTTCCACTTCACAACACATCCTCACCCATTGTGTGATAAATATTTTATACGGCCTCTATCCGACCAGATCTTTTCCCCGCCCTTCTAGACAGAGTGTATTAAACAACAAATAAAATCCCAGATGAAATATATGCTATGAAAACCCAGGGCAGAAACAGATTTATGTAGCGAGAATAAATCTTAAACAAACAAGAGTTTGAGGATCACGGCAAACACCTACAACTCTTGCAAGAGGTTATTCTCCCTTGGTTGATTTCACCCAGTGCCTCTCCCATCTCCTCACTGCTGTGGGCAGACTCAAGTGAGCTGGCTTTGGAACCCCATAAACTAAAATGCAACCTGTATTAAAGCACCCTTGGCAATCACATCTTGTGTGTTATGTGAACGCTCAGCAAAGTTGCATCTCACAGGCAGAAGATTTAGATGTCCCTGGAGAACAATGTGGGAGCCTACACAAAGGAAAGTGTCAGCCACACATTGTTCCAAATATACATAAAGTTCTACTTTCTACATTAACTAGAGTTGCGTTCAGATTTGAGGATTCTTGTTTTCCTGATTATAGGGGCTAGCACTTCTATCCCAGATTCCAGTGTTGTGTTTATACTGCATTTTCCTGTTTCCATTGCGGTGTTGTGGCTTTTTTGATCGACGTGCCACCAGGTTGCACAAAATTTTAAATGGTGGGAAAGTTTGTTGTTGTTGTTTAGTCATTTAGTCGTGTCCGACAGGGTCTTTTCCAGGGAGTCTTCTCTTCTCATGAGGTGGCCTAAGTATTGGAGCCTCAGCTTCAGGATCTGTCCTTCCAGTGAGCACTCAGGGCTGATTTCCTTCAGAATGGATAGGTTTGATCTTCTTGCAGTCCATGGGACTCTCAAGAGTCTCTTCCAGCACCATAAAGTACTGTATGCCAAAAAACAGTCCCAAGTTACAATGCACAATTCCTGGGATTTTTCAGGTTATTTGGAAGCAAATAACATGGAAATGAACACTAAACTTCCACTAAATTCTGCTACTTTTCCAGAAGTGGTTTTCATGATGTGAAAGATCACATAAAATGTGGAAATTATCAGGTAAGGAAACACTGGGGAAATTGGACAAAGTGCTGTCTGAATGCAGCCTCTCTGCATTTTAAATGGGAGCTGCTTTTCTAGCTCTCCTGGGACCTTTAAAGGCCCACAATCACATTGGCTTGGTAAATTGCATTGGAGGGGAATCAGCACACTGTCAAGAGAAGCGATGGGTGTCAATTCTATGAAAAGGGCTGATGCACAGAATTATGAGGAGAGATGTTAAGGTGCTGGGAAAAGAAAAGAACAGAAAATGGATAAAGAGTGTGTGTGTGTGTGTGTGTGTGTGTGTGTGTGTGTGTGTGTGTGTTATTTTTGTGCCCTGCTGCCTAAAATGGAAAAACAAAAAATTGGGAAAGACGGGAGAGAGAGAGAGAGAGACCGTAATGGTGAAATATTTTCTCTTTCATAATGAGGAATGAAATGCTTTTTCATGTCATGCCTTAAAATAATATTGTTGCAGCCAAGTGACACAGTTGCAAATCTCTCAGATCAAAGCTTGAAATTTGGTGACGAGAGCATTGCTAATGCCTTTGAATGGATTGCAAAACAAGCATCTCCCTTTGGACTAGATATTGCAAGAAGTACTTTCAACAAACGTTGCCTGTCAACAATTTATTATCATGAGAAAGTATTGACAAACTTACTGTCGTTTATAGCACATGCAGCGAAGGTTGCAATTCCATAGATCTTTAAATTTGCAATTCTGTACCCACTATGCTCTGGTAGCTTTTTAATAACTACGTATGGGATTCCAACACTATTAGTCGCTGGAAGCACAATCCCAGGCATGGCTAGGATTCAGTGCAATCAGATTCGGTGTGACTTACTCCTAGGAAAGTTGATATAGGTTAGCAGCCTGATTCTGATTAGGAAAATGATATGATAGTATTCTGTAGGATATATTATATGTATACTAGTGTATAAATAATACAAATATGGCTTGAGGGAACTAGTTTTGTCTTTTATCTCCTCCCACATGGTGGAATATAGTAGGAGTGGATGGATCAATATCTGTTTTGCATCTGGTTATTCATAAGTCTATTCCATCCAGTTGCTGCATTAATCTGCATATTTTTTGCAAAAAAGAAAAAGAAAGAAAAGTATTTAAATACAGAATTACATTTTCAAATGCATTTTTTATCACAAAACATGTATTTGAATTTATATTCCCAGCATATGCATTTTGAAATATGCTTTTTTCTGAAATATATCATTTTTTTACACATTTTGCCACATTATTTGAGCCAAGAATTTTGCTGAAAATTCAGGAAAGCATGAAATCTGATCAGATTCCAATCTATGCATTAGTCCTGGAGGCATGAATTAGATCACTTCACTTAAAAATGCAGAGCAAACTCAGTTCCCCTCCATCTCTCAAATATGGTCACACTCATCTTTTGAATGAGCTCTGGAGAGTAGCCTCCAAAGACTTGTTGCCCCAACGAAAGGATTCTTACAACACGCCTCATAATTGTGAATGTGATGTGCTACTGCGAGCCATTATCCCTCTATTGAACTGCATACCACACACTCCGGCTAAGGCAGGCATAGGCAAACTTGGCCCCCCAGATTTTTGGGACTACAACTCCCATCATCCTGAGCTAACAGGACCAGTGGTCAGGGATGATGGGAGTTGTAGTCCCAAAAACATCTGGAGGGCTGAGTTTGCCTATGGCTGAGCTAAGGCTTCCTACAGATCAGTACTTGTTACTGTATCAGGATACCATGCCTCCCTGACTGTGGCCTTCATTTTCCACCCAGCTGCCTGACATTCTACACACACACACACACACACACACACACACGGGGAGAGGCCATTTCTTTTTACTCATAGCTGACCGCCTATCCTTCATTCTAGGTAGCTCTCCCGCTTTGCCCATGCTTGGCAGGAGAACAGGAAGACCAAAGTGGAAGGACAAAAGTCACCGTGCACTTAACCAGGCAAGACTAGGCTATTTGCTAAGTGTCACTTCAGATGAATGGCGTGTTGTCATACCTTACATAGCTGGGTGAGAGCCGCAGCCCAAGAAAATGATGGAAAGAAGCCATCAGCTCCCCAATGAAATATAACTTGTCCTCTTTTTTCCCCCTCACAGAAAATATTAAGTCTAGTAGCTCTGTTGCATTTGGTCTTAGAAGAGAATCATGCTTTAGATGGTGCCTTAACTATGTTGTATTTTTACATAAGTATTAATGATCAGTTATCACCCAAACTACAGCTTGGGTTGTTTATGCAGCCAGGCCAGCAATGCAGTGCTTTTTTTTCTGGGGAGAAGCAGAGGTACACATACCCCTAAAAATTTTGTGAATCTAAGTTTGGCCTCATTGAGGGACATTCTTTCAATATGAGAAGGAAAATGAGAGTACTCCTAAACATTTTTTTTAGGAAAAAAAGCACTGCAGCAATGTATGTAAGATGAAGGTAGTTGCAGTTTCCAACACAGGCAATCATTCATGGCTCTTGACAATTTAACTACATGCATCAGAATTTAAATAAAATGAAATATTTTGCTGTTCTGTAGACAATTGAGCAATGGACAGCCACTATGCGAAAATTGCAGTGCATGGAGCTTAGAATGGAAACAATACATTTTAATAAATGTATTTGTTTATTCTTGCACATTTTTAAAGCATAGTTGCTTCTGTGTTGACAGCAGGTATCAATGCTATTTCTTTTCTTTTCTTTGCGGGTTAAAAGTCAATATGTTTACATGAAGGAGGTTTCCCAGCTCAGTCAATTTGATTGAAACCTAAAATGCTGACCTATTTGAGAATTTCAGGACTCAAAATCAGCCTGACAGCTAATCAGGAGAGCCACATCAGTAAAGACAATGATCATATGTTCTATGAACTGCCCTGATATCTTTTGATGAAGGGTAGTATATTAATTTAATAAATAATAGTAATAATAAATAATATGTTGGCTTTCCAGTTAAATAAGTCAAACCAAAGTCCCATCTGCATTATACATTTAAAATGGTATCATACCACTGTAAGTAGTCCTGCGCTCCCCCAAAGAATCCTGGGAACTGCAGTTTGTTAAGGGTGCTGAAAGTTGTTAGGAGACCCCTATTTCATCTCACAGAGCTGCAATTCCCAGAATTCCCTCCTTCAGAATGAGTATGAGGAACATTTCCACACACACCTTGGTTTTGCATGGATCCAGTATCATGTCTGAAATAATGAAATGATGATCCGGTTTATTATTTATTTACTAAATTTATACCCAACCCTTCCTCCTAGAGGAGCCCAGTGTGGAAAACACATAAGCAACAGAACACTGAAATGTCACACACACACACACACACAGAGAGAGAGAGAGAGAGAGAGAGAGAGAGAGAGAGAGAGAGAGATGACATATATCTAATATTTAACAGGAGGGAATTCCAAAAGAAAGTGCCACCACACTATTCCAAGCATTGTGTGGAATAGACCTCCTGATAAGATGATATCTGCAGGAAGCCCTCTTCTCCAAAATGCAGTGTTCAATCAGCTATATAAGGGATGAAATTATCTTTTTGGCATCCTGGTCAAAGTTGTTCAGGACTGCATACACCAGAACCAAAACCTCGAACTTAGCCTCATAGCTCAAAAGTTTGTTTGGGTAAAGCAGCAAGGGATGGTTTAGGGCAACCAAGATGTTAATTTCTCACTGATATACTTTTATGTTTTCTATGATTTAGTATTTGAAAAATCATTATTGGAGGTAGGTTAGGGGTGGAATGTATCATTGTGAGTCAAGTTTCTGTTCTTATTTTACTGGGCTCTAAAAACACAATCCTTATCCAAAGCGACAAATGAAATATATTACATATTGCATTTTATTGTTGAAAAGGCTGAAGTGGAAGCATTTTACAATATCTCATAGTGAATTTTGTCTGTCAGTACATTTCTCCATGTAGTATATAAATTATGTATAATATGACTGTGTTTTATAAATATTTATAATACATTCACTTAACCTCAATCCATCAAAGAAATTCGGTTATATGTGTAGAACTTGCAGAGGAAAGAAATGGCTTTGACACAATTGATAAAACTTCTAAATTCATTGAAACCATCATACATCTTTTTTTTTTAAAGTATATTTTCTTCATGAATACATTGTTACACTCACCCTACTTTTCTGAGTGGTGAAAAGTTTCAGGGGCACAGAACTTACCCAGCTCTGGTTTCCTCTGGAAGGCCACTTCAGACTTATTTGCATGCCCCAGTATTTGTATTGGGAGTTTCTGGGGCAATCCAGACAGATGGGTGTTGTTGTTGTTGTTTAGTCATTTAGTCGTGTCCGACTCCTCGTGAGCCCATGGACCAGAGCATGCCAGGCACTTCTGTCTTCCACTGCCTCCCACACTTTGGTCAAACTCATGCTGGTAGCTTTGAGAACACTGTCCAACCATCTCGTCCTCTGTCATCCCCTTCTCCTTGTGCCCTCCATCTTTCCCAAGATTAGGGTCTTTTCCAGGGAGTCTTCTCTTCTCGTGTGGTGGCCAAAGTATTGGAGCCTCAGCTTCATGATCTGTCCTTCCAGTGAGCACTCAGGGCTGATTTCCTTCAGAATGGATAGGTTTGATCTTCTTGCAGTCTGTGGGACTCTCAAGAGTCTCCTCCAGCACCATAATTCAAAAGCATCAATTCTTCAGCGATCAGCCTTCTTTATGGTCCAGCTCTTACTTACTTACTTACTTACTTACTTACTTACTTACTTACTTACTTAAAGGTAAAGGGACCCCTGACCATTGGTCTAGTTGCGGATGACTGGGGTTGTGGCGCTCATCTCGCTTTATTGGCCGAGGGAGCTGGCGTACAGCTTCCGGGTCATGTGGCCAGCATGACTAGGAGGAAGCATAGCTTAAACACTCTCCAGCACCACCAGCATACAAATAACTCAGCAAGCCTGGCAGCCTTGTGGTTTAAGGACACCTTCCATGCTGCAGTACCAATGGTCAACTGACCGCATGGACCAATCCTTGTTCACTAAGCCCTATGCAGTCGTACCTCGGCTCCTGAATGCCTTGGGAGTCAAACATTCTGGCTCCCGAACGATCGAAAACCAGAAGTGAGTGTTCCGGTTTTTGAAATTTGTTTTCTTTTTTTGGAAGTCGAACATCTGGCACAGCTTCTGGTATTGTTTCCAGCACGCCTGTGCAATTGGGAACCAATTGGAAGCCGCGCCTTGGTTTCCGAACTTTTCGGAAGTCAAACCGACTTATGGAATGGATTCTGTTTGACTTCTGATGTCCATCTGTACAGTATATCCTGGCTTCAGAGTAGGGGTGGGTGAATCTGTCAGTGTCCATTACTCTCGGTTTCTTATTTTTTCCCCAGCCTTAATTTCAATTCTCCACATTTCCACAACAGCCTGTACAGGTTGCATGTCTGGTGAATGGCATTGCAAAATTTCAAGAAGTACACATTTTGAAGGATGGCTGGGTTCAGTGGCATAGCATGGGTTGCCAGTGCCTGGGGCTGCGTGGAAAGGGTAGGTGGAAGGGAAGGAAGCGGATGGAGTATGCATGTGCATTCAACTGCCTAACGGTGTCCATGTCACCCAGCAGACTACAGGTGCAGAGATAAGAAAAGGTGAGTCATTCCATTGTCTGGAGAGGTCCCTTCCTTGTTCACATGGAGAAGCCATTTTCAACAGAGTCCAGTAATGGAAGCCTACAGCTGTATTGAGGTATACATCAGGTGTTGAAATTTTACACCCCCTAACAAATTTGCGCCCAGGGCAACCATCCCTGTGCCCCCCCCCAACTGGCTGTGTCTCAGATATGCATAGTTTTCGAAGGTGTGAATTAAGTAGGTTCACCTTTAAATGTGAACTGAACCAAATTCTCCTCCATCCATACCTCAGAGCTTTCTCCTTATGCTAAGAAATTTGCCTTGCAAATGGAGATTCTGTTTACACACCTGTTCCCTTTATCCTGACTGCTGCCTGATGCTGCTCCTGCCTCTGACCCCTGCTCAGAAATGAAACCTTCCCTCTGGTTCTGATCACATATGTCCCTGCGGGCTGTGAGATACTTTTTTGGAACGCAGCATTTCCTGATTAAAGCCAGGAACCCTTTTATGGACCCACACACCTAGAACAGACCCTTCTGGTATCTGGTAGTCCTTTTACCAGGTTCAGGTATTTTCTAATGGCAATTGGGAAATTGTGGCAGGGCTCAGTGTTGTTTCAATCATGGCTTCATTTCAAAGTCATTCATTTCAAAGTGGGCAGGGTGGGAAATGAGAGCTGTCCAGACCAAACTGACAAATAATTAAAAGTTGAAAAACAAACTGGAAGGTGATCAGGGATTGTTTTGTTAACAAGAAATACGTTGTTTGTGTACCTGTATACAATTAGCTGCTCCTTCTGCTGAATCAGAGGCAGTGTAGTTTTAGCATAGTTTTCCAAGTTTCCCCTAGCTGACTTCTCTGCACCAATAATTCCTTAACTGGGATCCATTTTCCTTGTTTTAATTCTGCCTTTGGTTCTATCCTTCTGGAGCCCAGATTTCCACGATGAAACCACTCCTAAACAATTCATTGCTGTTAGATTTTGGTTAAGAAGTACAACCCTGTTTATTCAATGAAAGTAATATGGAGGTTTGCTTTTCCAGCATTTAAGCAAGGGCTTAGGAGAAAGAAATCTGGGAGAGCTCCCTACATGCATTTCGAATCAATGCTGATTGAGAGATTAGGTTCACAACATTTATAGGAGAAATGTTCCCCAGCATTCTGCAACTTGACAATCTCTTGTGTGTGTATATATATACTATATATATTTGCTTTCGTAGATTTTCACGGGTACAGGAATGCAGGTTTTGGTGTCTTCGGGTGTCTTCCCGTGTAAGAGTTGGGGTGTCTAGGCGACGTTTCGACGAGGTCTCACTCGTCATCTTCAAAACTAGATAGCTTCCTCACACATCTCAACAGCCTACACCCCAAAATACAATTCACTATGGAAATAGAAGCCAACAACCAACTTCCCTTCCTTGACGTCCTAATCTACAAAAAACCTGATGGCTCCCTAGGACACACTATCTACCGGAAAAAAACACACACCAACCGCTACTTACATGCACAATCACACCACCACCCTGCACAAATAAACTCCGTAGCCAAGACTCTCATCTCCAGAACCAAACGCCTGGCTGACAAAGACCACTTGACAACTGAGTTACAGAATCTTTCAAATGTGTTAATCGCCAACGGATACCAGCAAAACAGGGTTACGAAGCTAATCCAAAAAGAAACACCCCCCAAAAAGCAAGACACAGAAGAAAACAATGGCATGGCCCTCCTTCCTTATATCAAGGGCACTACAGATAAAATTAGCAAAATCCTCCATAAACACAATATCAAAACAGCCTTTTGCACCAACCAAAAAATAGCCAATATCCTCAGAAACCCCAAAGATAAAATCCAGTTAGAAAACCAAGGGGTCTATGAAATACCCTGCAAAGTCTGCCCAGCCACGTACATTGGACAAACAAACAGACGAATAAATGCACGTATCGCAGAACACAAGAATGCCGTCAAAAAAGAAGAAAAAACTTCCTCTCTTTACCAACACATGAAAGAAACAGGACACGAAATTAATTTTTCAGATTCCAAATTGCTCTTTAACATGGAACACCACCACAAGAGAATAATCATGGAAGCCATCGAGATAGAGAAACACCCTCACAACATGAACAAGCGTGACGATACGTCCCGCCTGCCAGACATCTGGAAAATAGCCCTCCCCACAAAAACCGACACCAGAACCAGAGGCACACAGAACGCCATCTCCAATCAACCACACCAGACCCAAACCCAGACCCTCTCCACAGATAAATTACAGACACCATCCAGTAGCCAAACCATAGTGGCACCTCCGGATGCTGCACCCCCCTGCAATCCCTACACAGATCTGGCTGGCACAGGGCACAAAACCACAGCTCGCCCCTATACACGAAGCCAAGCCAGAGCACAACTAAGTGCAGTACAGCCATCTTCTCAGAAAAAACTCTTCACAAGGTCAAGAGGTCAAGACACGAAAGCTTTAGCAACTAATCCACACCTAATGACCCTCCTAAGTGGTACTCAGAATATCACTCAAGAAATCACTCAAGATATCCCTCAAGTAATTAATGAACAAAAGAAGAAAAGACACACTAACCTGGGAACTTCCTCTCTGCCCAGAACGTTGGAGGCTATACACCACACCCCCTCAACAGTATTTATAGGAACTCAAACACTGAGATCCTGCTCTGTTCCAGTAACAAGAAGCCGAAAGCACCAGCCTGAAGATGACGAGTGAGACCTCGTCGAAACGTCGCCTAGACACCCCAACTCTTACACGGGAAGACACCCGAAGACACCAAAACCTGCATACTATATATATATAGGAACTCAAACACTGAGATCCTGCTCTGTTCTAGTAACAAGAAGCCGAAAGCACCAGCCTGAAGATGACGAGTGAGACCTCGTCGAAACGTCGCCTAGACACCCCAACTCTTACACGGGAAGACACCCGAAGACACCAAAACCTGCATATATATATATATATATATATATATATATATATATATATATATAGTAAACTGATGCTGTGTAATCCTGATCTCCGTGTTATTTTACAGTCTCTGAACAGCAGAATTGCATGACATTTTGAAAATGACACCTGGCAGGTGTCAGCTGCTGCTCAAGCCCGGTCAAGGGTGTTTTGTAATCCCAGGGGATTCATGGTAGCTGTTGCTTCAGAATTATGCAGAGGAGAAAGGAGAGCATCAGTGGCAAAGACAGCTTGAACAGATGGAAAGATGCTCTCTCACCAAGGTTGCATTAGAAGACACAGGCACCCATGTGCCGAACTCTATTCTCTCTGGGCTCCACTGTTCCAAGCCTTCAGGCATGGCTTTCTTATCTGCCACAACTCACAGGCAAAGGTAAACACAGAGGATTGCAAACAGGCATTTTCATCACACTCTCCTAATCTCAGGCTTCTCTCAGGAAATATGGTTGGCAACAGACCAGCAAAATGATTGGGCAGGCTCCTTTAACTAGGGCTGTGCATCAGATTTGGTGGAAACCAAAACTAAATTGGACTGATTCAGGAGACTCTGGGCATCAGTCCAGATGGGCTGAAATAGCCCTGGATGACTATGGGTTGAATTGCATGGTCCAGAGCAATTCAGGGGAAGTCAAGGGACTGGACAGAAGTGGATGAGATGGAGGAGGAATGGTGGAGATTCACCCCCTTCTCCTGACGCTTCCAGAAAAGAGGGAAGCAGTATTGATTTACAGCAGGGGTTTGAGGAAGGTCGCAGCGCAAGGACAGGCAAACAGAAGAGTTGGGAGGTGTTAGGAAAAGGGGGACAGGAGGCAGCGACAGAGGAGCAGAGACAGAGCAGCCAGCTGACATGTTGTCAGTGGAGAGTATTTCTGGCCCCCCTTCTCCCAGAACTCAGCATTCATTAAGAGTGCAGGAACAGAGGACTCAGAGACAGTGGGCCACAGGCGGCCACCGTAAGGGGAAATGCTGTTGCTAGGAAAGGGAGGGAGGAGCTCAGTTGGAGCAACACCATTATTGGAGCAGACTGCATTCTTTTGTCTCTCACTATTATGAATGAATAAACTCATTAGAAAGGACTCTACCTTGTTTTTCTCTGTTTCTCGCTGCCACCGGGGGAGGAATAGAATTCCCGAGCCTGGCAGGGATGGAGCATCAGAAGGAGAGACAGGCATGGATGGAAAGAAGGAGAAACTGCAAAAAGGAGGACTCTAACAGGTAGCTGCATCTTTGTGGGAGAAGTTAGGGGATGCCTTTGCTACCCAACTTCACCTTCTTCCTAACAGCCTCTCCTTTTTCTCAGCCCCCTGAAGCAACACTGCACAAGGTTCAGTCCTCCCACTTACCAGCTGGTAAGCAAAGGGTTTGATCCTGTGCGGTACTGGTTGCTGCTCCTTCACAAGCAGCCACAATCTTCACAATTCTTAACGCAGTACTAATCACTAATTATCCACCCACTAAAACATTACAAAATGTTTTCTGCTGAAACACCAGCATTGTGACTAGACTGATTCAGAGGCGAGACCGATACCTCTTCTCCAAAGAGGACATGCCATGAAGACTGCTGTATGAAAGGGAATTAAATTGGTATTAACCTTGACAGGAACAAATGTTGCTTTAGAAAAGTAAGTGTACTTTTCTGACATGTACAAAAATGAAATGATAAACTGAAGCTCAAAAGACTAGAATGCGGACGGGGGCTTTCTAATGAGCAATTACCTGTGCGCAGCAATATTGATTAAGTTTTCAGACTGCCAAATGACCCAGGAGTGGATGGATTTAGTAAAATCAATCTTCTGACAAGCCAGATCTCACCCTACTGCTGAAACACACACTGGAAACAAACTGCACCAGGTCCACATCAATTCAAGAATGTATCTATAGACCTAAGTCAGAAAATGTTGCCTGCAGACACAAAGATTATACTCATCATTGGCTATGGAAGGAATAGGATGGAAGGAATTTCTATGGATGGAAATGGTTTGCATCGTTCTCTGTTCTGACTGTTACCCCAAGTCCAGTAAGAAACTTTTTTGTATCATAGATCACCGTACCTCTTTATTCTTTTCAGTGACATGTAGCAGTACCCATTTGTTTATGTAATTATCATTACACTGAAACTCCACCTTTCCTCCAAGGTACTCAAAATGGTCACACAACTCTCCCCCTCCCTATTTTATCCTCACAACAACCCTGAAGTAGGCTAGGCTGGGAATGGCCCAAGGTCACCCTGTGAACTTCATGGCTGAATGGGGATTTGAACCCTGCTCTCTCAGGTCCTAGTCCAACACCCTAACAACTAAACTACAAGAATCTGCTTTGAAGGTGCTTTAAAGGTATATTGTGTTTGCAGCCTAAGTATATGCATTGGGAGTGGGCAGGCAGTCAGGTTCAGAGCATGAACTGAACCTTACTGCAATAAACATGGTTTGAAAGGAATACAGTTCCAATGCTAGATAAGCTTTGGTACATGTCCTGAGGCTATCTCTGTGTGTGCGCACACGCAAAAACACACAGAAAGAATTGGATCTAGCTCTGCGAAGAAATCATGGCATGATGCTGCATTGGCCTCCTGCCTGAAGCTCTTGTATTTGTCTAATCTGACCTTTCTGTTCACTTTGACAACCAAATCTCCTTAAGGCCTCATCTGTGGTCTCCAAGTCCAGCAGCTAAAGTGGGTTGGGAAGAGGAAAAACCTTACATTGCGCATACACTACAATCTCTTCCAGACAACTGACTGGGGTTTTTAGTCATTTTGACTAACCATTAACTGTGCTTGCTGTTTTTATTTTTGCGAACCATGAGCTTCAGAGAGCAGATGTTTGACACATCTGTGGCAATTGTCAGATAAGACTGAAAAGGGGAAGGAAGTGAAGAAGCACCAGACGTAATAGTAGGGCATCAAAGAGCTTTCCGTTTTAAAAACAGAAACAGAAACAGAATGGCCAGCAGCATTTTCAGGAATTTCATTTGGCTTGATCCAATGCATTCAGCAAGAAATGACTAGACATTCTCTCTCTCCCTCCATCCCCAATACTGATAGGAGTTGTCAAGACCCCTCACTGTGTTTCCTTTCCAGTACCTTTTTCAATCCAGTTGTTTTGTGACCAAGAAAACTTATACGTAATTTAAGCTCTAGCTATATTCACTGTGGGTATTTTTTATTCTCTTCACACCTGATACTCATTTCACCACCGACCTCTGGCCTCAGTGACCATTTGCAGAGATTTGCTGTTTTCAGAAGGTAATGAGTTCCCCTCCTTTTTCCTCCTCCTAAGCTCTCCTTCCTCCCAAACATTTCCCAGAAGCATCTTCAGTTCTTCATAACAGACAACTACATAATTAAGAACCGTAAAACCAACAAGCAAATATAATTGAACCTTCTAGATGAAGAAAAGGGGAAGAAAGCTTGATAAGTATGGGACATATTCTTTCGAATAATGGAGCTGGGATTTCTCTCCCTCTATCTTTCACACTTAATTTTTGCTTATGAACAAAAGATTTTCTCAGCGCTGGAAAACGGTGATGAGCTCTATCAAATTTGCATTTTCTGTTCATTAATGGGTTGCGTTTTCTTGAACATAAAAAGATCGCCTGACTTTCAAATGGGGGAAAAAAAACTTGGGGGGAAATTCAAGCTTTTAAAAGTAAATTTAATTAATTTCCTGAAGCCTGACTGTGATATCCAGGGGTTAGTGGGAAAAATGCTAAGTCCTCATTTAAAGGTGTTCTTTCCAATCTATGAAGCCTACTTTTAAGCTATGGGCAAGAAAACACATTGAAGTATTTCCATTTGAAATAAAAACATTTTGGATCTGCCTCCCTTTTTTGTAGATTACAGAAGCTTTCTAGCTGTCTCAGTGTGTCTCTTCATGTGACAATCTTACTTGTCTTGGGTATATCAATGTTTCCTGCAGTGCATAGATGTAAAGAAAAAGTGAATGAAAAGATATATACACCCTTAAATACTCAGGCACAGGTGTCAGGGAGCCACCAGGGGTGCACTTAGATAATTATAGATTTTGGGCTTTACTTTATTGAAACCTTTCTATCCCACCCTTCTGGTAGGAGCAGGGAAAGGAAATTCAGAGTGTGGTGATGACATTGTGTCCTACATTTTAGAGCTCTGCTCACAGGGACTCTGGATCCAAGTCGGTGTGCTTCGACATGAGAAGGAGTTTACGTTGGTAGCTTTAGTTCAAAATTGGTTTTTAAGTGGCCGTTCCAATTTCTCCTCTCCTCCCCACTTTAATTACTAGAAGTGGTTTCTAAGTATCTGGAAGAACTTTTGATACAACCTGATTTTGAATGCATTCCAAGTCCCAGATAGACACCTATTTTAAAAGGCACAGCATGCTTGGTGCGGCATCTTGCCAGTCAAACAGTTGCCATTTACCAGACAGCTCTAAACTATGTCTGCTACCTTCCTTTTGCTGTCAATTTGACTGATGGGACTAGCTGGGCTGTTTTTTCTTAATTCCACTGCCCAGCACCACCATGGCCAAAAAGACAAGAGAAAATTTAGCAATGGATGCTAAGACGATGCTAGAATAACAGGAATTGAATGAAGCCACTCAAGATGGATTAGAGTAGATTAGATAGCATAATACCTAGAATCGTCTGCTTTACATTCCTAAAGACAGAGAAAGCCTCTTTTGTGTGCTCTGTTTTACTGCAAGCAGGTCGAAAGATGCACGCAATTGCCAAAATAGAAATATGGTTCGGATCTCTGCTACTGTGGAGTTTGTACAAAATAATGCAGTCTGCCGGGGTAATATTACTTGGATAATATGGCACTCTGAGTGAGGACAAAATCTGCCCACTGCCACCAGTATTTCTTATTTGCTTAGTAATTCCATTTGGTATAGGACAACAAATAGCTGGTCCAAGCAGTCTGACTCAGATCAGAAGCATGGCCTAGGACAGGGGTCTGCAACCTTTAAGACAAAAAGAGCCACTTGGACCCGTTTCTGAAAAAACAACAACAACTGGGAGCCGCAAAAACATTGCAACATTTAAAACAAATATAACACTGCATATATTGTTTCTGGCCTTAATGCTATATATACAGGATCGTGCAGTCAGCTGTCAATCTCAAGAAAAAAAGGACAAATTAATAGCTAATTAAAATATTTAATTTACAACCAGGTAACCAGGTTAATGGGACTTTTGCTCCTGAACCTCAGTGCTCAGTGTCTGCACATCAGGGCTGTAAGACGTCACCTTCATTTTCACACAGGCTTGCAAGCTGTCATCTGTGAGGCGTGATCGGTGTTTGTTTTTAATATAGTTCATGTTGGAGAAGACCTGCTCACATACATATGTGGAAGAGACCACAAGGGCCATCGAGTCCAACCCCCTGCCAAGCAGGAAACACCATCAGAGCACTCCTGACATATGGTTGTCAAGCCTCTGCTTAAAGACCTCCAAAGAAGGAGACTCCACCACACTCCTTGGCAGCAATTCACCAAACTTTCACCTGCTTAAGTTTAAAAAGGGGCTTCAAGCAACTAAAAAGGGGCTTCAGGCAACTAACTCCACGTGGAATTCCACGCGACCGCGACTGCATAATCAATGCCACAAAATGCCAAAGAAAATTAACCAGGGCCCCAGTGAACCATAAATCATAATCAGTGCCTGATGTAAATAATAATTAATAATGAGGGCCCAATGTCATCCTCGTCATTATAAAAATAATCCCTCTCTTCGTGCCGCCCAGCCTCCCAAGAAAAAAACCCCACTTCAAACGGTCACAAAGCACAAATTCCACGCGACCGCGACTTGCTATGCCCAATAATCAATGCCCCAAATTGCCATAGAAAATGAATCAGGGCCCCAGTGTACCATAAATCATAATCAGTGCCTGATGTAAATAATAATTAATAATGAGGCATTCGTCATTATAAAAATACCATATTTTTCGCCCCATAGGACGCTCCGTCCCATAGGACGCACCTAGTTTTTTGGGGGGGAAATAAAGGGAAAAAATTTTCCCTTTATTTCCCCCCCAAAAGCAGGTCGGGAAAACCGAACCAGGTCGAGGAACAGCGGGATGGCGGCGCTGCGCCTCCCTGCTGTCCCCCGAGCTTGTGGGGCTGGCCGATGTCTGCCCTGCGCGAGGGGCGCTCTGCATCAGGGCGCCCCCCTGCGGGGCGGCAGGCTGCTATCCGCAGCATGGGGAGCCTTGCCGGGAAGTCCGGCAAGGCTCCCCACGCTGCGGATGTCTGCCTGGCGAGGGGGGCGCTCTGCTTTAGGGCGCCCCGCCCGCCGGGCGGCAGGCTGCTATCCGCAGCGTCGGGAGCCTTGCTGGGAAGTCCGGCAAGGCTCCCCACGCTGCGGATGTCTGCCTGGCGAGGGGGGCGCTCTGCTTTAGGGCGCCCCGCCTGCTGGGCGGCAGGCTGCTATCCGCAGCGTGGGGAGCCTTGCCGGGAAGTCCGGCAAGGCTCCCCACGCTGCGGATGTCTGCCTGGCGAGGGGGGCGCTCTGCTTTAGGGCGCCCCGCCCGCCGGGCGGCAGGCTGCTATCCGCAGCGTCGGGAGCCTTGCCGGGAAGTCCGGTGAGGCTCCCCATGCTGCGGATGTCTGCCTGGCGAGGGGGGCGCTCTGCTTTAGGGCGCCCCGCCCGCCGGGCGGCAGGCTGCTCACCTCCGCCCCTCGCCTCCACCCCTCGCCTCCTCCCCTCGCCACCGCCCCGGAGCCGCAGCAAAGGCTTTAAAGAGCCGCATGCGGCTCTGGAGCCGCAGATTGCCGACCCCCGGCCTAGGAGGAGGAGCATTTGTTGTTTTGCCTCCACCATAGTCCCAATCCAAATCCAGGTCTCCCCACACCTGCTCTCTGCAATAGGGGGAAGCACCCATTGGTCCTGGGTTCAGCTCTGGGTTGTGCTGGGGGCAGGGGGTTAAAATTCTGCCCTCAGCACCATGGCCCAGATCCAGTTCAGAAGCCCAGTGCTAGTTAACTGTTTTTAAAAATTCACACAAGGCCAAACAATAAGAACCATGGGTTGTAGCCATGGCAGTCTTACTCACAGTTGACCCATTAAAGCTAATAAACAGGACTACCCACTTCTATGCTGAGTAGGACTAGCACTGCATGCAAAACCTTATCTTTTCTGGTTTGGCCCTAAGCTGAAACAAGCACCGTGAACTAATAACCAAACTTAGATACCAAAAAACTTTCAACTCAAATTTGGGAGGCAGGTAAAAATCACCAAACTGTGTGGTGGATTTTTAATGAGGAACCTGTTGGTCTCTCCATTAAAAGAAGCAGAGCTGATTGTTCCTTTATTTTGTAAAGCCTATTTTCCCCTGAAGGCGGCGGCAAAGCAGCACCTGCCATTAACCCTGTAGGCTTTTTCTCTCCTGGACATGGTGTTGTTCCAGAACATTATGAGGAATGAAAATGGCAGCCAACACAAAAAAGGCTCCCTCAAGTGAGGTGGCAAATGTGAGGTGGATTTCCCAGCAGCTCTAAATAACGTTATTTGGGGGAGCAAAAGTATTGTCATACTGAGTCCTATCAAAGGTCTTTCAAGATCACCATTCCAGATAGGCAGGTAGTTCAGAGCTTAACATTTAACTATTTGGAACATTTCCCATTTAACTGAAATGCATGAGTGATGACTACTTTAGATGAATGAGAACATAATAACATTAATAAAGAAATAAAGAAAAGCTTTACTAAAGAGGCAGATGGCTTAATTACTTGCAGTTTTCAGTAATACTTCCTATTGGCATTCTTAAGAACCCAGCACAAGGGAATTGTATCTAAATTCTATCATCATAATGTTTCCCCTCTGAATAAAGCAAGAACGAACTACAGAGGAGCGGTCGTTACATTGCTATGAAGTAAACTTGTTTCCCATTCAATTGCCTGGTCAACATCTCAATGGCTCAGTTCAGAGGAAACTGGAAACCATGGTTTTAACCTTACAAGAACATGTCACTGGCAGAGTCTCTTAATCCTACATGCATGCAGTGGCAGTAGCTGTTAGAAAAACTACAACTCCCAAGAGCTTACTAGAGAGGAAGGGGACCAAGAGATCCAATCTGTTTTCATCTCTTATCATGGCTAGAATAGTTGCTGCTATTCCCACTACACTGCCCAGTAACAATGATTTAAAAAGAAGTCAAAGAGTTTTGAGGGGAATAGGGTGTTTCTGTTAGTATTCTTCTCCAGCACAATTTTAATCTGAATTTGAGAAGAATTTGAGGGTATCATAAAGCTCATCTCTCATTTGAGAGGTTCATAAAGCTTTCCCCCTCCCTTATATCCCAGCTGAAGATCAGAGATCTTCACCAGGATCTGCAATCGAAAATGTTATTAACACCCTGTCTTTCACAACGCTTTTTGAGATATATGTGTATTTTCATAACTTCCATAACCACCCCTCCTTGAAATTCATTTCTTGGGGTTATTTACACATGTTTTTCCAAGGAACTTGGTTGTAGCAGAGCCAAAACATTTGCCTGTAGTTCTTTAAATCCCTCCTCACAAGTAAAGCACTTCAAAAACTCTTGATAATTCTTTGTCATTTCTCTGAACTCCCTCCAGCCATTCAATATCTTTCTGGTAATGAGGTGTTTAGAAAGAAATGAAATATACCAAGTCTGGACTTATCGCAGTCTTTGAAAAGAATTTTGAGCATTTCATATCGAGTAGTAATGTGTTTGCGCAGTGATAAGATACAATATGACTTGCCGCACAAAGTCGTTTTTGGAAGTGGGTGGTGGCGATGGTGGAATTGCTATTTCAAAGTAATCAAGAAGCTCATATAAAATTGTTATTTTCCAATTCCAGGATTAGTGGTGCTTTGGGATAAGACTAATCTCCTGACCCCTTGGTTTATATGGCAAAGCAAGTTAAAGTGGGAGGTAAGGGCCATGTCACCAACGCACAGCAATGAGTCAAGATATCACTCTGGTTTGGCCATGTGGGATGGTGCACAGCAGCAGGGATCTCTTGAACATCTCATGAAGCAAGAAGCTAGGGCAGTTTTATTCATCCTTGGGTCCCCAGGTGTTGCTGAACTACAACTCCCATCCTCCCTGACCATCAGCTAGGCTGCTTGGGGATGCTGGGCATTGTGGTCCAGCAACATCTGGGAGCTCAAGGGTGAAAAACATCAGAGTACTAGAATCCCATTAATATGCTGATGACACCCAGATCTTTTTTCACTTTAACACAGAATGAAGGTGAAAATGTGGACAGTCCAAACAGAAGTCTGGAGTCCATCACAGGCTGGAAACGGAGCAATAATCTCAGTATCATTTCAAATAAGACAAAGGCACTATCCAACTGGTTATAGGATTGATTGGGACAGTGTTCTTCAACATTTGTTGCTCTGCTTCTTGCCCTGCCCACCACTGCCACCACCCAATAGAAGATTGCAAAGAAGGGAATGCGGCCCTTGGCATTCCCCACCTCAGTCTGAAGTGTCAGTGGCAATGGAATAGATTTTTATTAAAAGCTCGCTACAGCCCACAGAGCTACCACGGAGCACAGAGGCCATGTTGTGAGGAAGCAGCCCCCACATAGCAAACTGACTTAAGGAGATGCTGCCAGAAGCATGTATATAAAAGGAAACAAATACAAGGACAGCAAATGGGTTGAAATGAAAGACTCACACAGCCAACATATGCTGCTCCTGATCAATGGCACCCTCAGCTTCTGCACACATTGCCACTGTGTTAGAGCACTAGCTCCCCTGAGTAAATGGTTTGCCCATTATAGGCATAACAGTTCTCACCCATGACATTTATGCACCTTTGAACCTAGTTATGCATACATGTGAATGTTGTAGAGTAGAATGCAAGAGGGGGCAACTACTACATCCCAAGTAGATTTCTGTTAGGGTTGATTTTACATTCCAATTTCATAAATGTGAAATGCAAAGCAAATTCAGTTTCATGTATGAAAACTGCACATCATATTTTGCGTATGGGAGAGGTTGCTCAGATCTCTCAAAGTCAACCTTAGTTCAGACAGTGGCGTGTTTTCCTTAATCCTGGTAAAGATTAAGCTTTCTGCCCTAGTTTGACTACCTGTACACAAACCTTCCTTTTGGATGACTGATCAGTGCCCAGTAATGTCCAGACATATTCTAACCCCTATGCAGTGGTGGCACCAGAACAAAATTTCAAAAGGGAATGTGCAGAAAGAGCAAAGTATATTTCCAGGTGGGTGAGTTGTAAGATATTGAAGGGGGGGGGAATAACAGTGTACGTTAATGGCAGGAGTCCAGCAATGGGGGACAGGCAATCAGAAATCCCTTGTGGAGGAGCAACAGTTAGTTGCCTCCTCTTTCACCCCCAAAATCTGAAGGTGCACAGAACAAGTCAACATCCAGAAAAGAAAGTGATGAATGCTCATGTGTTTATCTTGGTGGGGTTTTTTGTGTGTTTTCAGACCCTCCTTTTAGAAAAAAAGCCACACAAAGCACAACACACAGGATCCAGAAGCCAGCATCAACTTGAACTGAGCAAGGAAGGGAAAGAAGCCAAACATTTACTACTAAACATTCTGGTGCCAGGAGCCATGGGCATCAAGATGTCTGTCTGCTTCAATCACAGTTTACAATTCACTGTCATCCACACCAGCCTAAGAAAAAGGAGCGGAGCTTTGGGAGTGTAAGTGCTGGAAAATATCACAGGAGGAGGGGTTGGTGGGGGCGACAAGTGGGGAGGAATCATGGCCTCAGGAAGAAAGAATGCCTGAGATTGCATGTGAAACGTCCATCACGCACATTGGCTTGGCTGAGTTGCAGGACTGATGCAGGGAGAAAGAGAGATAGGAGCTTACACCAACCCCAGCACTGCGGCTGGCCGTAATTAATGAGCTGCGATTGGGGTAGCAGACATGAGCAGATCCATGGCAAACAGATTTTCGTTGTTCATTAAAAGTTTGAAAAGGCTCTGCTTAGAAACCGGCTAGTTGTGTCCAAGAAACTGTCAGCTGGCCTTATCAGTATTGCCTCTCAAGTCTTGACCCGTTGCCCAGAAGTCCACAGGGTGACCTTGATCTCAGTGGCTTGCACTGGTGCAATAATATCTATAAATAATGCATTAAAAATGGCTTTAATATGCTGGCACAATCCCATTTGACAAACTGTTTCCAGTCTCCTAAATTATTTTATTTTATTTTGCAGTCTCCGCCTGGTTTGGTGCACTTTTTAAAATTCGAAACGTCTTTGACAAAGGTTCCCTTCTTCCACTAAACATATTCGATTTTTACTATTAGATGTTATTTCAGTCATTTAATTGGTAAAAACAGCTGAGGATTGAAATCCCAAACATGGTGAAGATTATTGCTCACCAACACAAGCATCTTTAGCTACATTTGCTTTAAACATTGTTTACTGCATATTGTGTCTTAATGGTACTTTTAATGTAACCCAGTGTTCAAAGTACTTTACAAAGCATTTAATTACATACACAAGAATACAGTTGTATACAATTATGTGCAAGGGGTGTGATGTCTAGCTGGTAAACCAAGCAACCATTATATTTTTAGATTGTTTTTCCTCATTCCACTTCAAGATTAATGTTACTTTAGGTGCATTCCTCATTTTGCTTTTATTCCAAAGTCTGAGTTGCCACTTCTGTACATGAGAACGCATTCCCTATATTAATCAACCAGTCTAGTCAATGATAGCATTTTTTTCAACAATAGCACTCACTAATTTAAAGTGCCTTGACTTACGATATATTAGAGCTCAGCTGATTTGTGTGTGAGAGTATGTGAATTTTGATTTTCGTGTCAAAATTTACATGTTCAGTGAGGGAGAACATTTCATCCGACAGCTCAGCAAATCTCAAGAAATTGAATGTGTTGAAGCCCTGAACAGAAATCACATCTCAGACAGAACTGTGCAAACACTCCCAAAGGCTGCTTATAGGGCAGAACCCAGAAAAATCCCCAAACCTTGAAGAAAAGGGAGTTGTGAAAACTCAGCTTGTCTTGCCAAGCTTGCAGAAACATCCTGTTTCAAATGACCTAAAGCTTAGGAGATGCCCTTTATAAACTCTTTGAAAGCATATCTCAGTCCATGTGACTCTACTTAGGGGGTATAGCTAGTGTGGGGCTCTTACCAGTCAGATAGGGGGAGGCATACTAACAGTATATAAAAGGGACTCTGCATAAGTTTTGGTTCAGATGTGGGGAACCTTCAGCCCTTCAGGTGTTAGAATCATAGAACTGGAAGTGTCCCTGAGGATCATCTAGCCCAACCCTCAGCAATGCAAGAATATGCAGCTGTCTCTTATGGGGATCGAACCTGCAACCTTGGCATTATCAGCACCACACTCTAATCAGCTGGGCTATCCAGGTCTCTAACTCCCATCAGCCCCAACAAGAATGGCCAGTGGTCAGCAATGAACTGCTAGGTTGGCAGGAGCTGGGACCGAGCAATGGGAGTTCACCCCGCCGCAGGGATTCAAACCTCCGACCTTCTGATCAGCAAGCCCTAGGCTCTGTGGTTTAACCCACAGCGCCACCCGCCTCCGCGTCTATTAGTATACTGTTAGTATGCTAGTCTACTAATGTGCTAATGTGGTCACAAGCAATATGCTTTCAAATACCAGATGCTGGAGGCAGTGCTCTTGCACCTGGGTCATACTTGTGGACTTCCCACAAGCATCTGGTTGGCCACTGCGAGAACAGGATGGCAGACTGCATGGGCCATTGGCCTGTTCCAGCAGTGCTCTTGTTATGTTCCCTCCTCTAGAGAAAATGGACTTTGTAAAGGCTGCCAGGAAGTTCCTATCAGTTCAGTTCAAATTTATTAAAATTCCACAGACCTTCCACCATTCCTATCATTTGAAGAAGAGGAGCGGAAAACAAAATATAACAATTTAATTGTTTACCATTGTTTTATTCTCCTTTATTTGTCCTTATTCTGTTCGTTTGGGTATTAAAGTTGGCAAATTCAGATTATTATGTTCATGCTTTTACAAATGTCCAAAAGAGATTAAGCAGTCTGCCCAAGGTCAACCAGAACTACTCCTGCAGAGGTCGTAGATATCCAGAGGAGAGCCTGAATTGTACAGTAGAAAAATACGCCCCTTCTGCCAATGTTTTTCAAAAGAAACTGCCAAACTCTGATGGCAGCTCTTCATGCCACAGTAAATTTGGCTGGGCAGTCCACAATCTCATTTATCCTAATGACCTGGGAGACCTGCAAAACAGTGCATCTATCAATTTGAATAAATTGACTAGCTATTTCCATCAGGTTGCATTGACCCAGCAACCCGCTTTGAAGTTGAACCGCAGAATTTGGGAAACTGACACTGGAGGCAGGCAATGGCTCTTAAGAGAGTATGATAAGAGGCATTTTCTCCCCAAGGTTATTTCCCCACTTATTTCATTTCAAATGAATCCCTAAAGGCCAAGGAAGGCTTTTTGGACATCATCATCATCATCATCATCATTATTATTATTATTATTATTATTATTATTATTATTATTATTATTATTATTATCATCATCATTATTTAAATTTGTATACTACCCTTCATCTAAAGATCACAACAGAAAAAAACGCAACTCGTCTAAGCTGAAGTAAAATCTCTCTGAATCGTGCACTGGGTTATTTGAATGCTTAAAAAATTAAGCAGTGTTTCTGCAAAAAAGTAAAATACAGTATTTCCTAAAATTCAGGTGGAAAGAGCCACACACTTCTATGAGCAAATGTGGGACTTCTCTAACTTTTTAAGAAAATAAGATTCTCTCAAAGAAAAACCCTGCAATTGCCTCATTCAGCTAAAAAAGGTAAATTGCTGAGCTAAATGGACAAATGTGACCCCCTTCAGCTGGTTCCTTTTAAATTGAATTTTCTAACTGAGAAATTTCGCCCACAACTTGCCCTTTCTGAGGAGATCTTCACTTCTCTCCAGCTCCATATGTCCAGCACTCCCTCAAATGGCTGAAAAAAATGTTGTGCAAAAGTGTGGCACAGTGAGGGGTTTTTTGGGGGGAAGGGGTTAGCAAGTAGAAGAAAGTGAGAAGAGGAGGTGTTATTGCTTTTACCAGATATAACTGCACAGCTCGACACTCACAGATGATCTATCAAACTGATATTTGCCATCAGGTAAGTTTTCAGAAGTCTTCTGAGCAATTTCATCATATGGGTGGGTTTCCCTTCCAATTCCTTGCCATTTGCCTCTTCTGCCAAACAAGAAGCTGGTAAGAGACATGTCACCCAGATGACGTCAACACAAAGTAGCATCAATAGGCCCCACTCCATTTCTGTGCTGAGCCTTCCCTTGACAGAGCAACCAACCAATTGGCTTATTAGGGAAAATAAAAACCTAGTTGGCATTGGTCAGTCAGAGAATCCCCACTTGTGCACACACCACATGAAGCCTGTAAAAATCTGCAATGGTGCATATAGGGGTTTGTGACTCAGTTTGCAGAGAAGGACATATGGAACTACATTGCTGACCTTCCATAAAGATCCTCAAGCATGGCACTGCATCTTAATCTTTTTAGATATATAAAAAAATCCTTCATAAAAGGAAGAATATTTGGCTTTAAAAAAATATCATTTGCAAAATGAAGCAGCTTATTCAGCTTTTCTGAATAAGCCACATGCAGCAACATACAAAGCCATTTATATTTCCTCCGTGTGTTTATAGCAAAGGAAATTGGGGGAAGGGAGGCCGCTGAACAAGCAGGCTCACAAGCTGAGCTGTTACTGCCATCTAGTGAAGCATTTATTGGCCAGAAGACATGGATCTGTACATGTGTTCCAGGAAATCAGATCCAGAGCTGGCGGGGGTGGGGGGAATATCCAGCTTCAGAATACCAGAGGGAAGCTAGGACTTTTGGGGAGCATGCATCTGCTGTCTGGGATGTAAATACTGTATTTAATGAACATGATTATCAAGCACACAATTCCAGGATAAAGAAGTACAGATGTAAGGGACCAATGTGAAGAAAATATTGCTGTGGTGGCCACTCCAAAGTCTCAGGTGTGGGCCCAGAAATCTCAAGGAATGGCTGTTCCTAACCTGGCAACCTCCTTCTGAATTTCCTTCAGAGAAGAGCCTCAGGTGAAGACTGGATTAAGGTCTGGATAGGCTCGTATGCACAGGACTGTGTGGCGAATGTGAGAATAGTGCATAATTCTATGCACATTTACCTGGCAGTCAATATGCCCATTTGATTTCATGGAACTTAACTTCTAAATAAATATGCAGAGGCTTCAGCTCCACAGTTATTTTGGTTGGAAAGAAAGAACAAAAGCAGAACGCTCTGTCCTTATCTCTCTCCCCTACACGTGTACACTGAATTCCTCCATGTCACCACTAAAAGTATAGCACAACATACAGAGCCAGTGTAGAAAACAGTATTTTCCACATATAGAGCTAATGTAGAATAGCAGCTAGACACCTTTTCAAATCTTGTCTGCCAATGAACTCAGTTTATAACCCTAACTGAGCAAATATCTATCATCCCACCTAATTCGACTTGCAGGGAATTCAAAAGGTTTACCAAGATAGAAATATATAGATATTTAGAAATGTGGCTACTCTGGTAAGGAATAATGGTTGGCAAATGAAATAAGTAGTCTTGGGACTAAGATTGTGTTGGCCTTTAGGGGTGCCTTCAGATGGTCACTGTTTTGCAGAAGGGATTCAAAGTGCATACCAAAGACTTAGGTTTGCACCATTAAAGTGCTCTGTTACTCTAGTGCAACAAATCTACTGTAAAAAAAAACCCTGGACTATCTGCAGTTAGGAAAGTGACAGTGGAATGCACAGAAATGTGTAGGATGAAAGAATGATTAATGAGAGAGAAATGTCTGCAAGCAAATCAGGATAAATGCTCATTATTCTATAACCACCCCACAAACAACTCCAAACAAACTTTCAGTAAAGACCAAACAAGTTTTCGATGTAAGTTTTGTTCATGTAAATCAGGATGAATGCTCAAGAAGTAGTACTTGGTTTGAAGAATGCAATCTTAACCTGTAAAAGTTTATAAGAAGTGGAGACATTCAAGTAGCAGGCTTAATATGTGAGGAGAATTTATTTATATTCCAGGAACACTATCCTTGCAGCTTAGCTATTGCCGTCACCCCTGTGGGGATCCTTTGCAAGATCAATATTTTTTAGGTTTCTTTTGCTTCCTAGGAAGAAATATGAAAATCTATATCACAGAAAAGCACAAGGGCTAACTGTGGAAGGCAGGAAATTGAGAATAATAAACACTAGTAGAAGAAACGAAAGCTTCCTGCTGCTATTAAAAGACAATTTGTATCCTACCTATTTCAGTTTTCTTTTATGTGCAACTCTGAAACCTGTGTGTGTGTGTGTGTGTGTGTGTGTGTGTGTAGACCGGGGCTATTTATTACCTTGGGTGCTGTGAATATTGGATTCCTCAGACCTCAAATTATCATCCTGTGGAAAGTGGAAATATATCTGTTCCTCCAAATACAACAAAAAATCATCTCCATGTCCCACTCACTCCTGGGTTCTTTCTGAGGGAAATCTCTTTCTGGCCCAGAGTGACTGAGGAGAGCTGATCTTCCCCACACGGCTGCCAGTTTGATACTTTTTGACATTTCCAAACAACTCATCCCCTCTCTGCCAACTCCCTGCTGTTTCTTTAAAGCTTTTTAAATCTAGGAGTAGGCAAACCAATCTACAGAGAGCGGGTGGGTGGGGGACAAGGCACGGCCTGTCAGCCAAGCTGGAAATGTCACAGCAGTGGAAATGATAAATATATGTGCTGCAGAGAAGGATGAGTTGAGGAAGAAAAAAGGGACACACACACACAAGCAAATATGCCTTCAACAGAAGGAGGGGCTGTGAAAAGAAAGCCAAGCACTGTCACTCATTAAGGTTATCTGTTGTACAGACAGATTCAGCATATCGGCCGGGAGCATTATGTAATGTCTACAGAGGGGAGGAGGGGCTTGATGGCAGTCACTGTGGAGATGGTTTCCTATGCAATGCAAAGCTTACAGTGTTTGGGGATTATATATACAGTGGTACCTCTGGTTACGTACTTAATCGTTCCGGAGGTCCATTCTTAACCTGAAACTGTTCTTAACCTGAAGCACCACTTTAGCTAATGGGGCCTCCTGCTGCCGCCACCACGCAATATCTGTTCTCATCCTGCAGCAAAGTTCTTAACCCGAGGTACTATTTCTGGGTTAGCGGAGTCTGTAACCTGAAGCGTATGTAACCCAAGGTATCACTGTGTGTGTGTGTGTGTGTGTGTGTGTGTGTGTGTGTGTGTGTATTCTAATAGTTGTTTTGAGTAGCTTACCGAAGACTAGGTTGTACCCAAATAAGGCCCCATCTGCACTTTACATTCAAAGCAGTATCATACCACTTTCATTAGCCATGGTTTTTCAACAAAGAATCATGGGAACTGTAGTTTGTTAAGAGTGCTGCAAGTTTTGAGGAGAGCACCAATTCCCCACAGGGCAGCTACCGTTCTCAGAGAAGTTTAACAACTGATCCATTTTCCGAGGCAGTTCTGTGAGGGAAACAGGTGCACATGCGTTACTGAGCAACAGGCAGGGGTTCAAATGTGTGTCTTTATTATTGCTCCTTCATCTGTACCACAGCTGAGCTGAAAAATTAAGTGCTGTGCCTATCCCAGTACTTAAGATGTAAACATTCTTGATTAAGCAGAATTTTTTAACCCAATTCCTCATATTACGAATTGGATGAACTCTCGGGAAGGTCAAGCTATCAACCATTTATATAAGAGCCCAGTCGTGGTAATTCTCATTCAGCTTCTCTTTCATTAGTCCTTGATGATGCTTGTATACGTAAAAGGTAAAGGTAAAGGACACCTGGATGGTTAAGTCTAGTCAAAGGCAACTATGGGGTTGCGGCGCTCATCTCGCTTTCAGGCTGAGGGAGCCAGCGTTTGTCCACAGACAGCTTTCCATGTCATGTGGCCAGCAGGACTAAACTGCTTCTGGTGCAATGGAACACTGTGACGGAAACCAGAGTGCACAGAAACACTGTTTACCTTCCCAGTGCAGTGGTACCTATTTATCTACTTGCACTGGCATGCTTTCAAACTGCTATGTTGGCAGGAGCAGGGACAGAGCAATGGGAGCTCACCCTGTCACGGGGATTTGAACCGCAGACCTTCTGATTGGCAGGCCCAAGAGGCTCAGTGATTTAAACCACAGCGCCACCAGTGTCACATGCTTTGGGCTAGTGAACTGCTGTCCCACTGTCTCTTCTGTTAAATGCTTGAACAAATAGTTGTGTACCCCAATGCATGCCACATACTCTGAGGAAGTGAGCAAAAAGGAGCTGCAAAACCTGAGGACATGTATGAAATGGATTCATGCAAGATCAGAAACAGCCTCCCTCCAGACAAGAACATAACTCAGTTGGTTAGAGCATGGTGTGGATAACACCAAGGTTGCAGGTTTGATCCCCATATGGGACAGCTGCATATTCCTGCGTCGCCAGGGGTTGGATAGATGATCCTCACAGTGATGTGAGTGTCAAACACCTGGCATCATTATGTCCCACCCACCTTAAACTTGGTCCATGGTGGTGGTGGGGAGATAAGGGTCTGGTCCACCAGGTAGACTCAGTTCCTCACCCTTCTGCTAAATGTTCATCATTCACATCTCTTCACCATTAACTCCATCACGGTATGGATGATCAATCTGAATTTTCCCACATCTTATTTGTTTAACAACCAGATGGCTGATAAATTGAAAAGCTGCCAAGAAATACAAATGTTATATTGTTAATTCAGTTGGATAACATCCTAGACTACACTCTTGAAAACTGTTTCATGCTTATCTTCGAGAACCAGACAGGACAATTTCTCGCAAAGCAAAAATTTCCTGGCTTGCATGGTTTCTATAAATGAGCAGGGATGTCTCCAAGCCTAGGAGAAAATTAATAAAGGAACAAGGAACAAGGAAATCATTACGAGCATCATGTTTTCCTTTCAAATAAAGCCCCTAACTTCCATTATGCTTTTCTATTGGAGGGAGGGGGTAAATCACAATTTTATTGCAAGCTT
>NC_138133.1:34602245-34694745 GCF_964188305.1 Podarcis bocagei
ATAGTGACTGGAATTTAAATGAATATATTTTAAAAGACTATTTTAAACCCCTGCAATACTTTGTAGCACATTATCTTTCTCATCTTCCTGTCAGTGCAACAATAGCTCTCATGGCAGCCAAATGATTATACTATTAAACATATAAAGCTTACTTATTATTGATTCTTTACAATACTTTTATAACAATTATTATAGGATTTTGCTTTCGGGGGGGCAACATGGCAATTCATCTTCAAATACAGTATTTTATTTCAGCTTGAACATGCAGAGGTAGTTTCACATGTGCATGCAAACTCCTTTTCTTCTAATTAAAGTAGATCAAGAGTAAACAATGTGGTGCCTTCCAGATGTTTATTATTATTTATTTTACAAGATAAAATGAAGATAAAATAAAAATACAGATTTTAAAAAGAATTAAAACCATTTCTACAACCTCTAAAACCAATAAAATAATTCCTACAACACACACACACACACACACACACACACACACATGTATGTATGTGAGACTCAAGGAATGCTCTCTTAAAAACATCTTCAGTAGGTACCTAAACATCATGACACAGCTAATTTCAGCTGGTAATTAGTTCCCAAGGGATGAGCTGCAACACTAAAAGTCAACAATATTCTTGAAACTACTACTCACAAACCTGATTAGGACTGGGGCCCTGATAATTGGAGGGTCCCCAGACTGGTTGGATGGGAGGTTGCTCTGGTTGTGGTAGCACTCCTTCTGAAAGAGTGGGTATGCAGCTTGGGTTTACTTCTGGAGCCATTGCTGTCACCTGAGGCTCAGGTGGTCTCAGTGGCACGGAGTGCCTTCCATCAGCTTTGGCTGGTGGACCAGCTGCGCCTCTATCTGGACAGGGAAAGCCCAATGGCTGTCATCTATGCTCTGGTAACCTCTAGGTTAGATTACTGCAACGCTTTCTACATGGGGCTGGCTCTGAAGACGGTTCACAAACTTCAGCTGATGCAGAATTCAGCAACCAACCCTGGCCCAACTGCACTGGCTGCCAATTATGTTTCTGAGGCTAATTCAAAGTGCTGGTTTTGACCTTTTAAGCTTTAAATGTCTCAGGACCGCAATACCTCAAGGACCATCTCGCCCAATATGAACCAATCCAGACCCTCAGATCATCACTTGAGGCTCTTCTTTCTGTGCCTCCCCCATGAGACATCCAAAGGGTGGCAACATGAGAATGGGCCTTTTCTGCAGTGGCTCCCTGCTTGTGGAATTCTCTCCCCTGGAAAGTTGGCCTGGCACCCTTGTTTCATGTCTTTATGTGCCAGGCAAAAACATCCTGCTTCTTCCAGGCCTTTAGCTAATTAAACAATCTGTGACCTTTTAAACTATGTGGGAGAGTATTGTTTTTGAAGCTCAATATCAAAAAAACCAAGATCATGGCCACTGGTCCCATCACCTCCTGGCACATAGAAGGGGAAGAAATGGAGGCAGTGAGAGATTTTACTTTCTTGGGTTCCATGATCACTGCAGATGGTGGCAGCAGTCACGAAATTAAAAGACGCCTGCTTCTTGGGAGAAAAGCAATGACAAACCTAGACAGCATCTTAAAAAGCAGAGACATCACCTTGCCAACAAAGGTCCGTGTAGTAAAAGCTATGGTTTTCCCAGTAGTGATGTATGGAAGTGAGAGCTGGACCATAAAGAAGGCTGATCGCCGAAGAATTGAAATCTATCCATTCTTAAGGAAATCAGCCCTGTGTGCTCACTGGAAGGACAGATCCTGAAGCTGAGGCTCCAATACTTTGGCCACCTCATGAGAAGAGAAGACTCCCTGGAAAAGACCAGAAAAGATGGAGGGCGCAAGGAGAAGGGGACGACAGAGGACCAGATGGTTGGACAGTGTTCTCAAAGCTACCAACATGAGTTTGACCAAACTGCGGGAGGCAGTGGAAGACAGGAGTGCCTGGCGTGCTCTGGTCCATGGGGTCACGAAGAGTCGGACATGACTAAATGACTAAACAACAACAACATGTTATGTATTTTTGTGTGGTGTATACTTGTATTTTGTTCCTATGATCCTCGGATAAAGGGTAGTCTAGAAATGTAATAAATAATAATAAATAAATAATCTCCAACCATTGGTCTTGCTGGCTGAGACTGATGTCTAACACATGGAGAACATCATGCAGAAATATTACTCAGGTCATCTGAAGGGGCCCTCCTGCTTCTACCTCACATTGCTGAGATTTGATCTGCAGATATTTAACAAAGTAGTAACTGGTATTCTTCCTCCTGAAATTAGACATGGGCTGGTGATCTTCAGTTCCCAGCACATATTGCAAGACTTTTTTTTCCTCTTACACAATTCTTTCCAGAATAGCTATGTTAAGCCATGTATTATTTTTGTCAAAGCATAATCTCAATATTATGTTTTATGTTGCTTTATTAGGTCTGCAAACGAGACATAATGGCTGGCAACAGCAACCCCACTGTGTGGGAATCCCTGGCTCACATAGAAGCTCCTACAGACATGGAAATTATTCATTACTTATACTTTTTAAAACATATCTATACTAGTTACCTTAATCACTTCAGAAACTGCAACTACATCATGTGCCCACAACCATAAAATAAAATGTTAATGTTAGCTGGCTCTTGCATACTGCGGGAGCTGACAGAATGTCAAGGTAGCCCAGTGTTTTTCAACCACTGTTCCGCGGCACACTAGTGTGCCGCGAGATGTTGCCTGGTGTGCCGTGGGGAAAATTGAAAAATTTGAAAGATTAAAAAAAAAAGTCAAATTTTCGCCCACTAGGCGGGCGCCGGACTGTGTCCACCCTATTTTCCATCCGTCCTGGGTGGGGATCAGATCGGATGGGATCGGATGAGAGCAGACAGGCGGTCCGCTCTCATCCGATTCCCCATAGAGAGCAGCGGGGCTCTGACATCTCCCTCTCCGCACACAGTGCGGAGACGGAGCTGTCATCCGCCGGCTCAGCGGGAATCAGCGGATCAATCCCCGCTGAGCAGAGTACGGTCCGCAACGTTCGATTCCAGGCAGAATATCAGCTTTGTGTTCAGCCAAACAGGCCCAGGTTGCGGACTGAATAAAGTATTTTATAATTTTTCATATTTCTGTTTACTTACTATTTCATAATAAAGTAATTATAAAATACTTTCTTTGTGTTTATTTGATTCCTATTCAAGAGAATTACTTTATATATAGTCAATATAGGCACAGAGTTAAATTTTTTAACATTTTCTAATGGTGGTGTGCCTCGTGATTTTTTTCATGAAACAAGTGTGCCTTTGCCCAAAAAAGGTTGAAAAACACTGAGGTAGCCTAAAATGACAGCATTTAATATATGCAAGAGAAGGTGCGAAAGTTGAAGAGGAAGCATAAATGAATATTTTTAAAGTATCTCTTGTGTGGTGTAATCTATGAAACTGAGGGACACCTTTCCAGCTCAAATATATTCTTGATCTACTATTGCAAAGTTTAAGCAGGCAAGAATTGTGAATTAACCATTCATTTTACATGAAGAAGAATGTGCCTAAATGCTAGTCAAAACACAAAAATTGGGTAACATATTTCGTACAGCCCAATTATCAAAGCTCTGTGTCTGCACATGTCACAGGGAAATAAACAGGGCTTGCAGTTGAAGAATTGTTTGACTGAGGCAACCTTATTCAGTTAATTCAGTTAATTTCCCTTTAGGCTAATTAACAGCTATATATGACCTTTAGCTGTGGCAGATTCCAATCTTACCCAATGAACCAAGTTTTAAGAAATATCTATCCAAATAGGATTGATTACTGATTCATGCATTATGAAGAGCACAATTCAATGCCATTTTAAAGACTGGAATAACGCCCCATAATAAGCTGATTAGACTACAAATGAGATCTTATCCACACAGCCATCACCCTATAATAATGCTGATGTTGCCTTATCTACATTAATCTAAAATTTAAAACCAAATATATCATTTTAGACTGATACTGAAACCTTGCAAAAACTTATGTTCATATCATTTGAATTAAAAGCATATTAAATGGATTCATTAGAAAATTCTCCTCTTTGCCTTGCATTTTCCCGACAATGTCTACATCCTTAGGCTACAAAACAATTTTTATAATTGGTGCAATAAATCACAAAGCATTGACTTAAAGTTAAGAAAAATTGTTGCCTGGGTGATTAAAATACGAAAACAAAATAAATCCTTTTCTAAATTATACGATATCCATACACTTCTTGTTTACACAGGTATGAGTACAGAATTGAGCAATGGCATACTTATATATGAAATCATTATTTATTTAGATGGTTTTACACTTGAAACGTGCTATGGAATTTTTTCTTTGATTTTTCCATACCATAACATAGACATTTTAAATAAGCTCTGCCCTGTGATTAGGGGACACAGATTCAGAATAACTCACTACAGTCACAATTCACACCACAATAATAAGAGAAGATGTTTCTGGCCCCTGTTAACTGGCTATATGGGTTTAGAAAAATATAGGTGCATACTACTGATTCCAAACTTATAGGACTCAAGAATGAACACTTTGAGGAAGCTATAGGAAGCTACAGGAAGTATAAGGAGAATGTAAATCCTGCACAATTAATCAACTATTAAACACAGCTTTCTAAAGTTAACCTTTTCCATACACATGCAACAGGCTAGAAATAAGTTTGAGGGACTAGGTAAACAGGGCTGAAAAGGAACATGTATGGAACAATTCTTCAAACATGTTGTCAGTTTGGGTACCATTTTCTGAAGCAATTCCAATTTATATTGCAAACTTAAACTGGCAACTTTCAATTACTGGATTTGGTTATTAACAGATCCTAAGACTTTACCAATAATTTATAATAAGAAACTGCAACTCACTTTCCCCACATTTATTCTCTTGATCAGCATTTCTAAAGCACACTTTTGCTTACAAAGATAAGATATATAATAATGAAAATAAGAAAAACAACTCATGACTCCAAAATTAGGCAAAACAACAAAAAGCCAAAAGAAATAATTTAGATATAAATAAGGTAACTGAATTCCACTGAATACGGATTCTGATTTCATATACTATTCCTTCTTGATGAAACAAATCAGAGCTGGGATAGCTCAGTACATCATGAGACTCATAATAGCAGGGTCATGGGCTTGAGCCACACATTGGGCAAAAGATTCCTACAATGCAGGGGGACAAACTAGATGACCCTTGTGGTCCCTTCAACTCTACAATTCTATGATTTTATTATTCTATGAAAACTGCTAAACAACCATCTGACAATAGTCTCAGATGTAAATCTCTGTGCCTTAAGATAAAACTATTCACTCATAATAACTACCAGGAGAGACAGAACCATTCATTTTCAACGACACCCATGAATACCTTCGCTGAGTTTTCAGAATTTACTAAGGAACTGATTAAAACATGAATTACAGCTTCCCCACCCAAGTCTGCATGCACAAGACAATTTTCTACTGTTGCCTCCGCACCATCAGCAGCTCTCACATGAGCAGAGAGCTTGCAGAAGTATTGCTAAGTAGGGACCTAACAAAATTTGTAAGATACTAATTAGATCAATTCCATAATCTTCACTATTGCATGTAACATATAGTGGTTATTTGATACTGGTTATATTGAACAGTAACTGAGAGATACTATGCACACCAATAATCTCTGTTTTACCAATTATTTTTCTGAGTGATGGCTTCAGCTCTATTGAGGTCAGGCAAGACTCTACAGCATCCTGGACAGCTCCTTGCGGAGCTCAGGCTGAATACTCCATAACTGAGGCATGGGAGGAAAGAGCTGTAGTACAGAACCTAAATGCTGTTTTAGACTTAGATAGGAGGTGCAGCACCCAGCTTCACCTTCCATGAGAGGAGCCCTTTCAATTATAGGCACACAGCCCACTTTAGGAGTAGTTGACTCAAATGGCATGGCAGTCTCCGACAGACACTATGGGTAGGACTCACCTAACAAATCCCATCAGCAGAAGCCCTGTGCAAGGACTTCCCCTTGAAACTGCCTCGTGGAGGTTGAGAGAACCCTGAAGCAGTACACAGGGGAAGAAGGAGAATAGTTCCATCTGAATCGCTTGTGCTGATCAAAATATTTAATGCAGTGTGACTTTGAATTCCTCCCTATGGATCCACTAGGGCTTCTGAGCAGAAGTCAGAGCAGGCCAATGTGACTTCCTTAGGCTGGAGAGGTAGCAGCACAACTGGGCTCCTCTTGCTTCTCATTTAGTATGTACATCCCTGTTATATGCCAAATCCCTGGCCTCATCCCCCTGAAGATGGGAAATCCAATCCCAGCATCGCAAGAGGGACAACTTTTTGTGCATTCTCATTTGGGGACATCATTTCTCTCCCTTCAAAGTGAAAGAAGAAAACAAGAAATGAAAGACTTCTACCTGGATGGTGGAGTTTTCACACTAATAAGAAACTGCAGAAATGAAGCGAAAATGAATTAAATAATTATACTGCTTTATACATTTTATATACAGTGGTACCTCGGGTTACATATGCTTCAGGTTACATACGCTTCAGGCTACAGACTCCGCTAACCCAAAAATATTACCTCGGGTTAAGAACTTTGCTTCAGGATGAGAACAGAAATCGTGCAGCGGCGGCACAACGGCAGCAGGAGGCCCCATTAGCTAAAGTGGTGCTTCAGGTTAAGAACAGTTTCAGGTTAAGAACAGACCTCCAGAACGAATTAAGTACTTAACCCGAGGTACCACTGTATACATACAAGTGAAAGCTTGATGTTACCTGTTTTTTTCCTATGCTGAATGAGAAAACCACACATTTTTAAGAACTGGTTTAAACTTTTCCCCTAAAACTATGATGCATCCCAGCTGTTCTAATTATGATTGTTTTTTCAGCATTTAACATTTTGCCTCTTTACTGCTGCCTGAAATTATAAGTTTATTTATGTTCACATTTCAGCTGAAGAAACACAACTTTTAATTGTTAACAGATGTAATATCAAAGTATGCTGATTATGTAAATGAAGGCGGGGCGTGTGTTGTCATAATCCTAAAAGCTGCATCACAACTTGTCTATGTGCTACTAATTTACTTGTTTGTTTGTTCCATTTAATCCTTTCTTGATGGCACTCTGTAGCAACACTTGAAAATTATTTTTAGAATAGCTGTTAAATTACAAAGCAACAACCCTTTTTAACCCATACGACCCTAGCTTCCTTATTCTCTTCATCGTGCAGATTTCTTTTATGAAAGCACAATTATAAATAAGGATTTAGTGCAGGATGTTACAGATCCCAAAGAGTCAGCTATTGATAAAATTGCATGGTATAACAGATAATGCCTTTTGGTTATAGATTATCCTATTGTTTATCCACTTCAATGTGTGAGAAGACTTGAAAAATGAATTACTTTTGACCTAGAATTTATTGTTTCTGGAAGAAGTTTTAATTTCACATCAATGCATCAGAGGGAAAATAATTGTGCACACCATAGATGTGCTGATTGTGTTTTGTGCTATTTTAAAATGCAGTTACACAGATTAAAATAATAATAGGGCACTCTAATTCACATAATGGCACATATCACCTGTCTTTTTGTCAATGACACATTTAAAAGCATCTTTTTATTAGAAACACAAATCAATACACTCAAGGGATTGCAATAACTACCCTAGGCAATTTGTATTATCATTTCCTTCTTTATGTTCTGACTCTTAAGTAACTTATTATTATGAATGGCATGAAAATGGCAACCTGTCACAATTGATTTTTTAAGACCAAGGGTTTTGTTCCCCTTCATTCCTTCCTTCTTTTGATATAACTATCTTCCTACGAAATAAAGGTTCAATTTATAAAAGGCAATCTCAAGTTTCAGCTCATGATAGCTGAAATGTCTTTTTAATGGTCCTTAGAAAGATTATTACCTGGGATTAGCAGCTATCTGCATAGTTTTGACTGTAATTTCCCTCCTCCAACCAGGCAGGATACAAAAATAATTAATCAATTAATTATGAAAGAATGAATGAATTAATGAATCTGAAAAGCAGATCTTAACACGACAGGCAGGTTGATGCAGGATAACGTGGTATTTTTGGTACCCCGGCACCAAGACATTTAGGACTTTAATACAGGGATGGATGACATATTTTGGCCTGAGAGGTGTATTCACCCTTGGCCAATCCTCTGGGGACTGCATGCCAGCAGTGGGTGTGGCCATCCTACAAATCCACATGTGAACACCAAAACAGCCCCACACACTCCTTTAGCAGATGCGCTAAACAAGGTTACTGATCTGATAATCGAATAAGGGGCAATTTGTACCTCCTAGCCCAGCACTGCACCCATTTTAACTTTTTATCCTTTTTTTATTACCACCAAAATTAGTAGGGTCTTGGACACCAGGAAAATTAATGGTATTAAAGAGCTAAGAGGTCTAGGAGGAAACAACAGTTTGCACTCACTTAGGTTTACCAGAGAGGGGCAAGTCAGTTTCAGTGCTAAACACAAGCAATAAGCCAGACTGAAATAGGATTAGATTCTAGTCGTGGGCTTAGCACTGATAATTTATTATCCCCCAAAGGCCTAGAACTGACAAAATACCACTATCTAGAATACCAAAACCTGTGTAATCATCAATGAGCTGAATTCAGAAAGAAATCTTCTCAATTAAAAATTAAAAAATGGGCGGGAGGGAGCTAATGAAGCATTAGCAGGCTGAGAAAACTCACTCTACGAGCAGGTGTATTTCACGGACGCTCGAAATGTTTTCCCGAAACAACAATTTTCAAACACAAAAGCTAACCTCAAAAAAATTAAGCACCACACTAATCATAACTGAACAGCATCTTATAACCTCAGCAATGCTTCTTCCCCACTGTTTGGGCCTTACACCTCTCCTCACTACTTCTAATGGGTCCACAACTCAACTGAGTCCTGCAAGGCTTGTTTATTTTATGCTAGTAAGTCACTGACTCGTGATGTCCTATGTCCCCCTTAAGAGACCCACTCCAACTTGAGAAACACTGCAATAAAGGCCATAACTGAATACCATTTGGATGAAATCCAATGTTAATCACACTCAATGCCAGACCCATTGAAGCCAATGAAATTAAGACCATTAATTTCAGTGAGTGTACACTGAGTAAGTCTTAGCTGGAGATCACCCTTTATCTGAATTTTCACCACACACATAATAATATACATTCCCCAGGTTTTAAGCATGCCACCTTTATGCACTGCCCAAAATAATTATGAGTAACAAGAAGTAATTTAAAAACTGACCAATGAAACACCAAAATGATGAAATGGAAGCATGTTCCATTGCCGGAAAAGCTAATCTAGTACAGTACTGTAAAGCACAGATGGGAAACTATTTTCAATAGAAATAAATACAATAAGCAAAATTTAGGACAAGTAATCAGGTGTACCGGCTGAATTGGTGGAGAATCCTAATATATGAATTTAATCCTCTCTTTAGCATGAAAAACAAATACATAGGAAAGGTAAAGATTTTCAGAATTTTAAAGGCATTTAGTCCAGCACTCTTTCTAATCAAACCAGCCTACCTTATTCTTTGGATTGGAGGTGTTCATTACACTCCGAGTCTCTTTTCCGGTATAAATAACAACACCAATTACTGTTCCTGCAATAAATAAAACAAAGAAAACTGTTTATAAGAAAACTTTAACATTTGGGAAATAAAATGTTAAAAATGGTAATATAATTATTCATGCAGCTATCATAAAAATAGAAACTTTCATCTTAGATTTAGATTTAGATTTAGATAAATTTATTGTCATTGTCCGTATATACACAGTATACACAACAATGAAAATCCAACACCCACCCAAAGACCGGGTTCACATATACATTTGCACGTATCTCCGACACTCTCATCCTATTCAGACATAATCTATAAAACATAACATAATCCAGAATATAACATGACCTATTAAGGCATAACATAACCTAAAACCTAAAACATAACCTAAAACCTATCTCATTCCTTCCTACTCTCTGCTTGCTAAACCTTGCAACTGGCCCTGAGACCATTATTTAGTGCAATCAGAGATCTTGGATAGAAACTATTCAGAAGGCGTGTGGTTCGTGTTTTCATTGTCCTATATCTTCTGCCCGAAGGCAATAGTTCAAAGAAGTTGTGAGCAGGATGGGTGGGATCTCTCAGGATATTATATGACTTCTTCAAAATGCGAGACGTGAAGATCTCATCCAGGGTTGGTAGTCGGAGCCCAATAACATTCTGGGCAATTTTAATTGTTCTCTGTAAAGCTTTTTTATCCGTTTCAGAGCTGCTCCCATACCACGATAATATACTATAGGTTAAGACACTCTCAATGGTACTATGATAATAGGACAGAAGTAGGTGCTGGGATAGATTCAGTCCCCTGAGCATTCTCAGGAAATACAACCTCCCCTGCACCTTCCTCACAACCATATTAGTATTGTTGATGTAGAAAACTACTACAGTGGTGCCCCGCAAAACGAATGCCTCGCAAGACGGAAAACCCGCTAGACGAAAGGGTTTTCCGTTTTTGAGCTGCTTCGCAAGACAATTTTCCCTATGGGCTTTTTCGCTCCCCCCCTTTTTCTAAGCCGCTAATAGCCTTTTAGCCGCTAATCCGCTAAGCCTTTAATAGCCGCTAAGCCTTTAATAGCCGCTAAACCACTAATAGCGCTAATCCGCTAATCCGCTAATAGGGTTGCTTCGCAAGACGAAAAAAACGCTAGACGAAGAGACTCGCGGAACGGATTAATTTCGTCTTGCGAGGCACCACTGTACGGTGGTACCTCGGGTTAAGTACTTACAGTGGTACCTCGGGTTACATACACTTCAGGTTACATACGCTTCAGGTTACAGACGCCACTAACCCAGAAATAGTACCTCGGGTTAAGAACTTTGCTTCAGGATGAGAACAGAAATTGCACGGCGGTGGCACGGCAGGCCCCATTAGCTAAAGTGGTGCTTCAGGTTAAGAGCAGTTTCAGGTTAAGAACTGACCTCCGGAACGAATTAAGTACGTAACCAGAGGTACCACTGTACCAGAGATCTGTTCTTAACCTGAAACTTCTTAACCTGAAGCACCACTTTAGCTAATGGGGCCTCCCGCTGCTACTGCACCACCGGAGCACAATTTCTGTTCTCATCCTGAAGCAAAGTTCTTAACCCGAGGTACTATTTCTGGGTTAGCAGAGTCTGTAACCTGAAGTGTATGTAACCTGAAGCGTATGTAACCCGAGGTACCACTGTACAATAAAATATTGTGGGCTCGTTCACATCTTTTATCTGCCTATGTAATGACCCGTCTGGTCATTTGACAACCCTTGTGTATCTAACATAACGACTATTTGAGGGTAGTTAATAGTATGGAGTGACTTCACGTAAATATTTTTCAACTTTCCACTAGGCTATACAGTGCCCACCCCACTTACACGTGCATTGCATTCCAGGTCACCACACGCATAATTTCATATGTGAAATAGCATAAAGTCTAAATGCCTATTTTCCCCTGCTTTCCAGTTGTCTCTCCCACTCTCTCTCCACATCAATAAAGCATGCATTGTTTACCTGAGGCAACAACTGTGCTTGCCCATAATGTATTTTCTATGCTTAGGCTTTCATGAACTGTTGGGTCGCTGTCTTCCTGTTAAAAACAAAGCCAACTTGTAAAACTATTTTTCAATAATACTGTATAATCATACATACATGCATGTATGGGGAAATATTGCCTCTAACAATATTGTATACGCACACATTCATAATGGACTAGCATTTAAAGATCATTAGGATTTTTATATGGTAATAAATGTCAGATAAAATTGTGAGAAAATTATAATAAATATTTTTTTCAAAATATACACAATTGTTTAGAATTAAATATTGCATCTAGAATTTAATTGATTTAAGTGGTTAACTTAAAACAATTTGGTCTCACTGATGTGAATCAAGTGAATTTCATTGGGATGGACTGAGCAATCCAAACCACCACATCTGTTGGCAGGGAGGGGTTTGACTGAATCATTATATATCCCCCTTACTAAAAAGGGGCCCATGGTGGCAGAAAACCCCACCACTTGCATGGAGGGCAGAGAGCAATGGGAATAATGCTCAACAAAAAGCTCCTCCTTCAGTCTTCTCTCATCTCCACCCACGGATTACCTGTCCCAGTACCTGCAACTCCGCTCAGCAAATACACTAAACCAATACATGTATGCCTTGCGAAAAACTCGAAATAGAGCCTGGAGCAACAGCACCCGTGCTCACTTGGGCCAAAGTCCCAGAATGACACAGAGGTAATGGGACATTAGTCAGCAGTTTAGGGTAAAGGCAAAGGACCCCTAGATAGTTAAGTCCAGTCAAAGGCGACTATGGGGTGCAGTGCTCATCTTGCTTCAGGCCGAGAGAGCCGGCGTTTGTCCACAGACAGCTTCCCGGGTCATGTGACCAGCATGACTAAACCGCTTCTGGCTCATGGAGAACTGTGACAAGTGCCAGAGCTCACAGAAACGGTGTTTACCTTCCCGCTACAACGGTACCTATTTATCTACTTGCACTGGCGTGCTTTCGAACTACTAGCTTGGCAGAAGCTGGGACAGAGCAACGGGAGCTCACCCTGTTGCGCGGATTAGAACTGCCAACCTTCCGATCGGCAAGCCCAAAAGGCTCAGGGGTTTAGGCCACAGTGCCACCCGCATCCCTTGAGGATGTTTAGGAGTGCTTTTGGAGCCATCTTTCTGAATGAAGGGCCAGGCGACCTCTGCAGTAAAGGGTGCCTATCAGCAGCTTTGGACGGTATGTCAACTTCCTGCCCTGGGCTCTTTTGGTAGGAAGGACAGGATATAAATTCAGTAATTGTTCCTTTTCCTGGACAGAAATAGCTTGGCCACTGTGAACTCATGTTTAGACCCGAATTTGGAGAATGCTGTGATGAGTGGTGATGACTGTTTTTTTTCACTGGATCCGTACCACATCACTGCTAAGATATCTTAGCAGTGCCTATTAGCCACCTTAGCAGACTGCCTATTAGTCACCAAGCCAATTTTAATATATTTTTGCTTACATATAAAGTTCTAAACAACTCTGGACTTGCAAATGTCACTCTGTATTAATTTCTAGGTGATACATTGCATAACCCTCATATTTATGGTTGCTAAATTCCTTCTGAGAAGTGTGGAATAGCAGCTTAACTGGTCATTCTCTTTCTTGAAAACAGTAAAATACAGCTCGAGAATTTCAGAGCTAACTTGCATTAAATATTATTTTCTTTTAATATATTACATGCTTGAGACAAAGTGATATAGTAATAATACTTACCCGTGTAAAGGTACCTTCAAAGCTGTGAATATCCATTTGTGGCTTCTGAGCATAAACATATGCATTGATTGAAAAAAGATCCTAGAACAGATAATTTTGAAATATCCATGTATCAAAATGCCACTAATACCGTCAGCAATAAGGCTAATTGGTTAATTGGGACTTGGGTATTGTTACGGATGTTGGAGAGCTGTTGGTTTTTTTGCATATTTATTTTAGATTTTGTTGTGGTTTATGTGTAAATTATTCAGTATGTCTTTGTATTTTTTGATGTTTAATGTAGTTTATGACTACATTTGTTATGTTGTAGCTATGTATTTTTTTTTTCATGCCGTAAGCCACCTTGAGCATGGTTTGAACTGTGGAAAGGCGGCATACAAATAAAATTATGTATGTAATTGGTTATATCAAATGGTGTTTCTCAGGAGATGGAAGGGCTTTTGAAGAGGCATATGTCAGTGGAACGGGGAGACTACAACAAAGGGTCCCTCAAGCCTTGAGAGGAGACTGCAGCGCTGCAGAGAGAGAATCCCACTTCCACTAATGGATATATTCACTGGCTTAAAGAGAATCATATCAGTTGGACAGAGACAATTCAATATTCTTCCCCATAGGTATCTTATAGGGATCAGTACTGCCCTGTTGCTCTCTTCCCTCTCCATCTCACTGTACATGCGCAGAAGCAGCATACCACAACATTACAATTTATAGCACAAAATTTCCCTATCTGTGTACTAGACATTACTTGAGATTATGCACTGGGAAATGATTATTTGTTGGGCATTTATTTTTTTCTTGGGCTAAAACCAATACTTAATTAATTGCTCACAGATAAAGGTATATTAAAAAGTGTTTAACAGCACATGCCTAGACCTTAATCCCTATCAACCTTTTTTTAAAAAAATATTTTCACAGATGGAGATCAAAAGGTAAATGACAATCTTGAAATACTAACTGATGCATATACATAGTCTAGTTTGCTTCTGCTTTCTAAACTCAAGTACAAGAAATAAAATGCCACTAGAGATATAATATGCATATTTTTCCTCTTCAAAATACCTGCAAGTCACAGTTTTATAGAGGAAAGCAGCAATTTATACAGGCATTTGTTTTGAATACCTGTACAATATAGAGTAAAATAATAATACATTCTCGCACCCATATACAAAATGTTTACAAAATGAGACTCAGATTCCACTGGCTCACAGTAGTTTCTCACTTCCTGGTCTCCCTTGGTGCATATGTTGTTTATGGAATTTTCCCTGGCCATATGGTGATCTTATCCACCTTTGTAATTCCTGTGGTTATTCAGTTATATATCCTCAGCGTCATCTAGGGATCTTGAACATTTCCACACTGAGGTGTGTATCTCAGGCACAGTAGTTCTTATATTATGATGTTATAATTATTTGTGGGAGATGCTGTTGTGAATTTGTATATCAGTATCTTTCATTACTGTCTATTATTGCCAAATATCCCCCCCCCTTTTTTTTTAAACCCAGAAACCAATCTACTCGGATTAATGTATTCAACTAACATCACATACAGTGGCACCCACTGGAATCACAACTACAACTCTGGCATGTTTTCCTGTAACACTTTGTTTCACAGGGAGAAATGGGCAAGGAGTATATGTATGGGGGAATATAGTTTTGCATTCACTTTGTTGAAAAACCAGTAAAATTATATTTAAAAGGATGTATTCAAATTTCTCCTCATTGCATAAGCAAACAATATGGAGAATGTTTCACTTTCCAAGTGGCTGTATGTCCACCACAGTAAATGGCCACTGACTGCATCCTTTGCTCCAGGCAAGTAGTAATTTGAACATAGGAACCAGTTTCAATGCATAGAAGTCCCCACTGCACATGATTAATCTTCATAATAAAAAAAAAGAGTGCTAATCCAAAGCGCAACAATTGAAATGTAAGGTGCATAGCCTTATGTTGTGTTTGTGAGCATGAAAACACCCCTTTCGTAGTTGGGGGGCCTCAAGTGCAGACAGTTCCTGCCTCCCCATCATCCTTTTAGCTGTGTGAGTTGAAAAAGCATAGCTATGCTCAGGGATGTTTGGATCAGGTGTACATGTGGTTATTTGAAAAGTATCAGCAGTAAAAACTAAGCACTTGTAAACACACACATTTTCTATCAGGCATAACTGTTAGATTAAAATGTGATTATGACTATTAAATATAGTTCTCTATATACATTTTTAAAGAAAAGCAAGCAAAAGTTCCTAACACAATCAACAAGTAAATTTATCAGGATGTTTCCATTTAGTTTTAAAAGACTGCAACTCTAACCATAGCTTCTTCTTCACATTCTGCTGAATTATTTATGCTTGCTCATATATTTTATTCATATTTTAAGAGAGCAAATCAGATTTCAACATCTTCCATTACAAATCATCTGTTTTTATGCTAAATCATCAACCATTTATTGTAAGCTTTCACACAAACTTCCATTCAGTGCATTTTTGTTCTTCTAAGTTAGTTTTCATCAGCCTCTTGAGAAATAATTCATATGAAACTAATACACATGTGGTGTCCTATATCTTCATCATTCAGTTCTTCTCAATCTGTTATCACCTACAATTTAGATAATCCAGGCTATTATGTGCTTTATTGTGCACAGAAAAATAAGAGTCTCAGTACAGCAGAAAACTAATACCACACACATACTTGTAATACAAAAAAAACTATTAATGAAGTGAGCCAAGCACGAAAGTTTTTTTTTTACTTTACATACTCTCATGCTTTGCAGAAATGGTTAAGCTGTGAACAAACGAGATCACTTTAACATTTGCCGTTTTCCTTGAAACAGCATAGCCATCACATCTAAATTGTCAAAAGCAAGGAAAGAGCTAGTTATATATCATGAAAAAATGATATACCCAAAGCCTCCATGACAAACTTCAAAATTAGAGAGAGTAAATGTTTATTGTTGATTCTATACCTCTGTCACCATGCAATTTATTTTAAAACTAAGACTAAAACAATAATGTTTCTAAACTTATTGATTCTCATACACTGTCACTTATGTTTTTTAGACAAGAGAAAATTAAGACCATTTGAATTGGCAAATGTAAGTTAAAAGTAAGGGGACTTACAACACATTGTATCATGGAAATATAAGATTTAAACAATTATTAGAGAGAGGTTGTTTAGCTGAACATCTCCGTCTAACTTACAGGGAAGCATTTTGTAAGGATGCATCTAATTGTTTGCATAAGTCATGAAAGAACTAAATGATGGCACAATAATGACAATGTTTTCCTCTACAGTTCACAATAATAATTTAGAAATCACTCTAGAGTTATCAATAATGTAGAAAAACCTCCTCTATTAGGTCAAGGGCAACATTTGTTCACCTTACTTAAAGATCATTAAAATACATCCTTAATCATAACATGGAGTTCATTACAAATAAAATTGCCTCTGGTTCAATAAAACTAATTAAATGTAAATGGTATTGTTTACTGCTGTATGGATCTTTTGATATAAATCAGCAAGTCACCATTTATTGAAAATTACAGTGACCTCATTGCTGCTAATAAATTTCCGTGATCATTTAAGCCAGAGAAGAATATCCCAGAATGTGCACAGTGCAGAAAGACACTATCCCACATATGACTATGAAACCAAGAAACCTAACCTGGGTGTTACAGTTCTTACAGCTCAGCCATCATTAAATGACTTGTTGAAATTTTAATTCTCTGATCACATTAAGTGGTTTTGGAAGACAACAAAATCTGTACTGATCATCTTTGGTGGTGTCATCTGTTCTTTAAGAAAGCTCTAAAGGTTTACCGGTTTATTTATTCTGGGTGTCACTGTGGATAAGGTTACAGTCCTACATTGATGATGGAACTGACAGCCCATGACAACACAAGATACAATCCTTTACATCGGATAACTACAGAAATCAAAATGAGTGACAGTTATGGACAGTGTATGTTAACTACATGACTATATTGCTTAGTCTACATCTATGCATGCTCTGTTTCTTTTCCTTTAACTACTACTTTAAATATTAAAAGGAGTGCAATTTCCCAATACTTTTAGGGCGCATGTAGCTGTATCCTTTTTTTACGTGAATTGTGACTACTTAGAACTAGTCTTGTTTAACCCATTTATTCAATGAAAGCTTGACTTTTAAAAGATTTATGTTCTCTATATTAGTAACCTCATATGTTATCCCAGAGGTCAGGGCTGAATCCTTGTTAGTGGCATTAAGAATGTACCGGAGTCCAAATTAAACCCTGTTGCTGAGGGTTAAACATTTCCTGAAAGTTAAGTTTTCTGACTTGGAAAACCCACTTCCTAATTTTGATCACTTCTCCATTAAGGGGTGGGGGCACTCTCTGTCCTCAGAATCATGTGTAAGCATTTGGAATTGGTTAGTCAAGTGCTTCCCTAAGGACTAGGTCACTGGAGTTGTTGAGGCACAGAATTAAATAAGCTTTATCTTGTATAAAGGAGGACATGTGTACTCAAAAAGCTCTCGGACATCTATACTTTTGCTTGCTATTTCCGTGGATGAAGCTAGGAGACAGTAGGCAGCAACTGCTACTGTCTCTCATCAATCCTCCATAAAGGGTGAAAGATTTAAAAATGCCTTGCAAAAACTTTTACAGAATTACTGATTTCTCTAATGCCTGAATATTTTATGTTCTGTGGACTGCAGGAGAAAGTGGCAGTAGGATGAGATCTTAAACAGGCAAAGCTGCAATGACTGCAGCGAATGTGGACTGTAGCAGAGGTGAAATTATGAAGCATCTCCTCAGCCATTTTAGAAGCAGCCCAGCAGGTGGCATTCAAGAATTACTGTAAAACTGAATCAGCCCATCCTCAGCAAAATACAATTCATTTGCTTACATGATAACCAGGGAATCATACAATCACAATTTGTGTGTGTGCGTGAGCACTGGGGGTTATAAATATATATGACTCAGATGAACTTTGGTGGCAACTATTAAACTGCAAGGATTTTGAAGCATTTCATACAATAGGGTTTAGTTAAAAATACACAATTTGAGAGCTTTTAAGTATCTTTGTTTTAAGAAAATCAACTCAGCTGCCCTTCTCCTGACTCAGTTATTTGGTACCATAGATGCTGTTCAGGACTGCAGCATCTCTCTCAGTCACAGACACAATGTGATTATTCCATTCTCCCACACAAATTACCCTCTAAGGTCATTTAACAAATTTTGGTGATTCCCGTGACAAATTGTCTCTGAGGTATTTGTAGCTCTTGTATTTGCAGCATGGCTGTACTCACATATACCTGATTATGTAAAGTAACCCTACCAAATGAATGCTGTAAACATGGCTCCCATAGTTTCTACAATAGCAGTAACTCCAGAAAGGGTTGCTATTCCAAAGAACAAAAATCCTTTGGATTCAAGATACTGCATATATTTCAAACAAATATGAGTTTCAAACAAATAGCAGCATCACTATAGCTGCACATTATTGGTTTTATTTCAGAAAAAACCTGAGAAATGCATTTACTATTTACTGGGTTAAGCGGCAGTACTATTCTTTCACACTAAATAAAAAAAAGACACTCAAAGTAGCAAATACATCACACTTAAAAAAAATTTAAAAACTATATTTTCAGCACAAACTGGTGCATATTTTATTCAAAATGGAGTCTCACTGTTTTCAATGTAACTTAGTGACTGTGCTTATAATTTCAGCCTTAATCTAATTTGTTAATTTCAACTGTGGATTTCATCACACAGGTGAATAGAGCAGACCATAGTTTATCTTGTTTGAAGGCACACCTGGGTGACTATAGCTGTCAGGTCACAGAAGGTAAATAAGAATGCTCTAAGTTATTTTCTGTTAGAGTAATGTCACAACTAACTGGAAATAGCCACTGAAGTCCCTACTTTCATTTAGCCAGATGTTTCCAGCTTTATGGTACATATTCTGTATTTCAGGACCAACACACACTGTAACTAAAATCCAAATTGTTGTCTTAGGCTTGCACATGTCTAGTGGGATTTTAGGTTTTTCCCTTTGAACTCATTCCTCATTTCACCTTAAGAACTGCTTTTGAAACTTCTTCCAATTTCAAAATCATTCAGCCATGCTGCCTGAGAAACAAATCAGATATCCCTAGGATAACATGTAACAACTTGTACAGTTTGAAATTAAAATATTTATATTCTACTCATTCCATGCTTGAGGTGCCTTACAACCATAATTATGAACAGCCACTATTTATAAAAACAAAAAAATACAAGCAAGCAAACCATTAGAAAACAACAGCTTGTATATACCAATTCTACATTTTCTCTTTGAAAGACCACCTTTCAATAAATACTGTAAGCATGTTCAATACACTGACAATATTAAAACAATAATTCTTGTCATATTTCCTTGAGCACCACTTTAAATTTAATTACCCGGGCATACAGTAACAGAGAATATAATTAGTGGGTCTCCAGTAAATGCTGCTACTCCAACTTTAGTGTCTTCTGATTTTATATATACTTACTGTTTATGGAAAGTCAGTGTTATGCACATACAATTTTTTGATCTGGAAATTTTAAACACAACTTCTTCATAACATGTATCTGCAGAAGTCACAGTGAAAGAAGTGAAATGTATAACTACAATGCTTACCCCTAAAGCTGGCAATCTCTGTGTGCAACTAACAGCAACTTTTAGTTTCCAGTCTGTTTCACCATCTAGCTGATCAGTTCGGATAAAACATGAACCTTAAAAATGCAAAAGAAACAAAAACATGACAGATGTTTTAGATCCCATTAAAATGGAAATGGACATAAACTATGGAAGCGTTGCTTTTGAAATGTCTTACAGCAACGTTCTTAACTCTAGTAGGGCACAGGGAAACAAACAGGAAGATTCCTATAGACACAGTGCAAGAGCCAAAGGCATGTGTATGCAAAGTTTTTCTTGAGTTTCCTGAACCTTTTTAAACTTCACAAAGTTAACATTTTAGGATTCTCACGTCTGACTTGCCTTGGTAGCCAGCAAAACTATATGGCTTCTACTGCTCTTCCTTCAACCCAAGAGAGAGGGGCAAAGTGCTGTCCCTGCAGTTGTGCTAGACCACACATCTTCAACCCTTTCAGACCCAGGACCCACTTTAAACCCAAACATGCATTTAGGGACCCATTTCTTAATCTTTTGCCATATATTTGTTTGGTGGTAGTGCTCCTGCTATGACCCACCTCGGATCACGTCACAACCCACCAGTTGAAGAGCAGTGTGATAGAGAAGCTACTGCCTTCAGAGGGACTCTACTTCTTGAAGTCACTGCTTTCAAACTCCAGTGGCACTATAGGCATGAGCTTACCGCCTTTTTTTCAGAGCTTGTGAGCATTGTGCTTGCATTCGGACTGGGCTTTTGAAGCACTCTGAAGCAGAAGAATCTCTTTGAAGCCTGAGCACTCATCTTGTAAATGAGAGGCACAAATACAAGATGGGTGACACCTGGCTTGAGATCAGTACATGTGAAAAGGATCTAGGAGTCTTGGTTGACCACAAACTTGACATGAGCCAACAGTGTGACGTGGCAGCTAAAAAAGCCAATGCAATTCTGGGCTGCATCAACAGGAGTATAGCATCTAGATCAAGGGAAGTAATAGTGCCACTGTATTCTGCTCTGGTCAGACCTCACCTGGAGTACTGTGTCCAGTTCTGGGCACCACAGTTCAAGAAGGACACTGACAAACTGGAACGTGTCCAGAGGAGGGCAACCAAAATGGTCAAAGGCCTGGAAACGATGCCTTATGAGGAACGGCTAAGGGAGCTGGGCATGTTTAGCCTGGAGAAGAGGAGGTTAAGGGGTGATATGATAGCCATGTTCAAATATATAAAAGGATGTCACATAGAGGAGGGAGAAAGGTTGTTTTCTGCTGCTCCAGAGAAGCGGACACGGAGCAATGGATCCAAACTACAAGAAAGAAGATTCCACCTAAAAATTAGGAAGAACTTCCTGACAGTAAGAGCTGTTCGACAGTGGAATTTGCTGCCAAGGAGTGTGGTGGAGTCTCCTTCTTTGGAGGTCTTTAAGCAGAGGCTTGACAACCATATGTCAGGAGTGCTCTGATGGTGTTTCCTGCTTGGCAGGGGGTTGGACTCGATGGCCCTTGTGGTCTCTTCCAACTCTATGATTCTATGATTCTATGATTCACTCTGAAGCCCATGGTAAGGTCAAAGACAAACACACTCATCTCTCACTTTGTGCTTTTGTTAATACAGTGGTACCTCAGGCTACATACGCTTCAGGTTACATACGCTTCAGGTTACAGACTCCGCTAACCCAGAAATAGTGCATCAGGTTAAGAACTTTGTTTCAGGATGAGAACAGAAATCGTGCTCCGGCGGCACGACGGCAGCAGGAGGCCCCAGTAGCTAAAGTGGTGCTTCAGGTTAAGAACAGTTTCAGGTTAAGAACGAACCTCCGGAAAGAATTAAGTACTTAGCCTGAGGTACCACTGTACATAGACTCACTCCTGGTGAACCCATTTTTGGACTCCTGTTTAACTTAGTAGAGAATGTATCAGCCAAGGTTTTTCTAGCAAATCAGTTTTCCAATATAAGGACCAACCAGCAGACAAAACTTAAGGGGAAAATTTTCAGTCTTCATGTACTAGCTACATATTAAATGAACTTACTAGGGATGACCAGCACAAACTGACTCTATGTGCTTGGGCAATTGACTGAGCCACTGGCAGCCAGAGGCTAGATCCAGTGGGCTACCAGCTGGTCAATCCTGCTGAGGAAACAGACTATATCATAAACACAAATCTATTGTGTAATAATCCTAGTAGACAACTCTACTTTCATCTTGGAAAATTGCTGCCCAAATGTGCACTGGCAAAAATCCATCTTCTCTTATGTGGCTTGAATCATTTTACATTGCCAAGTAAATGCTCACTTGTAGCCTGATTCAAGTGTCAATTTCTCAGAAATAATGGGGAATGATGGAATTAAGAATGGTGTGTTCAAGAATGAGATTAAATCAATACATTTTTGGTGCCATACTCAAAGGTCCCTGATGCAAGTAAAATCTAACTAAACCAGCAATTTAAGACTGAAGGCACCTGAAATTATAACTAACCTAAAGGTGGAATTTTCACACAATACTCTCTCAGAAGAACTTACAATGTCCAATGTCTACACTATTTTATAAAACATGTAAGAAATAAAACTTTTTTTTAAAGACACTTTCATAAAGTACTAAATTTCAAACAATGCTAAATAAAACTTTGGTTCACAGCTGAAAACTACACATGTCCTAAAAGACGGGCCGAGGTCTGTATAAAATAATTAACTACTTCTGGAAAATCAAATCATAGTAAGCATTTTTCAGACATAGCTATTGAAATTGAAAACACTATAAATAAGCATAAGACAACGTGAGAATGCCACACTCCTATAGTACACTCTAATCAACAGTCTATTTTCCATCATACTTTCCCTATACAAGACATTTCATGGTTCTCTTTACCCTTCCTGTCAATGGCTGCTCTCATCCATCAATTTCATTTAGAATTATACTATAGATCAATGCAGTTCAAGACCAGTGTGGCTCCTGTGAATGGTTGACTGCACATATATTCATTTAATAGAGCTCACACTATGACATGTATTGGCCAGCTGCATTTCCTCTCCACTTCAGCAGTTAATTTCATCAATAACTTATCTCATAGTCCGTTTCCCTTTTATCCAGAAAAAGAGACTGCTTTGTGCCAAGTCAGCTTTCAATAGTGATCACTACAGCAAAACCTAAACAATAAAACGTCCTCCTATCCAGGCATTTTGAAATAATTCTTTAGCACTATTGGCAAGACTTTTCAATGTACCAAGACATACTAATTCTTAAGTTTAGATAATGAAAGTTCAAAAGTATAAAAATTAAACAGGCAACAGCAAAGAACACATAAGAAATAACTAACTGCTGTTAATTTGAATACTTTATTAATAATTTACATAGGCTGAGTTCACACATGATGTTAAGCCAAACAATGGCTTGGCATGAAGGATCAAATATACAGATTCCTAGAAAAAAGAAGCTCATGGTCATTTTGTCCCTCCTGCAGTTCTGCTGTATTCACATTGCTGTAAGCCAAGCCATGGTTACATTTGAACCTGGGCTCATGGTTTAAGAAACCATGAGCTGTAAGCCATAGAACAAACCTTGACTACATCTCATGATTTGCCTGGAGCTAAACAAAACAACAAGCCTGGATTCAGATGTAACGCTAAAACAAACCATGGTTTAGCTCACAGAAGCACAGGCAGGCAGGCAGGCAAAGAGAAAGAGCAAATATCTTCCCTTTGAGAACTCATGTTTGCTTGTTCTTGCTAAGACATGGTTTGATAGTGTTATATGCGAACCAGGTCATAGTTTGCATACCGCTTGCCAAACTGAAACTGCAGTCATCCACAGCTATGACAAATAAACAATTCCTTTAGAAATGAGAGGTGAAAATAATTATATTTATTTATATTTAAACTTATTTCCTTGTTTCTAATCTCATCACCTTATTGGAACCATACTTTCAAACTTTTCTCTATGACTACAAGGGTTTAATTTTTAGTTTGATTTTTAACATAAAGGATCCAATACAGAAATAAACTAGAAGGGAAAAATTGAAGCTCCATACCAATATTCATTTTTTTGACTGTACATCTCTAGATGTCCCACTTAAATGTTGCATAATTGGTGAAAATTGGAAGATATTAAGACTCTAGCATTAATTGTTGTCTAGTATTGATTTCTTTTGATATCATCAACTATGGCATCCCTCTGACCTGCTTATCTGGGTTTTGCTTGGGAGAAATGGTGTTATGGGAGTCCTTCCCTAAGTGATCTCAGAAGGTGGTGCTGGGGCTGTTGGCTTATGGGGTTTGTCAGTTTTCCACCTTGTCCCCTATGCTTTTTAACATCTACATAAAACCACTGGGAGAAGTAATCTGGTAGTCTGGGCTAAAGTGTCAGCAGTATGCATATGACACTCAGTACTATCTATTTTTAAAGACATATTCCACTCCTCATTACAGGTGATCTTGGGGTGGGTCAAAACAAAATATAACACAATAAAAACAAAAACAAAATAGAATACACTTTAAAAACAGGCACCACCCCTCATCCAAATAAGAATTAGCCATCCTCTGAACCCAATCAGTCAATCCCCCTCAGTCACTCAGGACTATCTGGGGTTCTCTAACACATCAGAGACTGCTATATTTGTCATTAGTACAGTCAATCGTTCTACTTTTCAAAGCTCAGAGAGGTTTACATGGGACTTCTGTTTATCTAAGCACTGATGTTATCTGCACACACTTAATAACATTGCATAATCATTGGGTGCTCCCAATCCACTCACTAGACCACTGCTACCAATACCAATCTGATCTCTCATCCTCCAGTATTATGCACAGGCTTTGCAAATAAGTTCATCAGTAGCCTGTCTACTAAAACATGCATGAATTTACAAGAGAAAGTCAAGAGTTACTACATGACAGCCTCTCATTGCTGCTTCCCCTTTACAAAGTTTAATAGATCAAAGACCCATATTAATAAGACATTGCAAAATGAACCTTCCAAGATTTCCAGTGGTCAGCTGACCTGCTCATGCTGATCAAAAGAAGGGGTGGAGTAGGTAGTCTGTGTCAGTGCATTTTCATTCCTCCACTTCACCCTAGCCTAGAGTCAGAGACATGGTGCAGCTAGCTAGCCATGCAGCTTAGTTTACTTCCATCTGATATCCCCCCCTGCCCAGTGTGTGAACTATAGGAAGAATAAGGGGAGCGGATGGCACTGTGGTCTAAAGCCTGAGCCTCTTGGTCTTGCTGATTGGAAGGTTGGCAGTTCGAATCTGCATGACAAGGTGAGCTCCCATTGCTCTGTTCCTCTGTGTTGTACCTAGCTTCTGCGAACTTAGCAGTTCCAAAGCACACCAGTGCAAGTAGATAAATAGGTACTGCTGCAGTGGGAAAGTAAAAAGCATTTCCGTGTGCTCTGATTTCCATCACGGTCCTTTATGCGCCAGTAGCGGTTTAGTCATGCTGGCCACATGACCCAGAAAGCTGTGGACAAACGCCGGCTCCCTCGGCCTGAAGCCAGATGAGCACCACAACCCCATAGTCGCCTTTGGCTGGACTTAACCGTCCAGGGGTCCTTTACCTTTTACAGGAAGAATTCAAGTCTGCCACTGAACCCAGAAAGATGAGTTATAAACAGGGCTACAAAGCAGCAAAAAGATACTGAGGTAAGAAAATGGAAAAATAGAGAAAAGTGTGTGTAAATAGGAAGCCACCTCCACAAACAGCAGAAATTTCTGTCAAAAGTGTGTCTGTCAAAAAATGCTTGTGTATGCAGAGAGAGGTAGCATAATGCTCTGCCCCTTCCCTTTGGCCAATCTTACCATGACTGGGCGGTCTACAAGGGCTGGGATTTTAGTTCTGTCAAAACAAGTTATGGATGAGACTTGAGCTGATCCTATACAAGGCAAATTTCTCCCAAACTGGGATTCAAGGTATATGCTGGTCACCCTTCAAGCTGAAGGAGTCTTTTCCATATTGGCATATTTTTTGCTTTCCCTGGAGTAGTCTTTCATATGATATTTCTACATTAGCCTTGTCATATTAAGAAAATAAAAGTCAACTCCTTAGGAGATACCAGCCCATTCCACTTTCAGAATTTTTATCTTGAAGCAGGACTGACCATCCAGTTTTTGCTAAATATAGAATTATTTAGTATTAGCTGGGTAAGTCATTTGACTCGGGAATTAATGCTCAAGGCAGGAGGTATAAAAAATAAAGAACTTCTTATGAAAAACAGGAAGTTGCAAGGATTCTTTTTATTCAGAACTCACAGATAAGATACACTGTTAAACATTAATATGAATAAATGATTTGCTGAGACAAAAGCTGAATATTTTGGAAAACTTCAATTAATAATTTTGCAATATTACAAACTAGCTGCAAGGAGAGCTGAATATATATGTAAAACTTCAATTAAAATGGGGGGGGGGCAACCCTAAACTAGATAAATCGTTGTTTTGTCTTGTGTTGTACCTAAGGTAAAATTATGTACCTAGGGTAAAATTATGCTCTCATTTTCTCTTTGTATTAAAGCTATAACCATGATGCTTTAAATCAATTATTCAGAAAGCCTCAAATTTTCAACATGATGCAACTGAGTAAGATTTGATTTACTTTTTTTTAAAGAATGAGATTATGCTAACATGTTCTCCTTTTATGCCACCGTGCAGCTAAGGCTGTATAAATAGAAGCTATTCTGTCTGTATTCTCTCTCAAGTGTTGTGTCTGATAAATTTTTCACAAATGAGAACATTAGCTACAACTAATGCCAGTTAAGCCTCACCAAAACTGAATTATTAAATCTTCTTGCCTATATCCTGTTACAGACTTCTTATGAATACTTGATTTTATTTTGTATAATTGACAAGACTTGTCAGGAAAGGGTGGTTTTAATGGCAATCAAATTAAGATCAACTGGTATAAGTGTCACAATGAAGAGTCTGTGTCAAGTGCTGAAGAATTAATTGATGGGTTATTGAGAAACAAGGCATGTGAAGCTGTCATAAAGTGTTGTAATATTAGCAACCTGCTTGCTATGAGTCAGAAACTAAGAGCCCAGGGTTTTATGTCTACACAGAACAAAAGTTTATTTTAAATCATTTATATTACTATATTGCAGGAACATTTTAAGCAGCTGACAAGCTGAAGAGCACCACTGAGTTGACATGTTGGGGGTACAGAGCTTCATTTACTATATTCAGAAGAAAAGTTCAGCTTTGATAGCTTACGGTAAAAAGGAACTGTAATATATGACAAATATTTATGCCATAATGTTGTCACACTTGGGACACAGGGAAAAACATATTGACATTTATAAGAGATTGATGAAAATTAGTTCTAAAGCATTAATTTTTCCTAATACCACTGAAAGAACTATGTTCACTCAGGAGATATTTGATCTGAATTAAGAAACTGATGAAGCAATTGATTAATTGGAATTTAAGCCATCAGTCACTGGATCCATCAACAGAATCATTTACATTCTAAACAATCAGCTTATGGTCCAATAGGATACCATGTATTAATACACAGTCAATATGATACCCCTGAACTCATCACAATTCCTTATTGACAAGCACACAGATGCTTTTAATCCAAGCTTGATCACGCTGCATATATTTTAGGGGTCTTATATTGACTCTGTACGTTTTAGGAATTTTTATTTTATTAAATACATTACAGAATTATTTTGCATTCACTGAGCATCATCCAGAGAAAAGGAGATATTTAAAGCATCTGCCCACGTTCTTAAATTCTAATTATACAATTTATATCCTCTTTAGAAGTAGAAGCACATCCCAAACCTTCCTTTTCTTGAAACATTTAAAAAATCAAAAGGGTTAAAGCAAGCAAATTGTCATGCGCAAGCAATGAATTCATTTTGAAATTACATCCCATTTTTGAGAATCACTGAAAACAGGACAATTGTGATAGACATAATACTAACTAGTTTAAATTTATATACTGGAACTAATCAGAGTTGGAAGGGACCATGAGGGTCATCTAGTCCAACCCCCTGCAAAGTAGGAATCTTTCATCCAATGTGGGGGGGAAGTTCCATTATGCAAGTTGAACTCATTGTACTGACAAAACAATTTAGCTGGAATTCACCCATACTTATTAAGTAATACACAGCATTCATTTAGCACTGACACCCTGGGCTCCTTTGGGCGGAAGGGCTGAATATAAATTTAATAAATAATAGATAGTGTGTTTGAGCATTCAAAACATTGTATATATAGGTTGGTATTTAAGTGGCAGGTGTGATGTTCTACACAGAGCTCAGTTCCGATTAACAGTGGAAGTCCCTGCATTGCCAAAATACCCCTCCCCACCCCTGCCCCTCACCCACAGCAAAAAAAAAGGTCAAGGGCCCTCAGGTCCAGTAAATACCTGATAAAAGTGCCACCAGCAGTCAAAAAAAATGCACGCCCCTGCATTCTGGCCCTTATTCTTGTATAAATATTGCAACATCACTAGAATGTGGGTGAAAGACACCCCCATATTGCAGCTGAAGGGCTGAGCCTGATAAAAATTAACTTGCCTAAGATCACTTTGCAATTCATAACAGGAGCAAGCTTTAAACCAAGGATTGTTTTTCCTTTTCAGCTCAGTCTTGGCCACTACACTACACTAGCTCTTTAAGTATTAGCATATTAAGTATACTATTAGTATACTATTAGTATACTTTGTATTAATGCTATTATTCCACTTGAGTTTATGTATAAAACAATAGGTGGAACACATAAAAGCGATATTATTCAGTGGCTTGAGATAGGTGTCAAAACATTGCTAGCCTGAGTTAAATCAAATGTTAAAACTGGAATAGGAGCTGAGATACGGGAACAGATTAAAGTAGTTTGGACAGATTGTTGGCAGTCACTCATGCCCTGAAGATAAAAGTTTATTTGGCCGTATGTGCAAAACTTCACTATAGTCATTTGTCATTCTCTGTAGCAATACATTTCCCAAACTTTTTTTCGTTTCAAGACAGGTAGGTTTTAAAATGTATGGTTTCTAAACATAATAGATATTTCCAGAACACGTGCCACAACTATTACAGCCTTATTATTCTGTAGCAGTGCTTAGAAAGAGATAGGAGGTGACACTTGAGTTGAACAGCTGAATTCCAAAGTGATACCACATTTTCTGTGCAATTTCAGAGGTTCAAAGTGTCAAACATCCTTGTGCAAAAAGCCACAAAACACTTATCTGTAATTAATTATAATGTATAAATGCACAAAACAGCTAAGTAACATTTTTAATGAAATGTAACAGGTCTTCTTTCAGGTTACCTGCTACAGTACTTAACATAATTCTGTAATTTCTACAAAAAATTGGAGGCATAGCCAGTAATTTAAATTCACCACTGCCGTTAATTTGCGAAGGCATAATCTAAGGCAACATAACTAACTACCCAGAATATATAAAAAGCAAAAGTAGTTATGTTGGTCCACAACAACCCCCCACCCCCCAGCACCACAATCCACAGGTGAGCAATATCATACAGCTACCTGTTAAGTGTATAAACACAGGAACACACTCACCACCTCCTCCTCCAGCACAGTCATGGTGAGGAGGAAGTACGCAAGCTTCAGCTTCTACTTTGAATTCTACTAAATTCTACCAGAATTTTTTATTCTTTTTAATTTTTGTAGAATCACTTTTAATTATACCAAAATTAGCCAGTTTGTCAGTTTTGATGATGCCTGCTTAAAAAAAAAATGTTTAGGCAAGCTCACCCATGTATGGAATTTTAACAGTTAAAAATTGCTGATTTTAGTTACATTTTGATAATTTTTATGTCAAAATGTTTTAAGATTTGATTTTATCTGTATTTTAAATGAGTATCTTATAGCACTTTGTGCAAACTTCATAGAGATTTTTGTCAATTAAGCAGGGTATAAATCTTGGTTAAATAAAAATAAATAAAATAATGATGCAACAATGTGTGGTTAAGTGAAAGCTTCTAAACTACTCCTTGCAGCTGTACTAGAAGAGAGGGGAGGGATGAGCATATTAGCCAAGGTTAATTAACTATGGCTCAGCATGACATCTAAACACAGCCACTATATGAATTTATCACATCAATGTAACATACCAACAGTGTAATCTTATGTATATTTACTCAGACGTAAGTGCCATTGCTTTTAACGGGGTTACTCCCTAGGAAGCGTTAGGACTGCAGTGTAAGACTAGAATTCAGAGCACTACAAACTAAAGGAGCAATATCTGTTGCACAGTTCCACAAGTAAACAACCAGCTTTTGTATAATCTGTATGCACTAGAGATGGAGGAAGCGACAAAAGAGTCCCAAGCTAAGCCGATGGACAAGATTGCCAACTACCAGGGCATACGCCAATTCCTGCTGGGATACCACCACAGTAGTAGAGCTAAAACAGAGGCCTGGCTCTATTGCCAAGATGAAGGAGACATCAGCTCCTACCAGGAAGAGACAGGGAGTATGGTCAAGCAGAGTTCCAACAAAGCCTGTAGCCACTAGTTCAGGGGTCAGCAAACTTTTTCAGCAGGGGGCCGGTCCACTGTCCCTCAAACCTTGTGGGAGGCAGGACTATATTTTGGAAAGAAAAGAAAATGAACGAATTCCTATGCCCCACAAATAACCCAGAGATGCATTTTAAATAAAAGGACACATTCTACTCATGATTCCTGAAGCTGATTGGCCTGGATCCAGCCCCTGGGCTTTAGTTTGCCTACCCATGCACTAGTTCATAACCCAGCCAGTCACCGACAATGAGCATCAGCTCTCAAACAACATGGGTTGGGGGGGCGGGGAGATGATAATGGCCTCACAGGCCCTTCCATCTTAAATCTAAGAAAAAAAGGTAGTATGGCAGCAGCAAAGAGTGGATGTGGCAACTCCACCCACCACATGTAGCTAAATTGTGCATTGTCTGTGCTAGGGGTTACATATCAGTTCACGGAAGACTACATGGGCATGCAGTTTTATTTTCTCCCTGCCAGGTTTGCTGCCTTGTACAAAAGACATAGCTTTTACACAAATAGAATGATGATCCTCTCTAAAGCTGTATAAATACTTTTTATTTTCGATCAGGTGTTCCTATCTACTTAAAAAAAAGAAGAAAAAAAAGCAGAACTACAGAATCAATCCAAGAGGATCCATTTGAAAACAGCAATAATATAAACTTTCAGTTACTATAATCACTAGTGTATATCCTTCACGAAGCATCCACAGAACAATACCAGAAAATATCAACATACCTGTTTTTTCTGACGTTCTCAGAAACACCATATCAGATGGAATTCGCTGATTCTGTTGGGGGGAAGTACAGCATGTTTGTTATTTATATGTCTGTGTATAGAGGGGGGGCATTTAATTATAATGGTTGAATCCTATATAGTCATTGTGTTCATGGAACAGAATTACCCCCTCCTCTGTGTACCCCTGAACCCACCCAAATCTGCTCCAGAAACATAACGACTTGGTTTCCAACAAATACATTCTTTATTTATACAAACCAGTAATATTTCAATAAGCAACAGATCTTTAAATGAAATATTTATTTATTTATTTAAGTGCAACACAAGAAATGTTTGGGGGCCAAAGGGATGTGAGCTTGCTTACACAAATCCCTTTGCCTCTAAAGCCATCACTGGGTCCTGCACTAGGCTGAATTGAAGCAAACAACTGTAGCTCAGTAACCATCTGACAATCACACTTCAAACCTGGATGGCTGGGGGCTAGCACTTGGGCATTAATTTTACTGTGCTCTCTCTCTCTCTCTCTCTCTCTCTCTCTCTCTCTCTCTCTCTGTGTGTGTGTGTGTGTGTAATATTAGCAAACTTAAACCATCACTTTATTGTCTACATATCCCTTAACTATTATGTCAATTGTCCAATGGTGTTTCAATTCTCTTCCCCTTCTTTTCATTTTTTTAAACTATGTTTAACTTGCTAAACTATCAAAATGCTAAAGCTAACTGGGGTTGATTTTGTCCTCAGCAAATAGGATAAAGGAACCGTTAGCACTTTGCCCATATCACAAGATCCATAGTTACAAATAGCAGACATTAAGTACAGTAAACATCAAAACGGCAGCACTAGTTTACGCTATCACTTTTCCTCCAACAGCCTTTAAGAATCAGGCATTTTAGACTGAGAACCCCCTCTGCACAGTGTCTTTGATCTCTGATCAAATAAATAGCTTTGCATTGCTGCTGTAAAGTATGTGTGTAAAGTAAACACAAAATGATGGGAAATGCAAACCTTTAGCGTTCTACAGAGAAATAACAGAAGAGCCTACTCCAACATCTAAGAAAAGCAAATGACGTGAGAATGCGTGTAGAATCTCATTTCACTCCATCAGAATTTTTTTTTTAAATGCTGAAATTTAATTGCATATTCTAAAACCGTCCAGATCCTTCCTATATTGAGCAAAAAGTCTTTTTATATAGTAAGGTGGAAAGAGAGGGTACAGAAAAATATAAATCTTACTGAAGAACATGAACTATATTGTATATTCAATACTTGTGAACCTACTATCTGCAAAACTGAGAGGAGAGGCAAAAGGCAACTTCAGAAGTCAATAAATCATTCCTTAAATGACAAACATAAAATCAGATGTGCTGTCTTTATATAGATTAACTATACATCTTTACAACTTCTCTTTTAATGTTGACATAAACCTTTTAGTCACATCTCAGGTTACTAGCGTTATCCTTTAAAACTGCTGCCCGTTAACAAGCTGAAGCTTTGACAAAAACGCAGCTCTCTCACACACCAGCAGACATAATTAATCTTACCATCCTCATTACAATGGCAGGATACCAATAAAAACAAGTTCTCATATTTGTCAGTTATGAGTTCCAATTATTTGTCTTTGTAACAAAAGTGAAAATTTAAAATTATAAAGTCCTTCATACTGACAACAATGGTTGAAAAAGATCTACTTTAGATTTGCTAAAATGAAATAAATAAAATAAGCCCTACCAATTTACTCCAATTAATTATTTGGGAGCATATCCAGCTGCAACATTGCTGGAGCTATGCAAGGGTGGACCCAATCGCCCTGATCACCCTTGGGCAGGAGATCATTGCAAGCTTTATGTAATAACCAGGCATTATCAAGATTTTAAATGTGTTCTCTTGTATCCTTTGTTCAGGGCTATGACTGGATGAATCCCAAGCCGGAATTAAGATTGCCGGAAGAAATATCAACAACCTCAGATATGCAGATGACACAACCTTGATGGCAGAAAGTGACGAGGAATTAAAGAACCTTTTAATGAAGGTGAAAGAGGAGAGCGTAAAATATGGCCTGAAGCTCAACATAAAAAAATAATAATAATGAACATGGCCACTGGTCCCATCACCTCCTGGCAAACAGAAGGGGAAGAAATGGAGGCAGTGAGAGATTTTATTTTCTTGGGTTCCATGAACACTGCAGGTGGTGACAGCAGTCACGAAATTAAAAGACGCCTGCTTCTCGGGAGAAAAGCAATGACAAACCTAGACAGCATCTTAAAAAGCAGAGACATCACCTTGCCAACAAAGGTCCGTATAGTAAAAGCTATGGTTTTCCCAGTAGTGATGTATGGAAGTGAGAGCTGGACCATAAAGAAGGCTGATCACCGAAGAATTGATGCTTTTCAATTATGGTGCTGGAGGAGACTCTTGAGAGTCCCATGGACTGCAAGAAGATCAAACCTATCCATTCTTAAGGAAATCAGCCCTGAGTGCTCACTGGAAGGACAAATCCTGAAGCTGAGGCTCCAATACTTTGGCCACCTCATGAGAAGAGAAGACTCCCTGGAAAAGACCAGAAAAGATGGAGGGCACAAGGAGAAGGGGACGACAGAGGACGAGATGGCTGGACAGTGTTCTCGAAGCTACCAACATGAGTTTGACCAAACTGCGGGAGGCAGTGGAAGACAGGAGTGCCTGGCGTGCTCTGGTTCATGGGGTCACAAAGAGTCAGACATGACTAAACGACTAAACAACAACAACAATGGGTGGCATCCAGCAGTGCCTTTTTGACTGCAATGGGCTTCTGACTGTGCAACAGGACTTTCTCTTTTTCTGTTTTCCCCTACAGCCTCACTGTGCACCTTAAAAATCTGCTCTGGAAGGTTGGCGTACCTTCCAGAGCAGATGGAGGGCAGGCTGCTGGCATAACATTATATAATGTCCATTAACCACCTATTCTGCTTGAAACCTGCTCTGTGGCAGGAAATTATACAAATAGCAAAAACGATAAATGTATACAGGCCAATACTTTAAGAGCTCTTATCTGTACTGTGTGTGTGTGTCCCCAATCTAAAAAATATTTTAAAGTACCAACCTTTTCCACTATGATGAGATCGCCAACTTGAATGTCTGAGCTTTTAACTTGCACTTTACCTTTAAATAAACAAAAAATAAGTCAACATAAGCAATAATCAAGAAATCACAGACACATTTTACTCCTTTGCTGACTTTTGTGGGAGTTTTTTAATCAAATAAATGTTTTTAAAAACCATTAAGAAGCTTACTTAAATACAACTAGCTTTAAAATAACTGTAACGTCAATCTCTGAGAGAAATTTTGGAAGAATGATTTGAAATTTTCTGCACGCTATACACTGAAAGAGAACTATATGAAAATGATTCATAGATAGTATTTAACTCAAAATTGATTGGCTAAAATGTACAAAATGTGGAATCGGATTTGTGTTCGAAATGTAAAGAAGTAAAAGGAACATTTTTTCATATGTGGTGGGCAAGCACATATTGGGAAATGATATATAACGAGATGAAAAAATGTTCAAAACAAAATCCCCCCCCCTAAAAAAAAGAGCCTTCATGGGTCATATTTGACAGGTAGGCCCAAATAAATTATGATGTCAAGTAGAACCAATCGCACCCAAAAGCAACATTTGGTGCCAAACGCAAACCCAAACAACTAAACCGACTGATTTCCAGCAAAATCAGTTCCACCGAGGAATTCTGATGGAACAGTGAGATGAAAAACCAATTTGGCACTTGAAATTAATTTTCTTCTGCAAAAAAGCAGTTCTTGCTTGGTGCAATGGCCATTAACACCAAGAAAACATACACTTATTCTTCAATAATTAATGAATATAAATTATAGTAAACATAGCATTACTCTGAGTGTCACGGGAAAGTCAGGTGAGTTAAACATTTAAATGAGAAACACCTATTAATACCTATTAATATGGGAAGTCTTGAAATTTATCCTCCTATCTGAAAACCTAAATTTGGCATCCAGAATACAGCTGACTCCCGAACGTATCTCAGATACTATTTATTCCCAATCATCCTGTGAACATCTTGCATGTCTACAACCTTTGCTTGAAAACTACAAAGTATCATGCACTTAATGCATGTATCCCAATTCTAAATACTTGTGTTTTTACTAAATAAGTACCATAGTGGGTAGACCCCATCTCCACTTCTGTGAAGTATTGCTCATTGTGGGGTGATAGCACTTAATGCCTCGTGATGTTGGTCTCTTGATTTTTTCTCAGAATATGCCTTCCTGCCCCAAAATTCTAATATCTCACAACACGGTAAGAGTTGTAGTTATGAGAGTGAGACTTCTGTTTTACTAAAAAGCTTCGGTAAAATTATGTATTATCAAACTGCTGCTCTGAAGTACAGAATGTGTAAATTTATCCTTCATAGCATAGTGCACTTTTTAATGAATGTGGTAACAGCGACAGTTGTTTCCAATGCAAATGTACAAATTCAGGTAAGTTTTACCCTACGCCCACTTGTTTGCAGGGGGGCTGGTAGAACATACTTCAGCAATAAAAACGATAATTTAAAGCCTTAAGATGCCTATAAACAATTCTCCTTTCACTATTAGAACCAGTAGTCATTTGATAACATTTCAGAAAACATACAAATTATATAATATTACAACTTTGGAAAGACAATTTGAGAAAAACATCAAATGCTATTCGTTGAATAAATTATTTTTGCAAACTATTTTTTCCTTCTAAACACATCTCACTAGCTAAAAACACTCTTCACCATCTGTGTAATTGCCAATAAAAAAGTCCAAAGCTGTCAGAAGTGACTGCATATCGAAGCTTTATAGTCCACCAAGGCGCAAGCCTTTGCCTAAAGCCGTATTGTGGAACTAGAACACAATTAAGTGTCTATCATAATTCATTACACTTGAATGGCTCAAGAAGATTGCAGTGGAGTTAAATAAATATAATCCTAGTCTATGAATGCCAACAAAAGATGTCCACAAACAAGGTAAGCAAAATTATGCAAATGCTGTAGTAGAAAGAATGTTAAGCCTCCTTTCAACATTTCTCTTCAAGATACTGTCTCTGTTTTGGTTAGTTAACCTGGTTCAAGTAAATAAATAAAAATTCCAAAAATGTGCTTAGTCAAAAAGCTAAACCTCCGGTTGTTTTCGAATCTGCATCCTGTCCTTCCAGCTCACAACAAAATTATCAAGGAGGTTCACATAAAAAGAAGATAACAATTTTCTAAAACAAGCTGTTATATTCATGCAAAGCTCTGAAATTTTGGGTCAAGAAATTGAAGCAATGGGCGATCAACAGAGGAATTAGGACAGGAGCAAATAGAAAGCAGTAATTGGTGAGAAACTGACCAGGTACTGAAGAATAACAAACCTACAAAGTGCTCTTAGCCAAGAAACGTCAGTAACTGTGACAACTGTCAAATTTTAGAGACGCAAAAGCATAGTGTCACCCAGAGGGGGAGATATTAATAGTCATGCCATTGTAGCAAGGGTATTCCAGTCCAAATGATTTTGGAATCTAGGACACTCATTTTGCAGGTTTAGTAAATAACCATACAATTGATCCCAGAATAGTGGATCACATGAGTGTAAACTCTTGGGTGGGATATACCATATATACTTGAGTATAAGCCGACCCGAATATAAGCTGAGGCACCTAATTTTACCACAAAAGACTGGGAAAACTTATTGACTCAAGTATAAGCGGGTTCACCACACCACAAACCTGGTGGTGGTGGCAGCGGCGGAGGAAGAACAAGCAGCCCAAAAGGGCTGCTTTCAGGCTGCTCGTTCCTCCGCCGCAAACAGCGGCAAAGGCAGAGAAGGAGGAAAGAGCAGCCCGAAAGGACCCTCACTCGAGTATAAGCTGAGCGGGGCTTTTTCACATAAAAAAATGTGCTGAAAAAGTCAGCTTATACTCAAGTATATACAGTATGTACCTGTCAGTAATAGTGGCTGTACTTCCATTTTAATCAGAAGAGCCATGGCAACAGTACTAAGACTGTTCAAAGAAGTTACTGTACTATTAAAATAGCTATATTGATCTATGATTCTTTGTGAGACCTATAGCTGGTACAGCATATACTAAATGCCCATTAATTACAATACTACCTATACGATGTGGGGGAATGTTGGAGTTTCATATTAAAGACAGCCACAAGGAGCACCTTCCAACATACAAACTGCCCCTGCAATAGCTGCATTCCAACATAACAATAAGCTGAGAACCTTGGTTTAATAAACCATCCTGTGTATGAGCTGATGCACCTGGTCCAATCACACCCACTTTGATCTTCCCTTCATGCAAATGAATATACAAACCACAAAGAGAATAGCTTAGCATTATGTCTGAACTGGAACAAATAACTTGTTTCACCATGAAAAGCCATGAGAACTAGCCAGCCTTAAACCAAGAGTTGCTTGTTTATGAATCTTAACTTGTTAGGGAGAAACAAACCACAATGGGTTTGGACATAACGTTAAGCTACTCCCTTCCCTGTTTGCTTACCTGCTTGTACAACCAGCAGTGATAAGGCTGCGTGTACAAGCAAGCAGCTAATACACAGTAAGGTCTTGGCTTATTGGTACATGCGAACATGGTCACTGAGGAAATGCTGTCCGTGCTACATCTGTCCTAGGTCAGACAGACATCACTAGACTTCACCCTTAGTAAATACAGCGTGCACACAAATGAGCTGGGAATTGGGAAAACATACTTCTGCTGGTTTTCTCCAGAAACATGATTGCAGGATGGAACTCTCATCATCAACAAACTTGCTCAGTTCAGGCGCACAACAAAAGCACAAAGGGAGTGGGGATATAAATTTAATAACTAATAACAATAAATAATAACAATATGCATAAGGGACTGATTGGTTGGGGGGTAGAGGAGAAGAGAACTTGCAAGCATCTAGGCAAGGAGCAGAGAGGGAGAAATACTCTCTTTTCCAAGGATGGCATAAGTACAGGACTATAAAACAAGAATTCCTGGCATTGCCTTTTAAGAACTAAGGCATGAACTTCCCTTGTTATGCAGCATGAGTTATGAAAGTTTATGAAAGTTTTACAAAAGATGCCATTCCAGGGGGAACAAAATTGTTTTTAAACAAGTGTGACCTTCCATTCCTTTGTACTCATTTGCAGTCATTCTTCCCTCCATCTGCTGTTATTTCAGAACAAAGGAAAAGGGAATGCATCACCATTGCTGAGCCATTGCCAAGGCAACGGGACCAATGCACCCTGCCTTGCCATGCTTTGGTAAGTTGCACTGCTTGCAGTTCTATGTAGCAACTTTCACCCCAGATAAGTTATTGTCATACAGTGCTGCATGTGACTGGTTGGAACAGAAGGGGGAGAGAGGCTGAAAGTAATGTACAACAGATGGACAGAGTGCACATTTGGATACATATTTGACTAGGTATCCATAGACACATTCTGCCCCTACTAGTCAAATGAGCACAACTGGGTTGTGTAAGAGGGTGTTTTCCAACATGCAGAGGGGGAGAGCAAGCCTACATGAGTGTTCTACCCTGAACTGGTCCATTAGGAGCCACAAAATCTCCTGCAATATTAAACTATCCTTTGTGGAGATCAGAAGGTTTTCAGAAAGTGGCAAACTAAACGGTAACATAAAAATGTAGCAAGCCACAATTAAGAGATGATAGAAAATCTCTACATACAGAAAGAATACTCAATACATGGAGCCATGAAATAAAAAAATAAGCAGTATAAGCTTCAACAAAAGGCATCGTTTAATGGAAATTTATAAGCAGAGTTTTAGTTAATAGTATTCATTTTTGTTCCAAAGGCTAGCCATGGATGAATGCATATGGATGATTTCAATGTATACATAACAGAGGGAAAACGGAATGTTAATTATTTTTATATTAAACACCAAATAAAATTAAAATCTATTCAGCAGTTTTACCAAATATATTGGCTTATTCTTTGAGTAAGATCAACACAAGAGAGAAATGTATGCTGTATTTAACATAACCTTTTGCCTTTGATAGTTTCATCTTTGAAGAATCTAGTGCAGACATGCACAACCTTTGAGTTAAATGCAATCCATGATTCATACATTGTTTATTTCAGGTTATAATGCCAGCATTTTAAAAAGAATTTATACAGCACTCTTTAGAGAATTTTGGCATATGTATTTTATGTGTGATGAACTCATATTCTTATGCCTTATTCAAGTGATAGTGATTAACATATAATTTCCATCAGTTATAGCTAGTGGTAGTCTTGTTAGTTTCCCTCAGTAAAATCTACCAGGCCAGCATAATTTGTGACCCACTGCACTGAATGAAACCCACCAACCATGTATGGCAATCTTCTATTTGCTGCCTGCCTAGGATTACAAACACAGGAGACTGTTAAGCACCGAACAGGCCACAGTATATGCTAATAGGCTGTGTTCTTTTGGCTGGCCATAATTTGGAGGTCTTGTTTAAAGAAATAGTACTTCACACAGACCAGAAAATATGAATGCTATTCATGATTCACAGGGGAAAAAAGTTTGCCAACCTCTTATTGTAAGCTTGCTATATAATTGAGAGTTCATTTCCTTGTCTCGCTGGTAACGACGAAATTCATCAACTGCCTCTCGTAGCACTGTGACAGCCAAAACAAATCCCTGTTTAAAATATAACAAACATTTCCCGAAATGGAAAATATTTCTATTAAAATCCACAGATAAGAAAAGCATGCGCTTTATATTTCATTTTAGTAGGACTGTTTGGAGTTTTGTTGTGTGTTTTCTTCCCTTTTGCCAATGTCATAGTTATTCCGGAACAGCTGAGGAAAATTTGAGACATAGCCAATGATTTCTGGAGACATTTCCAAAACATGTGATAAAACTATTGAACAGGCTCTCATCACAAGAACAAAATATAGTACCCTCCACTCAAAGCTGTTTTCAGATGAATTCACATCTAAAAGGCAATGGGATGGTTCATACGCAACAACAAACTGTGGGTGTGTAGCTGTGTTAACAGAGCTGGTAGAACCAATGCACACTGGCACCCCACTCTCTCTTTTCCTGGTTCAAGATACATCATAGTTTTCCCTTCTGTGCAGCTTCAGTTTGTGCTTGCTCTGCAAATCAGGAACAAACCCTGGTTTTCAATTCTTATTTAGAGAGCAAGCACAAATCAAAGATGACTTGCTTCAAACCAGGAAAGGAGGAAGGGCATTCCAAGCTCAAGCGAGGGGGAAGCATATGAGCCAAACGTTCAGGCACGTAACACCAAAGCATGGTTTTGATGTTACAGCGGCACCAACCCATGGTCTCCAAGACATGAAGCTGAGGTGCATGATAAAAATCATCAAGCACACTTACTTTTAAATAAGGGTTGAGATGTAACAAGAGAAGACTAATCTCCTAAACGAGTGTTTCTTTTTGCCTTGAAGGTGGGTAACTTGACTTTGGTTAAAAATTATAGTGAGCCAAAACTCAGTTATTTAGGAGTAAGTTCCATGGAATCAATTACTTCCAAAAATGTACTGAAACATTTGTTTTTAGCTGCATATACTTGATCAGATATACCAAACTTTTGGACTATGTGTCACATGTAGACCTTATAGCATTTTTTTCTGGAGTAGTTATAAAAAAGTTGGGGCATTTCCCTTTGAAAATAAAATCAATAACCAATGTTAAATGTAATATCCTGGCTATAGCCAGATACTTCCAATGTTTTTAGACAGCATAGGTAGAATCATAGTTCTTAAATTATAGAACATACAAGTTGTAACTTTTTATTATAGATAAAAGTATATATATATTTTTAATGTGCTTACTTTTCCCAGACACACACAGGTCCATTTAACATGAGAGTCACATTTCTTTTGATCTGACTTAGTTCAGATGTAACACGTCATGATCTGTGAAGCGTTGTTAAGAGACCAGAAGTACCCCTGCAATTCCTCTCCTTTCCTCACAAGATCGTATTCTCCTTTGCTCCCTTCTCATTCAAAATCCCCAACTATGGTTAGTGTTGCACATAACTATAAGTATCTGAAACTAAATAGACTTCAGTGTCTGGTTCAAAGCCATGTCGTTTGACATTAGCTCTGAAAAGAGAATGGAGATCATTCAAGTGAGAAAAGGGAGAAGCATGGAAATCAGAAGAATACTCCTGATCTCTTAACCATTAGGAAATAGGAAATATTTCTTCTACACTGAGCGTCTTTCATGTGTGGTAGAGGCTGGTGTAGTGAAAGAGAGCCACAGAGCTGATCCCCAAAGCTGCTGTCAGGGACTGGGATGGGACAATGGCAGAGGTGGGCTTCATGAACACACCAGCAGAGCCAATCCTGTGCTCTTGCCAGCATATGTGCACAGAACCAACATCACTGCCACTGCTCTTTCCAGGTAAGCTGCCATGCCATCAGTGTTAGGAGACAGTTCTATACAACCACACTGGCCATGTGCACACAAGCTGATAAAAGAAATATATATATATATATAGTTGTATAGCATTTTTGATTACCAGAGGAGCCCAATAGGTGTAGAGGTAGCCTATTTTCAGCGCTGGTACGAACTGTGAGCAGGAGACTACGAGAAAATAAAGATTCAAGAAAAACTTGAATTGTTCATATAAAACCTAAAAGTGAAAGAAAAAAGAAAAACCAGGAAATGGTGCTTTCAAAAACATTTCCAGTATGCAGAAACTTTTTTTATGTAACAGGAACTTTAATCACAATTATAATCAATAACAGTTTCTTTTCCTTTTTTGAGTGCTGCTTTCAACATGGCTTGAACTATCTCTACTATCACAGAAAAATCAATCAATAGTAACATGAACATTTAATGATGATGACTATTCCAATATAAAATATTAAATAGAAAATTCATCCATAATATAGGCATTATAGTATCTAGCATTTATTGTAGCACTACAATGTTCATTAGACAAAACATGTGTTATCTTAGCAATACTTAGCAATACAATAAGCTTATAAGCAGAGTCCAAGCATGTAGAGGAGGGTATCCTTTACAGGAGCCCAGACACTGATAAGGGGCACCCTGTAATTTAGCAATGGGGGGAGGGTAAGTGTTTGGTGGTTACTAATAGAATTATAGAATTGTAGATAGTCAGCAAGCTTCGCTAAGAATTGTTTTCAGGGTAGATATTTTATTAAACAAAACTAGCACACGAGGAAGGTTGGGTAACAGTGTGAGCCATAGCATACTTTTGTAAGTTTAGAAGTATAATTTCAAAATTAAAAGAGAAGCTTCCGGGTCATGTGGCCAGCATGACTAAGCCGCTTCTGGCAAACCAGAGCAGCACACGGAAACGCTGTTTACCTTCCCAGCGGAGCGGTACCTATTTATCTACTTGCACTTTGATGTGCTTTCGAACTGCTAGGTTGGCAGAAGGACTGAGCAAGGGGAGCTCACCCAGTCGCGGGGATTCGAACCGCTGACCTTCTGATCAGCAAGCCCTAGGCTCTGTGGTTTAACCCACAGCGCCACCTGTGTCCCAAGTGGTGTGTATGTAGGAGAGGCCAATGTTACTCATCCTCAAAAAAATGTTTGAGCTTCTAAAAGATACTTCAGTTATATCTCCATAATACAGATGGGGAACTAACCTGAGAAAACAGTGATTTGATTAATGTCCTCTAAATTCATAGCTAAAGTGAGGCCACTATTCAATAACAAATGTGATAAAAGAACAACTCCGGTATTGCCTAGCCATTAGCAACAAGAGTAATGAATACAGAAAAGAAAAGTACATAGCCTTCCAAAAAGAAAGAGTTATGATATAAGAGGAAACAGTATGCATATAATCAAAGTGATACAAAATAGTTTCTCTGGATTGTACTGTACAATAAAATCAGCATAATATAACCTGTCACTCTACTATTATCCGTAGCTACTCTCTCCAAGTGAAAAATGTTAATATTGTAATTTATTTATGTTTAAATACATTTCCTTTTTTAATATGAAAATAAAGAATGTTACCCCAAAGTCTGCATGTGGGTAGAATGCAAACACAGTGCATTCAAATGTAAGCTCCAGACAAACCAACCTATTATAGAAATTTCAATACAAGGGAAATTCAATTGGTTTAGCAGTTATTACTGATTTACAAGTATGTGTACAAATGCTAAGAGGAACACTACAGAAATACTGTGTTTATATTTACAATGAAACTTGATTATTCTGTTCTAGAATGTTTAAATTCTTATATAAATTAATCTCAGCAGGGTAACAATATTTCCTCCCTCACCACTAATTAATTTAAAATCCCAGTTAGTATCAATTAATAGCTCAGTAATTTGCATTCATACTAAAGCCAGAATAGGATTCCAACTGTGCAATTACAAAACGCTTTCAAACTATTCCATTTCCTAAGGAAAAGTTTAAGAAAAAATATTCCAAGACTAATAATGCATCTGGACTATGCTGTGCCAACAGGTGTTCACAAATCATGGCTGATCTTTGCAGGCATCGGGACTCTGCCTAAACCCCTGAAACACACATTGTGCATTTAACTATAGTAATCAATGTCTAAATGTATACTTAATGACCTTTAGGAAAACGTTCAGTGTAAATAGAGAAAATTTTGGTTTCATGCAATGAAGATGAAAATATTTGTCTGCATGAAAGCAGTTGACATTAATACTCTCAAAAGAAAACACATTATGGAGTCCACATTATGGACTCACTTTTTCTTTTTAATAAAGAAGGGGTTATAAGTAATATCCTTGCATGTGCCAGCTAGCTGAATAATGTTGGTGGGTTAGGGGGAGTGTAAGGAGAGAGGAAAAAACCAGTGCACAAGGTTTACAAAAATCTGCATTCTTACTGAAATTAAGAATTGAAAGACGCAGCATTCTTGTCAACAAGTAACCAACAAGATAATTTATTACTGTGGAAAAAGGCACAGTATATAATGGCCTGTTTATTTCACACTCATTGAAACACCTCTCCCTCAAGAGTTACTTTTCAGTCAAATATTAAATTAGAAACTAACAAGGCTGGCTATCCAAAGAATCAATGCTAAAGTCATAGAATTTACTGAAATCAGTCAAAGAACAAAAAAATAAAGCCAAACTGTGCCCTTTTGTGATTTGAACAAAATGTATTACAACAAATTATTATTGCCAGTGTTGAAAAGAATTCTGCATCTTGAAAACCATAATAAGCCAAAAGAAAATCTGAAGAGACAGAACATTATTTTAAACTGGATTTAGTTAATACAAGGTTTTGTTATATGCCTATAAAACACATAATAGCCAACACCGTATAAAGGTTTCTTACATAAAAACAATTGCTACATTTATGGGTGTTTTTGTAATCTGTACCACTAGCCATACTGGGGAATTAACTTTCCAACCACTTATTCTGCATTTAAAGTCAACACTCTGAGAGGAACATTTCAACAGAGATGTGAAAAACAAAAAAATAAAAATAGGAGGTTGGTTTACTGTGAGCTCAAAATAAGGGAAAATATTTCTCCCTCTCTCATTAATGCACAATTTAGTGCCACTAGGTAATACACAGCTTTAAAACTGCAAAAAAGCAATATTAACTCTTTAAAATTTCTTGGATAAGGAATGAATGTGAATAAAGAATATGTATATGGATTTTAGACCTGCTTTGTTATTCACATTTTATACTTAATAACTGATTACCAAATACTAAATACACGTTCATATATAGCATTAATGTATACAAGCCACAAGTTTACCCAATTAAAAAAATGAACACATGAAGCACTCTCACTTCTCTAAACGTCACCCTTTGTGTTTTGCAGAAAAAATGTTAATGGGACAATCCTATACAGGTCTACTAAGAAGTCGGTATTACAGAGGTCATAGGAGCTCACTTCCAAATAAGATAGCATAGGATTGTAGCCTGCAGACAGGTCTTTTTCTACTCTTGTGTTTACTTTGACCTGAAGGTACATACAATACAATGCAATGCTTCCAGCAAGGGAACAATTTGAAGTCAAATTTATACAGCCTTCAAATCGGACACACATTTTACTAAGAGGTCATTTTACATGTACCTATCCTGAAGCGTAAGATTAAAAATATTCATTAACAGGTATTTTAAATCACCCAAAACCTGTAGGACCCATCTAATAAAATTTAAACACTTAAAGCTATTTTTTGTCTTTGCTGGGAGATGTAATCATATGCTTATCTATCCTACTAAAATCAATGAAACATAAACATGCTTAACTTTGTCTGGATCATGTCATTTAATCATGTCTTAAAACTGGTGTGCCCAATGTGACGCCTGAGGCCACAATGGCACCTGTAAAAAGCCCTCACTCCCCCCTTCACCACTAGTTATCTTCCCCCACCTCATACACCTTGGAAGTCAGAAGATATCAGTCTGAAAAATTACAGTCAAGATGGGGGCTTTGTTGGTATTTCCTCTTTCAGCTCACTAGCCTTCCATGCTGAGATTGGCCCTCCAACAGAAAACGTGGGAGGGGAAACATTTTTTTAAGAAAAAGGTAAGATGTAGGAGATGTGAGACCCAGGGGGTATGGAGAGAAAAAGGAAGAATGGAGCAGCCAATCAGATGGGGCAGGGTAAAAAAAGGAAGGAAGGAAGGAAGGAAGGAAGGAAGGAAGGAAGGAAGGAAGGAAGGGAGTATGTGTCAGAGTGTACAGGGTATGTATATTTGTTTCCTCCCATCTTTTCTATGTGTCCCTTGCTTTGTTTCCCCTCTCTTCTCCGGGTTTCTATGTCTGTTTCCCCACCCCAGGGTCTGGAGGTCTGTGTTTGCCTCCCCCCCCCCCTTATCTCTGAGGGCCTGTCTTGGGCATTCCTCCTCCCAGCTTGCATTCCTCTCAGTGCCCAAGAAACACATGCATGCAGTGGGAATGAGGAGAGGGCACTCCCTACAATTTGTGACAGTTCAAGCTCAGAATGGCAACTTTTTGAAAATTCCAGATGTGCCCACAGGCCCAGAAATAATCTGCTTTAGAAGATTTTAACTCTATATATTGTTGGGCGTTCTCTTGTTATGCTGTTTTATTGTTTTCCTCCAAATGTTTTATTGTGCCCTTGTTTTTTTTAAAGAAAATATATACTTGTGATCTTTTGATGAAGGGTAGTAGACAAATTAAATAAAAACAATACCTAAAAATAAGTTGCCAGTCTCTGCTCCTCACAGGTAATCATCACTGATCCCACTAATCACTTTAACCAACGAGCACAATTCTCAGTGGGAAAAGAGGACTGCCTGAACTTCAAAGGATTGCACAACTTATCATTCAAATTATTTGTTTTAAAATATTGTAAGACATACAATTTATAAGGGACATAAACTAAGCCCACCTTTAAGGAATCATTAGTAGCCTTACCCCAGGTATAAATGTAAAGATATTGTATTTTTGATTTTTTATAGCATTTCTTGGATATTTTTCTTCGCATTTTTCAGGACATCCAAGCCATACTGTGCGTGCTTTGAGTTCTTTCTTTCTCCGGCAAATGTTTATGAGCCAATCACAGCAACTGCAAGGAAAAAGAAAGCTATGCTTTAAATGTCAGTATAGTATATTCAGCTTGCTAAAAGGAAAGCAGTGGTTCTTAAAGAAAGTAACTCAATGCAACTAACTGATCTCAGGCGCCTATTTTTTATACAGTATTTGTAAACAGAGTCATGTCCACAAGCTTCCTGTGTATTTTAGGAGTGGTGCTAGTTCTGTCTTAACCAAGTCGACTGAAAAGCAGTTCCATAAATTCAGGGCACAAAGCCTGGTTTTTACTGAGTTCAGCAACAAACCTAGGGAAAGGATGCATTGGATCTCTGGCACTATTTTCCTAGGCTTTGCCTCCCCCATCCCATGCACTCCCGATAGCACCTCAAATATGCTTCAAAGGGCTCCTGACCTTCCAGGAAAGCCTCTCAGAGTGAAGGCTGCTGCCGTCAGCAGAGGAAGGCTGAAATGCCACTGCATATATATGTGGCACTTTGCAACTTGGCCAGCAGCTATAGTGGACAGAGTTCAGGATTGTAATTTTTTTAAGAACACTGCAAGACAAAATGTAGCACCTATATGCTTACAAAAGCTGCACTGGTGGTCATAATCTACCGTATTTTTCACTCCATAGGGCGTACCGCCCCATAGGACGCACCTAGCTTTTTTGGGGGGGGGGGGAACAGCCTGCTATCCGCAAGCCTAGGGAGCCCGGCGAGAAGTCGCGCCGGTCTCCCCAGGCTTGCAGAGAGCTGCGCAAAGCCCGGGCGCACTCTTCAGCGCACCCTAAGCTTCGGAATGCAGGCAGCTCTGCGCAGCTCTCGGGAGCCCGGCGCAAAGTCGCACCAGTCTCCCGAGGGTTGCGCAGAGCTTCCTGAAGCCTGCATTCGCCCCATAGGACGCACACACATTTCCCCTTCATTTTTGGAGGGGGAAAAGTGCATCCTATAGGGCGAAAAATACGGTATATAGAAAAGAACTGCTTTATGGCTTTGATGCAGCACTATTGATTTTAATATGTGAATTATTCAGTTTTGTTTGATTAATTTTAATTCTTAATAATACAACAAATAGGAATTAAAGACTTTCAAAATCTCTTTGTGCTTTCAATTACAAAACAGAATATTTTGAGTGAAGAATTGTTCATGAATTGGAAGGCCAACTCGGGTAACAACTATTCCTCCCCCTTAGGCAGGTGCCAAAACCTTCATCAGCTTAGCAAACAAATTACATATGTTTGAACAAAGTTTGGCACTGCTAAACAGTGGTGATGCCTGTGATAAAGGACTGATTGGCACCTAGAGATAAGTACACTTTAAGCCCTCAGATGCAATGAGGTCTCCACTGATGGAAATAATTATAGATTTTGACAATTCAATTTTAAGTATTTATTGCAAGCAAATAGGATTCAATACTTTCAAGACGTGGATATCAGCAAGCCTGTGTCCATCTGAAGCAGAAATCCCCATCAGTTGGTATACAGAGGCTGCTGCACGCCTTTTGCGATCATGTGCCTTTTGCCCGCAAAACAGTAACAAAGGCTTCTCTGTGCAAGTCAAAGCATACATAGTTACATTCAGAGAAACATTTGTAAGAAATAATCTAAGGTTAGTATTGAGTTTACAAATAAAACATTTACACAACAGTTGCTAACAAAGGGTAATAATGAGACCAATTGCTTAAAGAGCATTAAAAAAATACTTTGAGTTATGAGGAATGTAATTTTTAGAGGTTGCTGTTAATATTTCTTATCTGACATTCACCATAAGGTCCTAGGGTGAGTTGCAACAATTAAAAATATATACCGTATTGGCCTGAATATCAGCCTCACTTTTTCCCAAATTCCAACCATGAAAAGTTAAAAGTGTGGCTTATATTTGCAACCTTATGGTATGCAGCCAGGAGCACGGGGCAAACAGCACCAGGAGTGCGGCAAAGCGGTGCCCACCTCGTGCATAGTCCCTCGTCCTCTGCCCCAAAGCCCGGGAAGGGAGAGAGCAAGAAAGGGTAAAGGCCACCAACAACACAGCATGCCCCCCCCCAAGCAGACAGGAGCAGCAAGGAATAGAGCGGCTTATATTCAGGTCCCCCCCCCTCCAATTTTAAAAGTGCAGCTTATATTCAGGTGCGGCTTATATTCGGGCCGATAAGGTATATTAAAAACAGTTAAAGCAGATTACAATAAAAAGGATAGGTTGGGTCCTAAAATATATATCAAAAGTGTCAAAGGCCAGAATGAAAGAAGTGTGCCTTCAGCATATGATGAATACTACACAACAAAGGTACCACTCACATATGTGGACAAGAAATTGCACACCTTAAGACAGAATGCCCTCTCCCATACTGCCATCCCCTGAACTTCTGAGTCCCCAAACACCACAGCCAAGACTACCTCTGCCAGCTCAGTCTAGAAAGCTGTAGTGTAGCAGGGCGGATGATACACTATCATCCCTGTCCACAATCATCCAAGACCACAAACAATTCCTTGAACCCAAGAACAGTGTGGATTGATCTCACTGCGAGGGAGTTTGAATTTCTATCGATGATTATGGCAACAGTCCTCACCACCACCCCTGGCCTGGAGTGATCTTGCACTGCATAAGCAGGCAGACTCAGCTGGGTCAGCATAGGATATGGATTTATAGATTTGTTTAGTAAAGTTATCAAGCCCTTCCAAAATATAATTTCTTGTTACCACAGACAACGTATCAAATGGCACACAAATTCAATTTGGATCAACCCAGCCATGACACAACTATCACCTGATACCCAATATAATAGCTAAATGCTTTGGACGGGAGAACCAAATACTTTTGCTCGCATTCTAACTATACATTGAGTTTCCATTTCATCTAATTTTAAAAAAGGTTTTTAGACAAAATCATACAATTTCAATTTATATAGCCACTGGAATTTTTTTATTAAATGTGCTATTATAGAAAAGATGCAAGGAGCTACTTGCTATAACCAATAGTACAAGAGAGAAGGCTGTTGTGTTGTTTTACTACTTACCTCTCCCATCTTTGTCTCATGTACACATATATATTTCCAGTATAATTAAAGTTAACAAAAACACTGGAGAGCATAATGAATAGCAGAATAGATTTTGTTAAAGTTTAACTTCTTATTGTAATAAAAATCTGTATAGTAACATTGTTTTTTCCTAAAAACAGAAAAAGTACCCTAGTGGCACTGATTAGAGATGTACTTAAAAGAATAGCAATTGTTGAACAAAACTGGTATAGATCTTACTATTTTGCATATGAAATACGTTCTGCCAAGTCAAAAGCTGAACTTAAAAAACATTTTAAAAAAACTTTCCAGCCATTCCCACTTGTACTCATTTTCAAGCTTAACTAAAAGGAAATTACTCAGAACATTTTTTAAAAAATCAAAAAGACAATAAAAGACCCTATATTGGCATACTCAGTCCAAGGATAAGCTATTCTTTATTAAATTCTAAATAGCAAGAACTACATCTACGAAGAAAACATACTGTAATTAATGTACTCAACGGGTAGCTTTGATAATCAGGCCTAAAGCGACACAGTAGTCATGTCATTCTTAAAAGATCAGCATTTTCCCATGCCTCTGAACAACAAATGTGTTGCAGATTAACTGAAAGTGTACAGGCCATCTTACAGTCCAAATTAATTCGAGTATTTGATATCCCCTTCATTTCATATGGAAATGTTCAACCGCACCATTTTCACAGCGACAAAGTAGTGTGTCTGTGGGTATATACATATATATATCAGAGAGAACTGCAATGTACATCTCATGAGAAAGAAATCAATCTAGTCCAAAGAACTCCAGAGTATTGATCTATGTGCATTATACTTTCACAAGCTAAAAGAGAGTGTCTAAATTAAAAATGGAAGAAATAATTACAACTAAAAATGAGTTAGCTTTCAAAAGCTTAACATAGCATATTCAATTAAGTTTTATTCAGAGTAGACGCAGGGAAATTAATGGACCTAACTTAGTCAAGTACATTACTTTCAATGGGTCTACTCTGAGTAAAACTTAGTTGAATACTATTCATTGGTTATATTTTTCTGAAGGCATTAATTGTATTACAGATCACTGAAATCAAGCACACAGGAATTCTGCCAGTTCTGAGAAAGGTAACATAGCTACTGTGCTTAACAAGCTTAAAGAAGAGAGCGCTTGATATTTTGTTGTTTTTGACACTGTAAGGATAAATTTGGGCAGAATGTTCCCTCATTTATAGGTAGTGTATCCTCAGATTTAAGATATTAGAGGAAAAGTAGTTTAGATATTCTCATTTTTTATACCAATGCTATTGACAGTTTTAAAATGCAAGCAATTCTATAATTAAAAATATCTAGAGGAAAACTGAAGTTTAGCAAGGTCTGTTAAGCTTATAATTCATGGACTCAACATCTTTAACATTGTTGTCCTATAAGGTGTCTACTCACTTGTACAGTGGTACCTCTAGCTGTGGACTTAATCCGTTTCGGTGTGTTGTTCGCACCCCGAAAAGTCCGTAACTAGATTGCTTCTGCGCACGCGCAAAGCGCGTAAATCGCTTCTGCACATGCACGGGCAGCGAACCTGGAAGTAAACACCTCCAGGTTTGCTGCGTTCGTGAGCTGAAAGAGTGGAACGCAACATGAGGTATGGCTGTACAGGTAACTCGCAACCTATGCGCATTTAACTTGTGTACATTCAGCTTTACGCACTTGGCAAAAAAACTGAAGCAAGTTTGGCTTTACGTACTATCTTTGGAACATAACCCCATGTAAGTTGAGAGTCACCTGTACATACAACTGACTTCAATTACTCCCTGGTAAATGTTAAAGCCTGAATGTATGGTTCCATCTCTTTATTGGGGTACATGAAAGAGCTGGGCTATCACATTTGGATACAATAAATTCACTATTCACAATAAGAATGGGCTACTATAGAGAGGAAACATTTCTAAAAGACATAACTCGTGTTACAGAGCTGCACAAGAGATTCTGACACAGAGTTCAAGAGATACAGTTCAATTAAGTAAGGCACATGTTCTAGCAGGGCTACAAAATGGCTGCGTAACTGCTCAGCTCAGTCTTTCCTATGTGATGAATGATCTTCCTGTTTCAAAAGAGCACGTATTTTGCTTTAGATCACTGAATAGAAGACAATGGTACAAGGCTTTGCCAAAACTAGAGAAGGTGGTCTTACTGTTTATTTCTAGGCTTTGGATGAGACTGGCCTGACATGACAAAATAGTGAATGGATCACAAAATATGTATGCCAGATTTAGACCCCAACTGATTCTAATAATAATAAACAGCAGCTCAGTTCTCAACTTTTAAACAAAGCTTAATGAAAGCTGAAGTGCAATATTGAAACTTCTAGAAGTAAAGATGGCTGATTTGGTTTGCGTCTAGACAACATTATGACATCAGCATCAGAGGCCCTAGAAATCGGGCTTCAAAATTCAGAAGAGCTAGATATTTGGCTACTTTCACAAAGTACAGTGGTACCTCGCAAGACGAATGCCTCGGAAGACGAAAAACTCGCAAGACGAAAGAGTTTTTCGTTTTTTGAGTTGCTTCGCAAGACGAATTTCCCTATGGGCTTGCTTCGCAAGACGAAAACGTCTTGCAAGTTTGTTTCCTTTTTCTTAAAACCGCTTGAAGAGGTGCAGTTGCAACTTGACCGTGCTTCGCAAGACGAAAAATTCGCAAGACGAAAAAACTCGCAGAACGAATTAATTTCGTCTTGCGAGGCACCACTGTATATTAATAACTGTTTTTTTGTATAATGTATTGTATCATGTGAGCCATTTGGTTCTCAGAATCAGCACCCTTGCTAACACTGTAATCACAGTTCCTGAAGCAACAGAGCCAGAGTTATCCATGAGCAAGTGGACAGTGATGTTCTGCTTCTTCTACATGTAAAAGACAAAAAGTAGTACTGCAAAAGACCATACTAGAATTATAGACGTGGTCAAAGAATTAATACATCCTGTTTTGCATGATGTTCTCCTGGCTTCTTCCCATCACTTGTAAAACTTTTAATGAGATGCCCTGCCTCTCAACTAGCTGGGGCTGATGGGATATGTAATCTGAAACATGGAGGGTACCAGCTGAGGAAGGCTGGTGTACGTAATCATTTGTTATGTGCATTTCAGAGAGGGGTTTGTAATGTAGAGTGTATATGCAGTATATGCAGTAGACGTCTGTGTACATTCCAGTTTGTAACTAACTTTCCATTAACCCTACGGTTGGTGAATGACAACACTTTTAAGTGGTGGCTCAGGTTCCATCAACAAGACATGCAGCTTCTTCAAAGTAGTCCTCGGAAATTGTGCAGGGTAGCAGCAGATTCTTGGGTATATGAAATATACTGATCTTTGTCCTTAGCATTGTTCCTAAAACCCCAAACCTAGCATATTGTACCTAGCTCTACCATCTAGGTCGCTCTCATTACAGCATTTCACTGCTGTCAGCACTGTAGCTGAAGTATATATATGACAAAGCAAACTAAATGGATCAATGATATTTTCATTTTATAGTTCTATATAGCCTCCCCCAAACAGAAATGTAAAAGTCAATAGATTATATAAAAGTACCTGAAAAAATGTGAGGGGCACCCAAAGCTAATGACTATGTTTGCAATTCTGAGCACATGCAAATGTACAAATCTTTATCACATTACTAATTACGGCAACTTTTTATTGTGAAAAAGTGTGTTTAATATAAGTCTAACATGAGAGAGCTCTGACAATGCAAGACTAATTTCCTCAAGAGACTCTGCTAAAGTCAAGCATGAGAGTTCAACACAAGAGGTTTATAAATGACAGCAGAGAACTGGGAGATAATTCTAACTTGTATTCACTCTAGAGTCATCAGTTACATGTACTTTTTAACCTTTAAAGCTGAAATGTTAACTTATCATCAGTTAATGAATTTACGTTTCCCCCTTCACCAACATCAATCAACTCAAGATATTACCCACCGTTAGTGAATTAGTGTTAAGGCTCTCGGGAACATCATTGAAAGGGTACTGCCATCTCTCTTTCCAGGTCATAAAAAATAAGTTAGGAATGAGGCCTCCAAATGGGATTTTTGCCCATTTTAATTCCTAAACTAATGAAACTTTGTAAGGACAATACGCTCTAGGAAAAAGGACCTTTTGGCAAACTATTTTGAGAGGATGGGCAGTGTCAGCAGCCAGCTAAAAAGAATAAAGCAGGAGGATAAAATGTTATTGACAGTAATGAAATGATCACAACAGCCATCACTGATGAGCCAAAGAACAATGGAAAATAAGATTTTGAGGCCTCCCACTGCTGGTGCCCTTCCACTGTTCAGATTCCATTCTTAGACCAAGGTAAAGTTCGCAAACCGGGACACTACTTCCGGTTTTGCAGAGTTCATAAACCAAATCCTTCATAAACAGGGATGTTCTTAAACCGAGGTATCACTGTGTTTACATAAACTCAGGACAAAGAGCAGCAATCTTTGGTCACTCATCATGGTCTCTCCCCAATAGCTGTTTCCAGAATCCCCCTCCCCACCCCACTTGCCTCGTGGTGAAATGGAAGTTACAGTCTCCCAGAGTAACCTGGGGGAGAGGAGAAAGGCTCAGTAGACGTACACATCTTCGCACACGCTCTTTGAGCTGAAATTGCTCTGCTTAGGAACCACCTTGGGACTTGACAGAGGCCAAGTAGAGGGAGGCTAGGAAGAATTAGCTTCAGAGATCACATAACTTCTGGCACATAGTCACTCTTTCCTCCAGTGAGAGCTTCAGGGATGAAGGAAGAACAAAGGCAAAAGATTATCTGCATTCCTTAATTCTCCCCCCCCCCCACAAGGAATCCTAAGAGGGTAGAAAAAGGTATTTTGGGGTTCAAACCCCACTTCAGTTCAAACCCGTTCTGCCCCACAGTAAACTCCATGGTGGCACATAATTGCAGTTTCTTAATTTTTAAATATTTTTCTTTCTAAATTATAATGAGTTTTGCTTTAAAATACTTTCCATGTTAAAAATCACCCTGGATTTACTTAAATTACAAGACAGAATTCAAGCTATCACAAAAAAGAAAAGAAAAACAGCAACAAACCTGGTACAAAGGAACTTCCATCCACCACAGACAAACCATTCTAAACCTCGTTTTCTCTGAAAAATTCTGGCCCTTGGCAAAGTATGGTAATCGCTTTCATCATTTTCAAACCCTTCTTCAGACATCATTAGGGGCATTTCATCCAAATGTGATGACTCGTCTTCTACTTGGTACCTATTGGTTTTGTAAATAAATAGATAAATAAATGAGAACATTGAACTAACTCCAAATAATTGATAACATTCTTTTTAGCTGCTATGTATATATAGCATGCATTCAAAGCATTCTTAATATATAAACACACAATGGCCTTGTCTGCACACACTAAGCCAAATAATAGTTAAGCATGAATGAGCAAGTGCACTGGTATAGTTAGAAAACTGCAGTCACTTTGATCCTCCCCTGCTCCTGAAGCTAAAGCACACTACCAGGAGCTAAACCATAGCTTGACTGAGAGGACCTGAGAGGTGTCAGAACTGAGTTCCAGCTGAAAAAAAGTGCCTGGATAAGGCCTTTCTCTTTTACTGCTGTCAACCTCAGCAGCTCATACCAGTTTTTAGGCTGTCTGTCTTGATATCCCATATAAGCCATCTGCGTGCATAGACTTCAGTCCAGAATTTGATCAACTCCGGACCTAGACCTGCTAGGAGGAGGTGTCTTTGGGGATGTTCACACCACTGGCCACTGTCTTGCAAACAATATAAGACATTCAAGCAGCCAATGTCCACCATATTTGGAAAAATGACCACTGACCATAACTTGATCATGCATTTGGAAGCATGTGTGGAGACCATCTAATCACAAGTTTTTATTACAATAAAGAATGATCTCATGCTTGGAATTCTGCTCTGTGATTGCTGTGTCATTATGAACTGAAGAGAGCGGAACCACTGCCCTCCCTTTCTTTGGCATCATACAAGTGTCAAATCTTATGGGTGGGGGGGACCACGTGCTGCTGTTGGTACTTCTGGATCTGTGGCATTGATCTCTTGAATTACTTGCTAACCCCAAACTCTTCCTTAACCATGTTTAGTTTGGTCACTCAACCTCAGGTGCTTGCTAAGCTACAAAGTTATGAGGCAAGAGCAACTGGAAAACAAAACAACCCTGGTCATTGCTTGTTTGATTATTTGTGGATAACCTGTGGTTAGCTGAACAACTATGGCCTAGCATTATATGGGAACCAGGCACATATAAGCAATGGTATATATCTCATGACATTCCTTTACACTTGTTAGTGTTAAAGTGGCTAATGGACCACATTAATAGGATACTTTTCTCAACATAATTCACACTGAAAAATCATGAAACAATTGCTGTTAAAACAAAGTTCTAAGACTGAGAAATATATGCCTGACTGTTCAATCTGGGTGGGAAGGGAAGGGGAGAGAAAATCAAAATCCTCCATTGCACAACTGACAATGAAATAGGGTACACCCATCTTTGTCAAAAATTACATTTTTCTATTCACCAGTAAACTAAAAGCATTTCTTATCATCATCTCAGGAGTTAAAGAATGAAATTTATTCATACCTCTTATAAAAACATGTTTTCTCAATAATATTTTAAAATCAAAAACTGTGGTGTTAACTCTACAAGTGTGCCAACTACTAAGATAACAAATAAGTATAATGTTTAGTAACTTGACTTCAAAATGCAGCCTTTGAACTGGCAAGCAATTTATTCTTCTTCAAAAAGCAATTTTCCTATTGTGTTAGAATTTTTACCATAGTATTTAAAAACAATACAATGATGAATAATGGATTTTTCATAGGGAAAAATCTCAATTTCTTTGTGATCTAGTGCCATGTACACTGAATTGTGCTAGTTTACCATGAGTGACAAACCAATTAAGTATAATGCTAGAAACTTTTTATAAAATAAAGCTCTGAAAGCCACATGAATAAATAAGTAAGTATGCATAACACATCACTGGTGTTACTAAATCAGATACAAGACAGGTATCTGGAGAAAAAATGGCTTCCAAAAGAAAAAGAACATTAATATTAAACAAGATCTAACAAAAAAAGAAACTAGAAGAAAAGAGATTACAATACGTACTTCAAAATTAACTTTTATACAAATATCTGCTGTGAAAATAATACCATGCTCTCTTCAAACTTTGATGGCTTTTCAAAGGAACAGTAACCAAATGAGTTCATTAAGTGCCAATTGCAATTTACTGTCTACTGCTTAAATCATATCTATATTTTAAAAAGCTGTTTTCTTTTATATTATCACTACACAAACTACGTAAACATCAGCAAACCAAAATATGTTTCTGCACATACACTATCATGAAGGAGCTATTGTAGCATTCCTACCCCTCTATTTTTCAAGGCGTTCAGAATGACAGTCAAATATAGAAACCCTGAGCAGTAAAGCAAAACTCAAAGTTTCTTCGTGCATTACTCCTAATGTTTAATTCACGGTGAACTGGCAAGAATGAGAGAGGCAATATTAACCAAGTCCCCCTTCCTCATGTGCTGTTCCAGAGAATCAGGGAGTATCTGAAAAAGCATGTGTGTGTAAAACTATGCATGCTGTCAAGAAAGTGGACAGAGAGTGTTTTTTCTTACAGCCCAATGATGCTTAATGGTAGATTTAGGAAAGATTTAGGAAAGACAAAAGAAAGCACTTTTTCATGAGGTGCAGTGTTAAATTACAGAATTTGCCAGGACATAGTGTGGTGATGGCCACCAACACAGATGTTTTAAAAGGCTGTTAAATTCAAGGAGAATTAAGCCTATAAACAGCCACTAGTAATAGTAACTACACTGGTACCTCGGGTTACATACGCTTCAGGTTACAGACTCCGCTAACCCAGAAATAGTACCTCGGGTTAAGAACTTTGCTTCAGGATGAGAACAGAAATCGTGCTCCGGTGGTGCGGCGGCAGCGGGAGGTCCCATTAGCTAAAGTGGTGCTTCAGGTTAAGAATAGTTTCAGGTTAAGAACGGACCTCCGAAACGAATTAAGTACTTAACCCGAGGTACCACTGTATATGCTGCCTCCAAGATCAGAAGCAATGCCATTCACTAGGGAACAACAGCGGAAGAGGTCTATTTTGCTGATATCCTATTTCTGGGCTTCTCTTATGCATCTGATTGGCCACTAAGGCGGCAAGGGATAACCATATAATAAAGATATCCCCTTCCACATGCAATCACCTTCTAGTCCAGATTGCCTTGACAATTTCTTTGGTTCAATTACAGCAGCCTACTTTGAAATCTTGGCAGATTACACCAACTTCATGCTGAACAATTCTCTGTATTCATATCTTCTTAAATATCACATGATATACACTGCAAAACTGTACTACAGAAATATTTCCAGAAGTCTATCTTAAAAGATAAATTGTAATTCCAAACCGGGGGAGTTAAATTGTTTTCCAAGTACTTCCCTGTAGGTTTACCAGTTACTAGTAACAAAAACTTCTATAACTCTTATTTTTAAAATAATAAATGTGCAGTGTTATAATACTACCAAAATTTCAAACTATTTTATATCTAACATAGTCTCAAAGTTCACATATGCAGTACATGTTGAATATTAAATGCAGTTTTCATATTTATGGGTTATATATAACACCTCTGTAGAAACGTAGTAATATTTGGGATTTTATATATCTTTTTAGAGCCATTTAAAATAATGTTTTATTTTTATGGAATATGTGAGCTGATGAATCACATATATAGTGAAGAGCAATTTCTGTAACTATGATGACAACTTTCCCAGTGAATCTGGAAACATTTTCAGTAACTACAACTGAAAGACCTGTAACGATACCCATGTTGCACCAAGCTCGCACCTTGGTTCACATAAATACATACCTGGGATGGGTCAGAACTTCTTATTCTTACATGGATGAGAACTAAGACTTTTAGTTTGGCAAATTTCTATTGCAATAAATGCTGGAGTTTTCTGTTTTAACAGCAAGCTTGGTATCTACTACGTGACCATTGTTATTGCAAACCTATGTCACACCCCTTGTTTGAACATTCTTAACTGGAATAAAGTGCTATAATTCTGTCTCATAGGACTGGGCAAACAGATTGACTGAAATAGTATAGTGATGTATCTTGTTTTATTACTTTTTTGTGGATAACACTGGGGGAAAACAAGACACTATCTCTGGCTTGATCTTAAAATAAAGATACCATGAGAATTGACTGATATATTAATACAAAGACATTGACAAAACTTAACTATATGAAACTAGAGAATGCTCACTATTTTTGTCCAAGGTTTAAGTACTTTGTTATCAGAGACAGATACAAAAACATAAAGATGTTTTAGAGGTGCAGGAAGATAACAAAAAGGCCAGGCAGTAAACATGAGCATGAGTCACACATATAAGTCCTGAACCTAAATAATAAAAAACCTTATTTGAGAATAGATTAGATAAACTACTCTAAGCTTTCAAAGGACAATCTTTAAAATGAGCTTGTGAAAGTAGCATATTTCAGAAGCAAGCTTCTGAAAAGCTATGCTTAAGACAAACAGATATGGTGATCTGAAAAATGAAACAAAACCCTATTTTCTGAACCTTTCTCCCCCATTAAAGAAAACACAAAAACAGAAACTGTCTGTTCATGGACTCTAAAAGAACATATAATACAAACTAATAATCAAGTAGACTATAAAATAGCTTTAAAACTGTATCTTTATTGAATAGTGAAAAAAACCTATTTTCTTTTACAAAAAAAAAAGTTTCCGATTTGGATAATGAGAACAACATCTCATACCATACAAACACAAAATGTCAATTAACAGATTTACATTAATTCACCAAATCAAATATTTCACAACTACTTAAAAAATTCAGCATAAAAAACAAAAAAATAGCCTAAGATTTGCATGTAACTCATGAGTAGTCTATATACAGAACATGCTTCATGGGGACATGGGGACACATTTTACGGTGCAAAACCTGCTACCCAGATTATCTAGTGTTAATAAGTTTGCCAAAAACAAGACTGTATGCATGATCTGATCCAACAATACATTTGAAAATGTATCACGGATTTACTTACATAAATAATTATGTATCTAGAAAACTAAAGTTCTTATCTCAGAGAGGCAATGTTTACTTAAGCACCATTACCCAGTTTACCACCATTTTCCAATCATGTTCTGGGAAAACTTGGACGCTTATAACAGCAGACATTATTTCCTACATAGTCACACAGGAATGTTGGGTGGTGTTCCGAAGTACAGTGGTACCTCAGGTTAAGTACTTAATTCATTCTGGGGGTCCATTCTTAACCTGAAACTGTTCTTAACCTGAAGCACCACTTTAGCTAATGGGGCCTCCTGCTGCCGCTGGAGCATGATTTCTGTTCTCATCCTGAAGCAAAGTTCTTAACCCGAGGTACTATTTCTGGGTTAGCGGAGTCTGTAACCTGAAGCGTATGTAACCTGAAGCGTATGTAACCCGAGGTACCACTGTACAGTCTTTTCATGTGGGGAAATTATGGCCTGGCCAGCACACCATGAAAACAGATTGTGTATCCTATATTCATTGTATCCAGTACACAGGGTAACATGGCAGACCAGTCATGTGAAAAGAGTGCCTTAAACTAACACAGTCTGAAAACCACAACCCTTGTTTATTCAGGAGTTGAATTTAAATACTTCTGTTTTATATTTTGTATATTTTATATTTGTACCATTGTATGCTGCTTTGAGAGCTAATGATAAAAATTGGGGTATCGGTTTTTTAAACAAATAAATTATATTTACATCTGCAAAGATATGTACTGTATATGAATGCATTGTTAGTAAATCAACTTGTATATACAACACGGTAGCCTTTTGGAAGCCACTGTTTACCTTATCTGCTATTATCATGAAGATGTACTGAAATCCATAACCTACAGATGGGCTCAGTAAGTTTATTCCATCATCTTCAACCCCATGGCTTACATATTTAAGAAAACTAAAAATATGTTACCTTAAATCCCCAATACTAACCTAAGTTGGTAGCTAAATAATTTAGACGTACACACTGAGAACAAATCCAACAACACAATATTTTTAAGGAACATTTTAGATTGTTCTTTGTAAACTGCTTGGAGGTCTTCCGTTGAGTAAGAAGTATATAAATTTAATTAAATAAATAAATAAAATGCTAACCTTAACAAAACCCCTTTGGTCATTTCCTACAGCTACCAGCTGAAAGTCCTTTAATAAATTATACAGTGGTGCCTCGCAAGACGAAATTAATTCATTCCGCAAGTCTCTTCGTCTTGCGAGTTTTTCGTCTTGCGATGCACGGTTTCCCATAGGAATGCATTGAAAATCAATTAATGCGTTCCTAGGGAAACCGCCTTCAGACCAGGTCCGGGGTCTGAAGGCTGGGGGGGGGACAAGGGCTTTTCTTCCCACCCCCAGCATTTTAAAAAACCCCGGGACAGCATCTTAAAATGCTGGCGGGCGGCATTTTAAAATCGCCCCGGGACAGCGGAGGACTTCTCCGCTGTCCGGGGCGATTTAAAAGCCCCTGGGAAGGCAGGCAGGGGGGACAAAGACTTTCGCCCCCCGCCCGCCTTCAGAAGGTGTTCCCGCCCCCCCACCCCGCTTCGGAGCAGCGTTCCGAAGCGGGGCGGCTGGGGCAGGTGTTCCTTCCCCCCCGCCCCGCTTCGGAGCAGCGTTCCGAAGCGGGGCGGCTGGGGCAGGCGGTGGGGAGAAGCGATCTCCCCGCAGCCCCTTGCTTCAAAAGAGGTCCGGGGGCAGCGGGAAGCGCTTCCCGCTGTCCCCGGACCTGGGGCTGCGGGGAGAAGATCGCTTCTCCCCGCCGCCCCTTGCTTCAAAAGAGAAGACCCGCTGTCCCCGGGGCAAGCTTCGTTTTGCGAAGCAAGCCCATAGGGAAATTCGTCTTGCGAGGCAACTCGAAAACGAAAAAACCTTTCGTTTTGCGAGTTTTTCGTCTCGCGAGGCGTTCGTCTTGCGGGGTACCACTGTAGTGATATACCTAAACACCTACATTATGAGTTTAAGAGTAAGGTGCCAACGCCTTAGTTAAGGCATTATACCCTTATGCCCTTTCATTAACATATTTACAAGGTGAAATGAAAGTAACTGTGTCTGAGATTACTATATCTGCACCACCACAAATACCTTGATATCAGCGTCAACAAGGATTATATACATTCTGACTTCTGCTAACACAACAGAACTTCCCCTCCTTCTCCTCTCCCTGAACCCCTTCCACTCATCCTCTCTGCTCTTAATTCTCCACAGCAGGTATGGGCTTGGTCCTTTGGGTAAGTACCAAGTCAAGGTAGTGGAAGTTCCACTGCATGAGCCTAATCCATTCTACTTGTACAATGACTTAGTTGGATGCAACTCAGTTGGGAGCGTGAGAAGAACAGGACTCTAAAAATACAGTGTGATTTTGTAATAGAGTGTTTAAGACTTACAGCAGAATTCTGTGCATATCTACTAAGTGCTTAGTTTCAGTACTTTAAATAGGGCTTACTGCCAGGGAAGAATGTAGCCTAAAAGCTCCTTCCCACATTTACAAGGCCTTAAGGAATGGGACGCGGGTGGCGCTGTGGGTAAAACCTCAGTGCCTAGGACTTGCCGATCGTATGGTCGGCGGTTCAAATCCCCGTGGCGGGGTGAGCTCCCGTCGTTCGGTCCCAGCTCCTGCCCACCTAGCAGTTTGAAAGCACCCCTAAGTGCAAGTAGATAAATAGGTACCGCTTTATAGCGGGAAGGTAACGGCGTTTCCGTGCGCTGCGCTGGTGCTGGCTCGCCAGAGCAGCTTCGTCACGCTGGCCATGTGACCCGGAAGTGTCTACGGACAGCGCTGGCTCCCGGCCTCTTAAGCAAGATGAGCACGCAACCCCAGAGTCGGTCACGACTGGCCCGTACGGGCAGGGGTACCTTTACCTTTACCTTTACCTTTTAAGGAATATTTGCACACCTCTATTTCATAATGAAATGTGATTCACATTACTCCATCACACCTTTTCATAGCCCAGTTATACTCCACACTATTGAAGACTCCTCTCTTGAATCACATGAACTCCTAAGGCATCTGAAATCATTTGAACCCAACGGCATGAAACAACTATGTTAAAGTGGTCATCGGATTCCATTTTTAAATAGAACACAGTAACAAATTTGTTCCTCTAGAGCAGGGGTTGTCAACCTGGTCCCTACCACCCAGTAGTGGGCATTTCAGGTGGGCGGTAGGGGGTTCTACAGCACAAGCTGAATCCTCCTTCCATCGAGCACTGGTGGGCAGTAAGGAAATTTTACCATCAAGAAAGATGCATTAGTGGATGGTAGGTATAAAAAGGTTGACTACCCCTGCTCTAGAAGAACAACAATGAATTGAACCTAGAGATCTGTTCAGGTGCTCTCCCGACATGTATGAGGGGAGAGTAGGCATTTGTCCATTAATCATGCCTCTGGCTCACACAGACTCAGAAGAATGCGCAAGAAGGGCACCACGCACCCATGGAATGAAGAACCCATAGGATTCCCTAGCACATGGGAATCCTTGCCAGTGCCTTTTGCAGTTGTTTCTAAAAATCAAAAGCCTCTAGAGACATCTGCAGCAGCCTGAATGAGAAAGTTCTGCCTTGTGAGAGGACGTATTTCCAATATATTGTAAGTCACCTCAAAAGCTTTGGTTAGTAAGGAAGGCCGTTAAAATCAACAATCATTTTCCTCCAAGTAGAAACAAGATTCAGTAGCCAACATCTACAGCCCAGTCTAGAAGTTTGAAAAACTGGGGGGATGGATTCCAGTTCTGCCACTGAACTCATCCTGGATAAGAATTAAGTGGTTCTGTTGAAACTCAACATATGTAAACAAACACCAGGAAGGGTAATCCAGACCATCCACCACATAAGTTTTGCTCCAAGCTTGAGAAGGACTTAGGCGAGAGACCCTTAACCACAGTGGTGCTCTCAACATTGTTCTTCGCCCATCCCTCCAGTTGCCTATAATTAGAACCAAGTGTCAATGTTTTGGTTTTTAAAACAAAAGCACCTGGGACCCTCCCCACTTCCGAGAAGTAGTGCACTGCGCCGTAGAGTAGGAACCTTTCCTACTGATCCCAGAGGTTGACCCCCTCAGTGGCAACAAGGACACACTCTGCACATGCTCAGAGTATTCACCCATTATCACTTTCTATGTTCCAGGGTGGAGCTCTAGGGCATTGCCAAAGCAGGGCTCTGGACATGGAAGCACCAGTCCCAGGGCCGAGACATCACACCACCCCTCTCCAAAATCGGGGCAAAGGGAGCCTGTCAAAGCAGCATCACTGCAGCGCCAACCCCTGAGCACCTTCCCAGAAGGGACAGCCTCCCCCCCCCCCCGCGGCCACATCCTGCCTAAGAAAGCTGACAGACAGCCTGCCCCCCCCCCCAAGGCCCAGAGAGCCGCGGCCGCCCTGTCCTGTCCTGTCCGTCGAGTGAGGGCCCCAAACGCCTCAGCGGGGCGAAGGGAACTGCCAGCCAAGTCGGGGGCTGCGCAGGATGGAGCCCATCCCCCACCAGGCACCTCACACACCAGCACCCCTCACGCCCCCCCCGCCACTTCCCTCCCGGGCGGTACCTGCTGTGCCTCTGCGCGGCGGAGGCGTTGGTGTAATACGCCGCCCTTCGCTGGGTGCTGCGCGGCACCGGGTGCAGAGGGATTTGGTCCGCCATCTTTCTCCGCCCACCCCCTTCCCCTCCCCCCGCCCGCCGGCTGGCCGCTTCCCCTCCCTCCCTCCCTCTGCCCCGGATTTCCCCCTCCCTCAGCTTAACGGACGGGCGGCGCCGTCACCGCCGACGCCGACTGACGTCACGCGGCTCGCGCGCAGTGCGTCGGTGACGTAAGCGAGCGGGAAGCGGAGGCTCAGCTTTTCAAGAGAGCAAGCGAAAGAGGAAGCGAGGGGCGTGAGGGAAGCCGAGCCAGGCAGAGCGCCGCGTCCAATCAGCTTCCGAGAAGCGCTCGCGCTCCTCCCCCAGCTAGAAGAGAGCGCGCCGGATGGGCGAAGCGCGGAGTTCTGAAGGGGCTGGAACGGAGCGGGGAAGGGAAAGCGAAAGCCCAGCGGGGTCGTGGCAGGGAAAGGCAGGCGCGGACCCGCGTCTCCGGCGTCTGTGTGGAGCCGCAGAGATAGCAGGATTCAAGCCCGGGTGCCTCTTTCCGCTGAGCGCTGCTGCATTGAGCGTTGGAAAGCTGGAGGAGGAGAAGATGGCAGCTTCGCTCCGTTTCCTTGCGGGTGTTCCTTCCCGAGAAACACGGGTAGGATCGGGCTGCGCGAAATCTCTCTTGGTGGAGATGTTGCCGATAGTAGAGCGGCTCACGGCACGCCGCTGTGTTTGGTCGGCATCGCCAACCCTGCATGCAGAGACGGTCGGTTCCGCTTCCTCACTGGCTCGGAAAGTCCCAACGGCAAGAAGTTCAATTTCCAGAACTCCAAAGTCAAGCTAACTCCAAAATAAATGTTGGGATACCCCAACTTACTCCCCTCGCCTTTGATTGCTGCAATAAAGTTACTCAGTTAAGATTACGAGTGGATATGGATCTCGCATGGCACACATACATGGCATAAGTAGGCACACTAGGTAAGGTACCATAAAGGTAAAGGGACCCTTGGCCATTAGGTCCAGTCCCGAATGACTCTGGGGTTGTGGCGCTCATCTTGCTTTGTTGGCCGAGGGAGCCGGCGTACGGCTGCAGGTCATGTGGCCAGCATGACTAAGCCGCTTCTGGCGAACCAGAGCAGCGCACGGAACGCCATTTACCTTCCTGCCGGAGTGGTACCTATTTATCTACTTGCTAGGTTGGCAGGAGCAGGGACCGAGCAACAGGAGCTCATCCCATTGCAGGGATTTGAACCGCTGACCTTCTGATCAGCGAGCCCTAGGATCTGTGGTTTAACCCACAGTGCCACCCGCGTCCCATACTATACACACTAACAACAGCCAAAGTACTTTTTAATTAACTCCAGTTGCCCCAAACAAAAGATCCTTTCATAGGACTTTAGAAGGGACCATAAGGGCCATCTAGTCCAACCCCCTGAAATTCAGGAATCTTTTGCCCAGCATGGGACCCAGACTCACGGAGATTAAGAGTCACATGTGCTACCAACAGAGAGCTACCCCAGCTTTGGGTTGGCACAAGTAACACACCTAACCTAATGAAAGAGTGCCAATGCATTCCGCACCAGCCCAGAGCTTCCTGGGAGCACATAGGAACATAAGGGGAGGCTGCTGGATCAGGTAATGGCCCATCTTGCCCAGCATTTTGTTCTCACAGTACAGTGGTACCTCGGGTTACATACGCTTCAGGTTACAGACTCCGCTAACCCAGAAATAGTGCTTCAGGTTAAGAACTTTGCTTCAGGATGAGAAGAGAAATCGTGCTCCAGCGGCGCAGCAGCAGGGGGCCCCATTAGCTAAAGTGGTGCTTCAGGTTACGAACAGTTTCAGGTTAAGTACGGACTTCCGGAATGAATTAAATACTTAACCCGAGGTACCACTGTACTCAGTCAGATGCCTGTGGGAAACCTACAAATAAACTTGAGCACAAGAGTATTTTCCTTCAGTTTCCTCAAAGGTTATATTTGCCTTGGGCTTCTTTGCTCTCAGATACTTCAGTTGTCTCATTTCAACAGTTTTACATTGTCACTGTGTAGCCTATAAGCTGTGAGAAAAGGAAAAATCAGGCTGTGTTTTAAGAGAGTGATGCTGGTAAGACACTTCTTATATACAGTGGCACCTCAGGTTAAATGCGCATGTTTTGATTGGTGGGTGCAGGTTTAGCATTTGAGGTGGACAGCGTGATTGGCTGACAGTGGACTGGAAGGCCAGAAGAAGCATACTGTATATAAAAATAGGTGCTGGGCATCAGAGGAGTTAGTTGGAGCTGAGGTTTGAGTAAGTTGGAGTTGTTGGTGCTTGGTGGTGGTACAGCTAGCCAGAAAAAGAAGACAGCAGAGGAAGATGGTTTAGGGATAAGAAGGAAGACCTGAGAGGCAGGTGGAATAGCTTGCTCAGAGTGGGGCAGTCTGATGGGCACAGTACAGATAATAAAGTTGTTGTTATATACAGAAGGCAACCAGGGGATTACCAAATCACTTGACTTAGGCTGAAGAGACAAGGGGAGAACCTGTCTGCTATACTGAAGGGAGAAGCAGCTTGGAACATTTGTCTCTGGTGACCAGTAAGAATACCAGAGGTAAAATTTACAGGGTATTTTCCTGCAAGACAAGTCTGTATTTCAATATCCTGTTTCTTTACATTAATAAAAAGTCATCACATGGTGGTAGGATGGACTATACAACTTTAGAGGGAGTTTTTACTTTTCAACATTACCCAACATTTTGTTTTTTTAAAAAACAACAACTTTGTAACATATAGCAAATATAGCTCAATGTTTGTAAAAAGGGAAACATTTAAATAGAAAGCTCTCCTCCTTTGCAGCACAACGTTCTGCTACCCAGTTTTGTTTGTCATATATGTAGCAGGCCACAATGTCCCTGTTAAAATACTACCATGAAATTTCCAGTTTATTGATAAACTTCTGCTGCTGTGATGTTTCTTTTTCCTGCTAGGCTGCTTTTATTTCATGTGTGCTACTATGCGCTGCATCTTGGCTCTCTCGCTGCTCACACTCTGAGGCATGCAGACCCACTTTTAATGCCAGTGGTACGAGCAGCCCCAAGCAATGAGACATTTGAGGGGCAATGCACTTGATTTAAACTTAGCTGGGAAGTAAGTCCCATCAAGCTCAGTTCTTAGCACAACTTTCTCAGAAAGAAGAGTCACAGAGTTCAATAGGGCCAAAGAACACTGTCTGCTCAAATCCATACATGTGTACTCAACAGTATTGGTTTCCTTTAGGTTGCAGCACACCTTATTTATTTATGTGTATTATTTAAAGGCTATAGCAAAACAACAAGAAAGGTATAACAGCATAAAAACAGTCAGAGCTAAGACAAAATAAAAGACATGGGAAAGGACACAATTACAACAAAGTAGACACCAGGTGATCTTCTTTTGGGGTATCCCACAGCCAGGGTGCCACCACTGTAAAGTCTCTCCTGCTGCCACTAAAAGTCTTACAGGGCCTTCAGAGAACATCTCAAGATCCAGGTAAGTATATGTGGAAAGCATCGATTATTCGGGTAGTCTGGTCCCCAAACCACGAAGGGTCACAAAACAGGAGCTCCACCCCACCCCTAAGAGAGAATTCACAGATGAAGGGAGAGGAGGAGCAGTTTTTGCCCCTTACAGTAGGGTTGCCATATTTCAAGAAGTAAAAATCCAGACACCAACAAAGTTACAAGCTTCAGTTAATCCCCCCACCCACCCCGGACGTCACTTCCACCTTTGAAGTCCAAGTAATGTCTGGGAAATCCAAAAAGATGACCCAAGTCTCTTATCTCTGATATTTTCACTGCAATGTAGCAAGACACTTCTGCACCACCATATTACACATATTAATATAGCATTTCAAGGCGAATCACTTAGCCAGCCCCCACCCTTGCTTTATGCTCCCTCTCTATTCTCAAAGTCTCAAAGCAGAAGTGTAACTTGTACACTTGCGAAAGACTCATTTTAGACACCTTCCAATTAATATTTTCTACGTTTCAATTATGACTGGCTTATCAAGTCCACTTGGAAGAGAAGGCACAACAATTATTTATAATAACTTTGCTAGCTATAATTTCCGCTTCTCTCTGAAAGCGCCAATGGATGTTTCTAGACGCTGCATGTTAAACAGAAGTGCTTGCACTTGACCTTGCACTCCATCCACTCTCTCTGCACAGCGGTAGCCCTTTCTTCCCTTGAAAGACAGGTGCAATTTGTAGTCACACAAATTATACAGTCCTTGCTATTAACATTCTTTTATCTAGTAAATTACTTACATTGATTACCCCGAAGAAGAGTCTATGAAATGTTGCTAGTGCATGTCTATGATTTGGCTGTAATATATAATTCTTAAATTAAGACAAGGCTGAAAAGAAATGACATCTTGTGGTAGCAGATGCTAAATTCAGATCTTGGTCACATGCAGTCATTAAACACCCTGTGTTACTCTGCACAAGAATATGTGCGCTTGGCCCTGGTGTCCTGGCTAAATTCCAATTCAGGTAATTACTCTGTCTACCTAATCTCCCCTGTAGTTCCAATTGGATAAGTTATGGTGTTTTCTTTTTGGCCTCATGCTTCAGATTGTTTAGCTGGTCTTGCAAGGTGCTGGTGAGTTGTATGTTTGTGTTCCACGACAGAATCCGCTGCTCTTCATCTGCACAGTATCAATGGTGTCCTTGAGTTGATTAAAAATGTGCTGTTCCCTTAATAGCGTTAAACGTACTGCCTCTCAACTACAGCCTGAGGTAGCACGAGTTCAAGCTAAGTTGGAAAGGGCAGGCTGATGGCCTAAACCCTTCTCTGTCCCTCCACCACATACTCCTCAGCTCACCCCTCAACATCGGCTCCAATCCCAGAACCAGTTTAGAAAATGCACAAAAAGAACCCCCCAAATTCTGAAAACACACTTTCATTTCTGGCAAATCCAGCCCAACAGCCCTACTCTCCTCATAACTACTATCCCCTAGATTAGAATGGGGTCATCTTCACCAGAGTTAAACTGGCAGTAAGAGGCAGTTTGTCTTTAACTAGAAATCATTCTTAGTGCTATTTTTCTAGAAAAAGGGGCACCGGAACTCACTGTGAACGCCTCATTCTCTTGGAATGACAATGGTGCCCACCTGAGAGGTGCTGGAACTGAGTTCCAATAAGTTCCAACTGAAAAACGCCCTGTTCTTAATGTAAGTGTTATAACAGTATGGAAGCATTGGGGGGGGGGGGAGAGACATGGGTGGCAACCAATTTGGGAAGGAATAATCTACCCTCCTTGATTTTGAAAAGCAGCAACACACCTCTGGCTTTAGCGAAAGAGCTGGCTCTGACTGTAGTGCAGTGATTGTAACCAGCACTTTAGGTTTTATAATCCCATGTACTAGTTAAAATGTTATTTATAATGCTTATTCTCAGTGCTATTTTTCTAGGGGGGGAGAGGAGGTGCCGGAACTCACCTTGTTCTCTTAGAATGGCAATGGCGCCCACATGAGAGCCGTAGGAACTGAGTCCCTGTGAGTTGTGGCTGAAAAAAAGCCCTGCCTATCCTCTTCAGGGGACGCGGGTGGCGCTGTGGGTTAAACCTCAGCGCCTGGGACTTGCCGATCGCATGGTCGGCGGTTCGAATCCCCCCGGCGGGGTGCGCTCCTGTTGCTCATTCCCGGCGCCTGCCAACCTAGCAGTTCGAAAGCACCCCCGGGTGCAAGTAGATAAATAGGGACCGCTTACTAGCGGGAAGGTAAACGGCGTTCCGTGTGCTGCGCTGGCTCGCCAGATGCAGCTTGTCACGCTAGCCACGTGACCCGGAAGTGTCTGCGGACAGCGATGGCTCCCGGCCTCTAGAGTGAGATGAGCGCACAACCCCAGAGTCTGTCAAGACTGGCCCGTATGGGCAGGGGTACCTTTACCTTTACCTTTATCCTCTTCAAAACCTGCCCATGCTCTTAGGTTATCTGCCAATGTCCTCCCTTCCCGTGTCCCTTTCCAGCCCAAAGTAAGGTGGTAGCAATTAAAGGAGGACATTTTGTAGCACCCTGACTATGACTACATGTGGGGCTGGCCTCCAGGAGTCATCACTGCTTTCTATTCAACACAAACAACCCTTTTTATTCACCTTGGCTTGCACTCAGTGTAGTGCAGAACACCCCGCCATGTACCACTAAATCTGTTCTCCCCAATCCTCTGGAGCAGTTTTGGGCAGGATATGGGATGTGCAGGCGGAGGGTTGAGGGGGACACAAGCCCCATTTGACAAGCATAAATGTTTCCACCGATGGAACAAATGCTACATTGGATAGAAGTCTTAAAAAGTAATTTGGACATTCTTTATTTTGCAATTTTAAATAGCTGCATTTTTAAAAACTTTGTAAACCACACTGGACTCAAGTTTGATAAAGCCTAATAATAATAATAATAATAATAATAATAATAATAATAATAATAATAATAATAATTTTAAAAACCAGACAGGCAGAGCAGTAGCTAGTTGTCCAGTGACTTCTGTCTATGGGCAGGAAAAAAGTCCCAAATGAATTAATTGTCCCACTACTTTTCCAGCTCTTGCATTCACCATGAACAAATAATAATTCTATTTTCCAAATTTTAGTTCAAGTTGTCTTACACATAGGCAGTTCGGGTGCTTTTTGGGGGGTGGGGACTTAAAACCCAACCTGAGAACTTGGAGTTCTGAAGAATATAGTAAGTGAAATCTCAAATCAAGCTAGTTGGACCACAGCAGCCCATTCTGCTGTAGTAAATGTTGTGGCAACGAGTATCAAAAACACCAAAATGAAGCAAATACGTAGGAAGTGAAACCTATTAACCTTTGGGCGTGGATTCAGCTGCAATGTCTGCAGCACAATCTATACTTTCCATCTTGGGTTTATGTAGTCATCAACAGAACTACAATAGGAGCTGAACTGATATCTTTCAGCATCGACGGCTTAGTCTATCGTTTAATAATGGATGCTTTGTGCAGTTCTTAGATGAAAGATCTTGTTTTATCTAGATAATAGGAATGTAAGCCTTTGTCCCTCAGAACTGAAATGTGTGTGTGTTTAAGGGAAAGGGATGTCATCTGAGATCAAAGAAATCTTAACTGTGTAAGTTGAAATTGATTACTCAGTTAGATCTGCATAAGTTGGCCTATAATAAATATTATACCAAAGGAGGGGATTTTTTAATTTTTTATTGGTGTGGTTGCTTTTAGATCATGCAGCAGACACCAGCTTAGAAGAGGGCTTCACCCAGTTTTATGGGGGAAATGGCTGCCTCTTCTAAGATTAAACACATTCTTTAAAAACAACAGCAACAATCTGCCATCCAATTAATTTTTAATAATAATAATAATAAAATTAAGCAATGAGCTGCTGAGCCAATGTACCTGCAGTCTCTGTTTTTCCTTCTTTGCTTACTTTATTATTGCATTTATATCCCTCATTTTCTCTAAGCAGCTCAAGGTGGCATACATGGTTCTTCTCCCCATTTTATCCTCAAATAACTATGTCTGGTACATTGATTGGCTGGTAATATCCATGGGAAAATGGCATGTCCATGTAAGGTAGGTCGGTATCGTCCTAAGCTACAGGACTCCTATTCTGACTCTAGAAGCCACATATTATTACTTTTATTTTATTTTTTTATTATAATAATGAGACTTTTACAAATCATGACAATATCTAGAACGGCGTGTTTCCATGCATACATTTGTCCTTCTGCAATCTTTAATTTATTAAGTATGTACTAATAGTAATTCTATTTTAGTGAAGTGCTATGAAAACTTTTCAAGTTACTCTCTTTGCGTAGATCTTTGACACTCTCTGAGCAATATTTTCTGTTGGATATAATGCATTCTTTATTCAGCATTTGGTGTTTGTGATATATACGGTATATCCTATGGTGAATATTGTAAAAGTTTGCTTTACGATTTGGTAATAATAGTTGCATGAATAAACGCATTAACAAATTTTCATTCCTGTCATAACACAAATGTTTCCACTAGCTTTCGTTATTTTTAATACTCAAAGTCTCTGTATGCAGTCTTTGAAATATTTCATGAGACTAGACATAATGTTTACTTATTCCAGATGTTGTCTGTTCCTCATGTATGGGTGGGATACAACATGACATTCTTAGATTATTATTGTGGCCATGTCACATGGAATGTTTCTGTTTCACAGTGTACTGGGTTATCCATACCCATCACACTTTCTAAATTTAGAAAATGCTAATTTTTATTGCTATTATCACCAGTTATTAGTGAGCTTTGCTGTTTTCCAAAGCACATTTAGATCACATGACTTCCCTCAAAGAATCCTGGGAACTGTAGTTCCTCCCTCACAATTACATCCCCCAGCATCCTTAATACTCTACAGTTCCCAGGATTCCTTGGAAAAGTCAGGTGCTTTAAAGGTTTGTTGGAGCTGCTTTAAAATGTCTGGCGCACATATGCTGTACGAATTTTACAGAAAACCAGCTTTCCCTCAAGCGTAAAAGTTCATTCTTCTGAACAGTGGGATATACTGGGCATGTATAGTTGTGATCCTGCATTATTTGTACATGTATTTCTCTAGATTGGAATATTTCCATTTGGCAGGACAGAGGGGGATTAATGTGAGAAATGACCCTCAATATACAGTACTTACAGCCTGGTCCAAATCAGGATTTTTTTGAGGGGTGGGGGGAGAAATCTCATAAAACTCAATTGAATTTTCTTCTGCAAATACATGTTTAGGATTAGGTTATAAGGCTGTAATTCTAATAGCACAATCCTATGCATGATCAGAAATAAGTTCCAGGGCCTTGGATGCGGCTTATTACCAGGAAAGGGAGCATGCAATCTTGTGCCCACTTACTTAGGAGTAAATCTCATATAACATAGTTAAGCCTACCTCTGAAGAAATATGCATAGGATTGTGCTACATATTACTTATCTGGAGGTCAGCATCTCTCTTCAGTTGGACTTACTTCCTTGTAAATATATATTTGCCAGCTGTGGCCCCATCTAAAGAAGGCAGACATGGCTTCCACTGCTTGTTACGTTCAGTTTGGATGCAGCAGTGCCCTCTATGTTGGTTGTGCTTAAGGCAGTTCAAAAACACCAATGCATTCCAAATGCCTCCACCAGGATGCTGGTAGAAGCAGAAGAATTGATTGGCTCATATTGCAGCCTGCTTCGTACACCATTTACACGGCTTGGCAATTTATTTCCAGAATCAACTTAAGGTTGCTAGGCTGTCGTCGTTTGCCTTTAATGCCCTAAGCGGTCTGGGCCCCCATTATCAGAAGCAAGTATGAGAAATATGTGGTCCTCGGGATATTGCTGCTGCTATTATATATTTACTTTTTTAAAAAAAGCTATTCTTCAGAAAGCGTGCAGATCCATGTTCATCAAACAAAATCCAGCACATAGAGCTCAAAGCATATATATACTAAAGATTTAGGAACAAATCATTAAAAACTAAAGCCCATATATTGCCGATGAGGAATACACCTCCCATTTGTCAAATAAAAATGTTATCAAATGGCCTCTGAAACCCAACAATGTGGGAAACAGGCATACCACTAAGGGGATATTGTTCAACAGTAAAGGGCCCACCACTGAGAAGGTAGGTCCCTCAATCTAAACATCCCCTCATGCTGAATTATGGCAGGGACTGTGAGCAAACCCCACCCCCGCCAAATCTTGAAGACTGAATTAGCTAGTATTGGAAGGGGATTTTGACCCTGAACCATTTAGAAGAAGAGGAGGAGGAGGAGTTTGGATTTGATATCCCGCTTTATCACTACCCGAAGGAGTCTCAAAGCTGCTAACATTGTCCTTTCCCTTCCTCCTCCACAACAAACACTGTGAGGTGAGTGGGGCTGAGAGACTTCAGAGAAGTGTGACTAGCCCAAGGTCACCCAGCAGCTGCATGTGGAGGAGCGGGGAAGCGAACCCGGTTAACCAGATTACGAGTCCACCGCTCTTAACCACTACACCACACTGGCTCTTTGTAAACCATAATGCTTTAAGTCAAATCCAGTAGCACACATGCAGCTAGTGCAGAGCATTTAGGATAGCTGTTCCACGATCCTGTCTTTCTTGTCCCAGTCAATAACATGGCAGCTACATTCTGCACTGGCTGTAGATTCTGGACCATTTTCAAATGCACCCCAAGTAAAGTGCATCACACTAATCCAAAGATGAGGTCTCTACAGCATGGGCTACTGATGGCAGATAATACTGGTCCAGGAATGATAATAGTTGGGCTGTAGATGGAATTAGGCATTCCTTGCCACCAGCCACTTACCTGCTCCATTCTAGCCAATCGTAAACAGGATGTCCAGTTTGCCAGACCATCCACAGTACTTCCATCTTATCAGGATTCATCCAGGCTATCACCAGCTATCATGGCCAATGGTCAGGGATGATGGGAATTGTAGTCCAACAACATCTGGTAGGTTCCACAGGTTCTCCATCCCTGAGCCAAAGGATCACCAGTCTACCTGACATTTAAAAGAATCATTTCAGCCTCTGATCTCCCTTTAAATCAGACTCATTTGGTAAGTACCAGTGACAGGGCCTTTTCCACAGTGGAATCTGTCTTACAGAATTCTCCTGCTTTCGGGAAGCAAGACAGACCACCTCTCTTTGCACTTCAGCATGCTTTGAAAGAGGAGTTGATATTTTGGATGGTATTTTCAGTGTAAGCAGTCTTGTGAAAAGACTTTCTAAAAAGTGAAGTATTAATCGATAAAACGCAATTTTGGAAATAGGATAGCATCTGTATGCCAGGCTATTAAAGGGGACAATGTTTTCAAAAAGCAGGTGATCAGCAACGGAATTTCCTCTACCACCCACCATGGCAAGGTCTTTCTTTATGACATTTTCAGCACAGTCTCATTTTGCCTACTGATATTTTAAAGCCTGAAAGGAACAGAAACTAACCTCCATGTATTTTGCTCAAATGACTATGGCAAGAGATAGCTATCATTCTATAACTGGCATCTGAATTGGAAACTATTGCAGTAGGTACAGTGCTCCTGTCAGTATAAACAGTCATCGTGCCACGGAGGATGTGCAAACATTAAGTTCATCAGGAGTTAAAAAAAACAAAAACTGTCCATATGCCTACCGCTGGGTATCCAAAGTCTGGCTGAGCAGAGAGCGGCAGAATGAGAGGGAAAAAACACAACCCAATAACTTGAAATATCTGTTTCACAGTCATGAACATCTGTCTCCTCTTCAAAAGTAACATAGGGTAATCTGGATATATATTCCCAGAGTGGAATTTGGGTAATTCAGATTAGAAGTAATTCTTGATGTTTTAAGGAGCCTCTTTTATTACAAAAAAAATAATTACACAACCCACCAGCACAGTACACACGAAAGCAGAAGTTGAAGTTTATTTAGCAAGAAACCTCCTGGCAGATGCTACAACAACTGGGGCATCTAAATTGTCTTGAATCAATAACTTCCTACCAGATTGGGGGGGGGGGGGAGGGAGATGGGGGGGAGAGACCCACCATCCTTTTCCATCTTAAGTCTTCAGTACATTTAGATACACAGACAGTTCCATATTTGCCTTGGAAATCCCAGGTGTATTCCATGTAACTTTAAACATGTTTTTCCATCCACGCTTTGATTATTTCCTTATACAGTATAGCCTTATAAGGAACCTCAAGTAGATTCATATTTGTCTTTGACTTGACCTTCATTTCCTGTAATGGGTATCCCTGCTAACATAGAGACACCCTAGCTGTCCAAGCAATTTAGCAAGGCATCTTTCAGGTAAGAATATACAGGTGCCTGCCACTTACATTTAGCTAATTGGTATGGCAACTGTTGTATGTGCATAAAGACAGCATATTTTCAAATCTGCTTTTTCTTCCAATTTGTAGGAGAATGCAATTCGGTTAGAGGAGGGTCTTCCACTCCCAAGTTCTGTATATGCTCCATGTCTGCATTTTTCTAAAAGTGTCTGAAGACATCCAAACTTCCTCCTTTCTTTTAAGCTTTCATTTTGGTTTCATTTCAAAGAAGCCTAATCTCTACTTTGGATTCTTTTGCATATGGACATTTCCATAACAGCTGAAAGTGTGCATTTTACTGGGCGTGATACAGACCTTAATGTGAACTGATGCTCATCAGACCTGCTTACTTCAGCACCATAGATATGAATGAGCTAAGATTTCCTTTAAATTCTGTGTTTAGTCTAAAAGCTAATGTCGCAGGACTGTGGTTCTGAAACCTGGCCCTCCCAAGGGATCCAGCTGAAAATTGATGAGGATATTTAATGCAATGGATTTGCCATCTCTTGTTGCAACCACAAATCCACAGGCATGCTGCAGACTACCTGAATGAACCTTGCAGACTACTTGTGGTCTGTGGACCACAGTTTGGGAACCCCCGTTATATAACATACCTCGATACTGCAATCATCATCTGAGATGCTCTCATGAGCGCCCTCTGTGAGAAACCTGGAGGGTGGCAACATAATAACAGGCCTTTTCTGTGGTGGCTCCCCATTTGTGGAATGCTCTCCCTAGGGAGGCTCGCCTAGTGCCTTCATTGCATATCTTTAGATGCCAGGTGAAAACGTTTATCCATAAGCAGGCCTTAGGCTGACTGAATATTCTATAGCCTTCTAAATGGGATTGTGGGGGGGTGGTTTGCTTTTGTTTTGTTATGTATGTACTCATTTTGTATTTTTATGTTGTGAACCACCCTGTTATTTTCGGATGAAGGGTGGTATACAAATTTAACGAATAATAATAATAATAAAAAGGACATACCAGTGCTGTTGGATCATGTCCTCCTTAATGCTGTAAAATCGTGGATTGAAATCTATTGAGCCGTTTTAATTGATTATCTTCCAGGCTTGTTTAAAGTATTCCACCACATGTCTGAATGGGACAAGGTGTATCTTAAGTTCTGTGTTGTACTGAATCTGAGAGCAGCAGTTACAGAGCATCCTGACACGCCACTGATATTGTGTTGCATTTCTAGTGCTATAATATAAGAAATCAAAATCCATGTATGCTACAATGCACTGATCATATAGTTGTTTAAGAGCAAGCAGGACCAGGACTGCAGCCGTTGAATGGGAATGCAAAGGGCATGTTGTCAGCAGATGGTACAAGCCTTATAAATGTCAAGTAATCTGCATCCATTTTGTTGACAATACGTTTTGGAATCATGACTTGAGATCCCTTGTTTCTCATCATCAAATATGCTGAACAACCATAAATCCATTTAATTAATTCATAAATCCGCAGGACCCATCAAGTTACAGGTTTCCTGAAAGTGTCTGAAGTCTGGTATCTAAAAGTCAGCCTGTGCCCAAAGTCACCTTCTTACGTGTGCTTTGATCTTTTATATTGCAGAAAGACAAATTAATGAAAACATCCATACCTGCAACTGCTGTTTCAGAGATCATCAGATAGTACCTAGCAATGGTTCTATTATTGGGAATTAGAATAAAGGAGAAGTATGGATTGTTTCAATAGCCATTAAAATAGGATACACTACTTTCTCCTAAGATGTTAGCAGAGAAAAAGCTGCTGAATTTATTATCTGTTCTGTCTTCTTCATACCATTTTGGAACTCTGCATGATAGTTGTATAAATTGTTTAGTTTTGTGGTGCTGGCGGTCAGCTGCATGGTCACATCGCCAGTGTGGAACCTTAGTTTTTTCAAAATCAGCAGGCATATTTACCTCTCGTGTGTGAGGTCTCTTGGAAAGGACTTCAGTTGGACAGGGAATTGGGCATTTGCATCCTTTCCCCCATCCATTTCTTTCTCGCTCCTTTGGTCTTCTGAATTCCAGCGGGAAAACTCTCAAATGGAGCTAAGTTGCGAGACACATAATATGAAAGCAACCTTAGAGGCTCCACAGCTATTTCTTGAGCTGAACCAACCTCTACCCTTCTGGTTAAATCTAAAGCATACTTGCGTGTAACAATTCTTGGATGTCAAATCTAGTGCTTGTGGAATCTCTTATTTTCCCTACAGGAGCCTAACAATGCTCTGGATGTGTTTGGTTTAAATTACAGTTAGGTTACAGCTAAGTGTCCATTAAACTCATAAGAAATTAGAGCCTTCCTGGATCAGGGGCTCCAACTTGCCCCCCACATTGAGGTGCGGTGTCTTATTGACGTCATGTGCAATCAGGGTGTGTGTCTGTGAAAACAAGGCACCCCCCACAGAGATCCCCATTGCACCCTGGTGGCAGGAGCTGGGGAGTACGGAGGATCAAAATCACATACTTCACAATTATAGCAGTGTTCTATATAAAACTATCCCGGCTTAGAATCATAGAATTGCAAAGTTGGAAAGTACCCTGAGGGTCATCTACTTCAACCCTCTGAAATGCACGGACTTCGACACATGGTCTCCCATCCAATTTGAAACCTATGTGGACCCTCCTTAGCTTTGCAAATATGCCAGCAGTTTTATTCCTGCACCACTAGGAAGAATCTAAAAGAATAACCTTTAGTATTGTGACATTTTAGCATCTTGGCCAGGTAACAAAGGCATCTTTCTGCATATTAGGGTATACCAAAACTTTAGAGTGTACATGTGACATACGGCCACTTGAAAACACAGGAACACGAATCTTAGGCTGGAACTAGACACATCAAATAAGTGTTTCAGTTTAAAGCGTTGTAAATTTAAACAGGGAAAACAGGTAGAGAAAAACAGTGCTCCATGTTGCCATCTGGTGGCACAGTGTTATATCATACATACAACGCATATAAATCGCTTGTTCACCTGTCTAGCTGAGTTCATAGGGTTGGCTGCTGCTGTCTGAGGAGCAGATTTTGCCATGGAATTTTCTGAAGGTCCAATGACATGTTAATCATGCATTTGCCACTGTATCAAGAGATTGGGTGGGGGGGAGGTAATAACTTCTCCATAGGATTTGAACAATGAAGATTCTCAAATTATCACCCCATTGGACCTGAAAATGCTTAGAGGATTTCTGACCAAAGTAATTTCCGAAGAGAAATTCAAAACTCTATGATACTGTATGTTCTTTGTCAGTAAGTTACATTCATCTCCACTTAGCAGTTATTTAATGTGAGTCAGCAACCAGAATCTTCTGTCCAGCTGCTAAAGATTAGATTAACAATCAGCATATTAGTTTTCTCAGATCTTTCCTTAAGTGTCTCTTGCCATCTTTTACACCAAAATAATAAGTGTAGCCAATCTATCAATAACAGGCATAGGCAAACTTGGCCCTCTAGATGTTTTGGGACTACAACTCCCATCATCCCTGACCACTGGTCCTGTTCGCTAGGGATGATGGGAGTTGTAGTCCCAACACTTCTGGAGGGCCAAGTTTGCCTATGCCTGATCAACAACTTGGGAGCAGGGAGCCAATGTGTGCTGTATTACGTGCAGTGTTTAACGATGCACCCGAGTTACCTTTGGACCAGGCCATATGCCAGCCTCAGGGCCTTTTTTGGGTGGCTCTTGCTAAGTACTGAAGCTGCAGGGAACCGGAAGTGACGACCTGAAAGCCTTGCCCTGGTTTGCTCACAACCACAGCAGACTGCCTGTTTCAGCCATGGCTGAAAATCCTGGGGCGGGATGAGGAGAGACAAAAAGTGGAGGGCGAACAAAAAGGAAAGGAAAGGAGCAATATGCAGTTTCTCCAGCCAAGACAACCTTGTAGGAGCCGGAGTGGCCATTTGGAGAGGATCCCTAACTTGGGCTAGAGAGGGCGACTGTAGGTGTGTGTGTGTGTGAGAGAGAGAATGAATGAATGAATGAATGTGTGTGTGTGTGTTTCTGGAAGCGGCAAAGGAGAAGAGAAGGGGTGAACTGGCAAAAATAAAAAGCAGTGTGTTTTTCTCCCTCTCCCTTCTCTTTTCTGCCCGGAGTCCTGTCTGCATCCAGTGACTCCCCTCACATTTGGTGGCCTTTTTTTTTTTTTTAAAAAAAAAAAAAGAACAGCTCTGTTTAATAAAGAAATATATTAAATCAATTATCTGTGTAATTATATGTATATTTAACTAAATATATTAATCTCGTATATTAAATAATATTAACTGTATTGCAAACACTTTAATTTACGGTATGCAGACTTAATTCAGTGTGTGGCTCCTGGGTTCTGTGTCAAAGTGCTCTTGCGGCCCACTTGGTCTGAGAGGTTAGACCACTCTGCTTTAGAACAGACTACTCTTAATAGGATGGGGTAAAATATTCAGGGTTCTTTTAATTACAAATCCTAAAAACAAAATGCAAATGAAGTATTGGGCACAGGGTAATTTCACTTCCTTACCTGCCATTTTGGAATAGGTATTTTAGGTCTTTATTTCTGCTGAAAGTCTAAACGTACGTTTCAAACTGGCAACTTTAAATTAAAACAATAAACAAAACACGATTTGTAAAAATCCTAATCCATTTGAAATCCATTATTTGCAATGAAATACAATATTTGAAATGAAATTTACTTCTACTTAAATTTCATTAGGATTGCAACCTTGGCCTTGCACTGTTCTTTGAAGGAAAAGGCTTCATAAGACAATGCTATTTCATTGTTAGTGAAAGGATTGTTGGTTGTTTTTTTAAAATATTTTAATCTGTTTAACCTGACAAATTATGGTGATCTTGGTCCTCTGATTCACCAGTGCAGTGCAAGTACAGCAGCTTTGAAAGCAGGTATCTTTTTACATCATCATTATTATATTTAATAAGTACAAAATCAGAAAACTGATTTTGAACGTCTGTTTATTATACCCCTTGTTTTCCAACCGAGAAACTGAAGCGTTACTTGTGGGTAAATTAGTAATAATAAGCCCTATATTTCTACAGGAACAATTTCCTGCTATGAGGTTGGGAGTTTCAGAAAGCATATCTGCTTTTCCCAACATTTGAAACAGAAGTCGGGACTAAATAAAGTTGATTTGGTTTGAAAACACAATTGCTCCTTTATTTTTTATTTTTAAAAAAGAACAAACTCTGTCCATAACCAGTTTTCTCCTGAATCTGGACAAAACTTCTGAAATATTAAGCACTCCATAAACATAATTTTTTACTATTCATAGTTTATTTCTGTTTCATACATTTTCTTTTTAGTGGTATTTTTTGTTGTAGGTATTTTGAAAGAATGTCTTGCTTAAATAAATTTAAAAAGGGAGCCCCTTTCTAAGTGGCAATTTCTGCATTAATGCATCCACTATCTTTCTCAAAGGTCTTGCAGCTATTTGGTGTGGTATAAAGCTGGTATGAGCATCGAACAGCCATCAGAGCCAGGAAACGCTTGCTAAGGGGGAACTCACCTATGTTAAATTAAGCATTATAAAGCACATTGCACTTCGTAAGTGAAATGCTTAATATTAATAATAATTAGAAAATGCATTTGGTTTTTTCTATGTCCTGATGAATTTATTAAGGAAGATGGAAAACCTTACATCTGCACGACCTTGGCAGAGACACAGAAGTAGGTTATTCAGAAGGGGTTCAGGAACCAGCAGCAAAATAAAATGGCATCCTTATTTATACTTGTAAAAAAGCAAAGGGTTGTGACCTGTTTTAATTACAGGAACTGGTGAACAGAACAACATCGCTGTCACTGAAGGTGCTGTTCTGCAACAACCAAGAAAGGGGGGGTGGGATTACTAGTTTCCCTGAGCACCCATACTTGTGTTAATTTTGCTATACTATTTAGTGGAACATAGATAACAAAGTGGAAAGAGAAGACGTTAACAGTATAATTTAGGGGATTAGAGAGAAATATTTGTATTACATAAATGGGAAATTTATAAGTGAACCATTTTAATGATCCACTCCTGTTTCTCTAACCTATTTGTAAGTGTTTAGTGAGTCACAGGCTGCCTTTCATATATTTGTGGAATTCCAACATGACTTTCCACCCATATTGATCTACGGCAGGCAAAAACTATTTTTTTTTTTTTTTTTAGTATTTCTGCCCCCCCCCCCGCCCTCCAAGAAGCCAGAGGCACCTGCAGTCCTTGTCATGTTTTCGTCTCCAATGGTCTATAACACACTCTGGTTAAGTTTTCATTTCTACTTTTCAGCAGCTTCTTAGGAGTGATATGTAGCTAATGTCATCAAAGCTTGCACTTTAACATTGCAACTGTAAAGCCAACCCCGGGCGTTTCTGTATCAAAAGCACAGTGGCAAAATTGTCATAAAACTCGGTGAAATAAAAGACCTTGGCGTCCTGTTACAATTTGTAGAGACAAAAAAGACCTTTCCTCAGACTTCTTGCGAATGGTTTAAGTCCAAGTTCAAAAAGGTAAGCTGCGATGGTTAAAACTGCTCTATTGCTGCAAGAACATTTACTGCGAGAGCTACTATTCACTTATCTCACTGCTACACATTAGCAGCCAATAGCACTATTTCAATCTCGCAAGGTACATATGCACAAATGGCTCGCTCTATAGAAAATTCTCTGCTGATAATAAAGCAAGGGGCATGGCATGTCTTCCAGTTATTCACTGGGATCCACAAACTCATGTATTCATGATCTGTGCAACCCCCTTTAGGCTTTCCCTGCAATTTTAACTTCAGCAGCAACTTTGTTTCAGCATGAATGAAAACAGAAATAAAAAGGGGGGGAGGGGAGGGAAGACCTGGATGTGCATTACCTATAGTGTGTGCATCGTTGCACCTCTTGTTTCAGTCATTGAGAATAAATATGCAGTGTAGTTTGTGTAAATCACATTTAAATTTGTGTAAATTGAAAAAGGCACAATTGCACCCAAGGGAGACAAGCAGAAGAGGACTGCAGCAGAGCACCGTTGTTTTGATCCAGCTTTTATTCCACTGCTGATGTAGTATTTATCTGTAGAACTCTGTGATTTCATTTCATTTTTAACTGCAAAAAGTGGTTTCCCAATGGACTCTTTGGACTCTGTTCAAATTGTGTGAATCCAAGATTCCAGCCATATTTATATTTCGTACCTGACAGTTAAAAGCCATGAACATCCATCTCCCACATCTCACTCTGCTATTAGAATAATCATGGAACACAATTCGGAAATAATATTACATCCTGCATTTTATTCAATTCCATATGACAAAAATAGGAACCTAGACTAAGACATCCATTTCAATCAGTAGATGTGTCAAGCCAACAAGATTTAATAATAAAAAATATTGGATCTAGGTAACAATTCCCAGGTGGTTCAGGGAGGCTCCTAGCCCTACATGGTATCGCAGTATAAAAATAGTGTCTCTCTTCACCATGCAGAGAGGAATGACCTAACCCTGAATACAAAATGGGGTCAGTCTTACTGTACCTTCATCAGCCATCTTATTTACAACACTTTACATCTCTTTTTAAGTTATGCACATCCTTTAGGGATAAGAGATAACACTACATGGTACCAAATACTAAACAAAAACAAAAAAAAATTATTTCACACCAGAAATGTACACAGATAAATAAAAACATTCATTTGCTGAAAAACAGCAACATTAAGCCACCTCAGTTTTCTTTGTTTCCCAATTTTGAAACACCCCAAACACAAATGGTGGTCACCGATGGTTGGTGTTATAATATAAGGATGTTTATTTTCTATATATATTCTATATATATATCTATATGTATATATATACACACATACATACCTACATATATATTTGATATATGCATGTATATATGCACATATATATTCTGTGTATCACTGCTGTAGAAAACAGAGCTGTAATAGTTCATTGTTCATTTCAAAACAGAAACAAACTGCTAATAAGTCTTTTAAACTTTTCATTCAATGACACGATGGCAGAAACAGTCCATCCTCTTACAGTAATGTTGTTGTTTTTTTTGTTGCACAAGAAAGCGATTGTCCTATTTTATTTTTTTCCATCTCAACTGAGAAGACCTCACTGTCTGATTCTTTCTTCAGGGGCATAAAACGTCTTGTGCTGTTTCCCAGCTACCCATAATGTCCCTTGAACAATTTTGTTGGACGGAAGTTCATAGTGTCAGACTCCACCATGCTTGTAATGCACAAAAATGAGGTAGTACACAAAACATTTACTGTTCAAGTTTTGATTTACGCCCCCAGCCTCGCCAACACCCTAGCGTAAGAGTGGAAACATTCCCTTTTGTCACAATTTTAAACAATGCTTTAAAAACAACTGAAAATTATATTTGAATATTCAGAATACATTGTGCTTTGTAGTAAATATCGGAATTATTATTATTATTTTAAAAAAAGAGATCAGTAAGAGTTGGGAATTTACGTTCAAGTTACGACTGATACTTAATATTTTTGTTTTCTGTTTTGCTTTTATATACCAGGGCTATTAAGCAGTCAGCATCCTGCTTTGTGGGTGGGAGTGAAAGAGACAGAACAGATTACAGCAAAATTAAGCCTACACAATGTTTTCTTTAGCCTCTCCTAGGCTTGCTCTGATATCACAGCCCTAAGATTAACATATCAAAGGTCTGTTGGAGGGTGGGCTTATAGAAAAGTTAAATGAATCATTTCGGTTTAAGAAATGGCAGGCCCCATTCTACCCAAGAATCTTGACAGTTCTTAGTGGCTTTCCTGTTTAAAGGAGCACAGATCTCTCCTACTGTTTGACCTTAAAAGACAAACACAACAAAATCCCCCCCCCCCATTTTTCCTCAAGCCAAAGTACTATTTATAAAATAGTTTACATCTTTGTTCAGATTCAAATTATAGACAAACCTCCCTAAATATAAAATACTAAAAGTGCAATAGTATAAATTAAGAGTTTGCAACACATTATACAAACACTGCCTTTTTATTGTACTGCCTTTGATAACATGAAATGTTTTATTCACAACTGCTTATAATGTTGTGAATAATATATGGTGATAAGGTTTGTCTGTAACTTGTTTTCCAACCATGAACTGAAGTCCACACTACATTTTTTCATTTAATAGAACAACTGTCCACATAGCAGCTACAAATATTTAAATTAAAATGGTTTGTTACTGACAGGTACTTGCACATGAAAAGCATGCTATCTTTCCCAATAAAACTTCACAATTTTGCCTGCATTGAAATAAACCACTTATTTATAGGGAAACAAAACTTGCTTAAAAAAAGAAAGAAAATCACATAGCCAGGTGTATTTTGCAGTACAAAAGCTTCATTTAAGGATGGGGCTAGTATATTGTCTGTTACCCGCATTATCTTTACATTATAAATACTACAGACAAGAATACTGTAATCATACACAGCATTAGGGTACTAAATCACTTATTGAGTGTTAAGAGGATTTCTAAAAACATAGTTCAAGTTTCTAGCTAAGTGGAACAAAACCAGCAAAGGAAGAGCTGGACTGAAAATGCCATTGAGAAGCCCCCTTTTACTCAATTGGTGTTGTTTTGTTAAAGAACAAAAATTGAAACAATTTAGCTTCCTTCAGTCCCTAATGCAGTTTAGCCAATGATTTATCGTTTTACTTAAATTTAAAGAGTTCTGCAGTTCTCGCTAACAGTCAGCTCACTGTTGAAAGCAGTGCCATGCAAATCTTGCAAGACAACTTTTCAGCGGACACGAAGTTATGTATTTCTGCTATGGGGGGAAAAAATCTTAAAGGGAACCTAGGCAATTAGGTCACGAAACTAATGCTTAACTCCCAAAACTGTACATGAAAGAACAAATGTTGTGTTGAATAGTGGTCCAACAGTTACTTGTTACTTGAATGCTTTTAATTTATGCCAATCTCTTTATTATCCTCAATAAACCTTGTGAATGGACGGTTGGCTCCAGTTTCAGAACTCGCTTTGTCCAAGCCAATGATGGGAGGGCTACTGCCGGTGCGAGCTTTGTCCATGCCACTGGTAATGTTACTTAAAGACGGAATGGCACTTCCGCCTAAACTTACTGGGAGCTGGGGAATGCCTCCATTCTGTATGACAGAAATTTCATTGTTCTTCATTGCAAGTCCATTAGTAATAGCTGCAGCGTACTGATTCCAAAAATTTGGGTCAACATTCATGGCCCGAGCTGCCAAATCCTTTTGGAACATTTCAGAAAACTTCAGAGCATCACCACCCAGCAGAGCCATGGGGTTTTCCACAGACAGTCGACGGCCACGCCGTGCGGGAGCGTTATTCCACATATGAGTTCCCATGTGAACCTTTAGAGAAAGAACAAAACAAACAAAAGATTGGCAAAATAAGCAAAATTCAAAATGAGCCACACGGCCCATGAAGAGGCTAGTTTTAAAAGCCAATTTTAGTTTTCACGTACAATCATTTCAACAACGCTGCTCTTATAAATCACACGCATTTATAACAAAAGGAAGTGCAAAAGTAATGTGCATTTTAACATGCTAAACAAAGGTTAAAAAGAAGCTGGAAAATACTTTATACGAAAGAACAACACGAGAAAGGGTTACTAGGTCCACATGCTATTTGAAAGACTAAAATCTTTTTATCACCTCAAACTTCTAAACAGGGCCGTCTTAAGCATATCTGGCGCCGTGGTGCAAAGATCCCTCCAGCACCCCCCCCCCCGTTTCCAAGAGTTGTCGACCTTTGCCCAAGCCTCTGCGGGGATCGAACCCCTCCCATGGAGGCTTGGGAAGCAAGCTGCACGCCCGCCAGCCATATGGTTGAAGGGGCACGGCTGGCAGGTGTGTAGGGAAACGGGAGGCCGCCAGCAAAGCCGCGCAGCTCCCCCACCCGCTGGGGTGCCCCTGAGAGGCCAGCGCCCTAGCGCAACACACCAATAAGCCCAATAAGAAAGACTGCTCTGCTTCTAAAGCCCTGAACTTCAGCGCTGCTATTTGGCCTCGCAGAACAGCTTTTGATTCAGCAGAGGTGTCTGCTCCCATCAGAGAATGGAGGGCCTTTTTTGCTGATCCCCATTTCCCATGAAACTCCACCTGCCACGCTGTTCTGGAGGGTGACCCAACCCTCTGGAATAGATTTTGGGGGGTTGCGGTGGGAAAAGGGAATCAGCAAAAACACACTTCCTCCTTTAGTAAATGGATGCTTCTGTGCATTCAATAACTATTCCATAAATTGAAATGGAGCACTGGATTTCATCCCTCCTTTCTCAAACTTGTATTTTAAATTAACATATTTGGATTCATGCAAGTTCCATAGTTTACTGCAATGCAAATATGCACAGGTTGTCAGATTTAGCCAACCAACCACTAAGGCCCACAGAAAGGTTTATTTTAAAAATGAAAAATATAAAACAAACAAGTCTCCATTTTGATCGAGTCTCCAAGAGCCATGTACAAGCCTATACATGTCGACTCAGAAGTAAGACCCATTCAGTTCAAATGAGCTTACTCCCAAGAAAGTGGGTATTACAATTGTTCCACCAGCACAAGCATTTCAGCTTGGCAGATGGAATGATTTCCCCTCTCTTCCTGTGCATTGTCCTGGGGTACCCCCCTCCCCCCAGGTTGATTTCAGTCCAATTGTGCTGGCTCCCATTACTGCAACTGTTTAGTTGAATCTCTCCCTCAATTATCTCCCCCCCCGCCCACTTATGCTTAATGACCTGGATGCAAACATCCCACTATATGAGGAGAAAGATTGCTGATTCACCTCAATATGAAGCCCTTCCTGCCCTCTGAAAAGTAGTTTTAGAAGGCTGGAGACCCTCCCAAGTGGCATTTGGGGGAAATTGGAGGCTGTTGACAAGATGGTACTTGTTGAATAAGTCAAAATATGTTTAGTCATATACAGTGGTACCTCGGTTTAAGAACAGTCCAGTTTAAGAACGATTCGGTTTACAAACTCCGCAAAACTGGAAATAAGTGTCCTGGTTTCAGAACTTTACCTCGGTCTAAGAATGGAAGCCGAACAGTGGAAGGGCACTGGCGGTGGGAGGCGTCATTAGGGAAAGGGCGCCTTGGTTTAAGAACTGTTTTGGTTTAAGAACGGACTTCAGGAATGGACTAAGTTCGTAAAACGAGGTACCACTGTAATGGGTTATTTGGATCCAAACCTCGTTTCTCATTCTATCTAATATTAGTTGGGACTGAGTACCATAGAAACTAATAGAAAATGTTGGTCAAAACTAACTTAAGTCATTTGGCTTTATGTGGAGCTTATTCACAATTAATTTTAACTGGATTGGGCCTACTGTCAGTTAAAATGTCTCTCCTTCACTCGTCCCACTAAGCCAGGCATAGGCAAACTCCGGGCCCTCCAAATGTTTGGAACTACAGTTCCCATCATCCCTGACCACTGGTTCTGTTAGCTAGGGATGATGTGAATTGTAGTCCCAAACATCTAGAGGGCCAAGTTTGCCTATGCCTGCACTAAGCCATGATTTAGCACTGCATGCATGAGCCAGAATGAACTTGACCAAAGCCCCAGCCTTCCCTGCTCTCATCTCCTTGTCTTATGCACCTAGAAAAGGACACCACCATTACTTTCCTCTAATCTGGGCTTGTTGCCCATGAGTCAGAAATTGTGGTTGATCAAAAATTCTGCTAAGTTTCTAAACAAGTCAACTTCAAGCTATAGATGATGAAGCTAGCTTGTTTAACCGAAGTTTGTGATCAACCATGATCCCTGAGTCTCGCACAGCAAGGAGGCCAACAAGACATAAGAAACTGAGAGCAAATGCTGGTGAACTAGGCCATGCAGAAGGAGGAGAGTGAAGAGTGTGCAAGTCCAAGGCTTTTTTCAGGCTCCTTTCTATCTCATGCAAACCCTGCAACTGCATCTCACCTTCTTATGTTTACCTGAACTATATAGGGATAAAAGATGGTGCCACAGTTCTACTTTTAAAATGTTGCTTTTGTGACATGTCAAAAACCTGCCACATCCTTGAGCATTGTAAGCAAGTTAAAAGCCACAATTTGCAACAGGGGCTTCCCGCAGAGCATTTGGTAACCCCGGCTGACAGACTCTTAATATGTTAAATTGGTATGATCGGCAGGAAGATTCAAATATAATCTGATGTGGCTAGGTTTTTTTTTAAAAAAAGATCACTACTGTCATAAATCTCATGGGTAGTCAGGTTTAACTCAAAGTTTTATTCAAAGCGGACCCATTGAAATTAATGAACATGACTAAGGGAGCAATCCTATGGATAAGAAGCTAGCATAAAGCAAACCAGTGTCAATTTAGACCAGATCCAAACCCTGTCCAGCAGGACTGCTGCTCCTGCTCTAAGCCTGGAAGAGGGAAAGCAAGTATTTAAAATAGTGTTCTATCCTGAGTTGCCAGGTCATGTGACTAAGCTGAACAGGCTTAGGATCCAGCCTAAGCCCCCCTCCCTGCTTCCTGGGTCTCACCTCCAACATGCCCCTTTTGGGGGACTGATAAACTGGCCTCAGCTCAACCAGCTTTGGCTCAGCTAGAACAAGCAAATTACACCGATGAATCTTAAACTGACCCAGGGTTGGGGACTTAAAACCAGCTGAGCTGGAGATCCACTGCATCCTAAGGAGCTCATCCCAGCAGATCTTGCCATAGGGTTACCCCTGAAATTAAGTACATTAATTTCAGTGGGTCTATGCTGAGTAAAATTCAGCTGAATACAACTCATGCTTCTGCAGCACACAAGTGTGCTGGGAATCTATAACCTCAGATTTTCAAGAAAAACAGGATCGACATAATATTTGTTTATAGTTGCAGAGTTAACTTCATGGAGCTGGAGTTTGTTTTTTAATCATTTTTAAAATACCAAAGTATTCTACCACAATCTAAGAATTCAGGAGCCATCAATAAAGGAGAAAATGCATGTCTGAAACACACTTTTTTTAAAAAATGGAATAATTTGTATGCACCCACAAAATTTTAGTTCTTACATTGGGTTCATAATATATAATGTAAGGATGTCACAATATAACCATACTATCCTCATCTCTTGATTTGAGTAAACACATGAGGTTCTGCACATTGTTAAACTCTCACATTCTTACAATTTAAGCTCTGACATTAAAGATTCCCTTCTTACCTTAAGATTCCCTTTTGTGGTAAAAGCTCTACCACAGATTGTGCAACCAAATGGCTTTTCACCAGTATGGGTGCGCTCGTGTATCTGCAGTGCACTTGCTGAGGAGAAGGTCTTCCCACATGACTGACAGTTGTGCTGTTTGGGAGTCCGGCGTGGCGGTGGTGCCAGCATAGGAGTGATGCCCGGGCTCATCACTGACTGTGGTGCAGCAGGAACCTGGATTCCAGCTGGAAGCGACGGGACCTCGCCCAATGAGATCGGCTTGCTGTGGCCGTTCACTTCCATTTTGATCAGGGTAGGCGCAGTGCTGGTGACCAGGCTAGGAGTGCTTTGGCTGGGACCTAGAGTAAAGTTGGGTTCAAATAACTGAGAAGGCAGCTCTTTTAATTTGTGTGTCAGTAAGTGCTGTTTTAAATTACCCATAGTGGAACACCCACGATTGCAGACTGTACATACAAATGGACGCTCTTTAGTATGGCTGCGGTAGTGAATTTCCAATGCACTCTTACAAGCAAAAGGCTTGCCACAGATATTACAAACAGTACTTTTAAACTTACCACGTTCTCTGTTCAGGAACAGCAGGCTAAAAGGAGCTTCTTCTTTGATGAGTGGCCTTCCCGGGTTGGTGGCTGTCAAATCCAGTGCACCTCCATTTTCAACAGTAGGTGGTGGTGGACTGTCAGGTTTTTCTGTCTTTAATTGTATTTCTTGGTGTTCTTCCTGGTTACTAAAACCTGGGGATTTTGATCTGAAACTTTCACTAATGCTGTTTTCAGGAGACAGAGCCTGCATGGATGAAGAAGATTCAGACATTGCAGGGCTCCCTGCACTCTGGCTCTCCAGATCTCCAACAGCGGATGAGGAATCGTTGCTTAAATGGTCACTTTCCCCTGACCCATTTTCTAATGATTTCAGATTGGTCAACTGTTGACAGTTCATGACAGAATCAATCATTTTCATTTGATTTTCCAGAGCAGTAATGCTAGAAATTACAGATGGGGGGGAAGGTGGGCATGACGTGGAATAAGGTAGAAGTGGTTTGGAGGAGTCACTTGTGTTGTCTTTTAACTCTGGGTCCTCTTCCATGGAATTTTCATCAATGTCATCATCGTAGTTGCTCAGCGTTTCTGCGTTCTTCTCATCAAAGGAAAGCTCCGAGTCCATAGCATCTTGGAAGCCCTCTGGTAATGGCGTGTTTGGAATTTGCCCACCCATGTGCATACGAATATGCTGCTGAAGAACAACAGCATTTGTAAATTTCTTCTGACAAATGGGACACGAATGCTGTACTCTAAGTGGTGGCTTCGCTCGATGAACTCCAAAATGTGTTTTTAGATTGCCTTTTGTAGTGAATGCACGTCCACAAATTTTGCATTTAAATGGTCTTTCTCCTGTATGGGTTCTGTAATGCATCTTGAGAGCACTCTGACAACTGAGCACACGGTGACAAATGACACATTGATTTGGATCTGTCATCTTCTTATCGATGTTCTCTACGAGCTGTTGCAGTTTTGAGGTTTCTGATGTTTGCATAGAGTCTAGTAGACCACCAAATGGAAACTTAGCCTTGAATTGATCAGACAATGCTGGAAGCACAGGGTTCGGGATGCTTGTGGAGATGCCGTCCGTAACAGCGTTAGGAACTGGAGATGGGGGTACTGCAGAAACCTGCCCACTTAGAGAATTTTCTCCTAGTCTTGCGTTTGTCACAGGAATGTTGACAGGTTCCGTTTTAGTCATAGCTGAACCACTATGGATTGGTTGTGGGGATTCTGCAGACAAAGGAATGCCTGACTCAGAGTTGTTTAGGCTTGGGGATAAGGAAGTGCATTCGCTTGGCGCAGGGGATGGCCTTTGGGGTGACCTGCTCATAGGAGTAATACTTGGGGAATCTCCATAACTGCTCACCCCTGGTATTGTTGGAGGAAGCTGCAACCCAATTGAAGCTGGAACGGTTGGTAACACAGGCTTGCTATCCAACCATGTAGTAACTGGCTTTTCGGGTGGCAACGACATTCCGTACGGAATCCCAGAACAAGTGGGAACATTGTCGAGGTATTCTGGGACCGGATATGGATTCATCTGAATGTGTGGATACTTCTCCTTATGCCTTTGAAAATGGACTTTCAAATTGCCTTTCGTAGAAAACCGATTCCCACATATGTTACACTTAAAGGGTCTTTCTCCGGTGTGTGAGCGCAAGTGTATCTGCAGAGCACTGTCACTCCCAAAGACCTTGGCACAAAACCTACACTTATGTTTAAAAAAGGGATCCTCAGAACTTGTCTTGGGTTCAAACACAGATACATTTGGTGGCTTCCCTTTGCGGTGCT